>NC_071516.1:45661575-45961575 GCF_027887155.1 Malaclemys terrapin pileata
ATGTTCTAACGCTTTTCCTTCCTGGTTGATTTAAAACTCACTCTCTTCCTTTTTTCCCTTTCCTGCAGGTTTAACATTTTCTGTCCTTTCCCTCTTTTGCAGTTTTAAAACTCTTTCCTTGTTATTTTCCTTTCCTGCAGTTTTCAGACTTTCTCTCGGACCCTTTTCCTTTCTTGATCGCTAGGTGAGAATCCACTTTCTTTTGTAAATGATTTAAAAGGGGCTCAACCTTCCTTTACTCGCTATTATTTAAAATGTGTAAAAACCTGGTTTTGTTCAAAAATCTTCTAACCTGAACACGTGAAAACACACACAAGCTTCCTAATTCCCCACAGAAAGAAAAATGAAAATATTAATCTTTTCTCCAAAATGCCCAACATGGCAAAAGTGCACACGTCTGTAAATGAGACTGGAAGGTGGGACATAAAGCAAAAAGGGGACATGGAAATCTCTCAAAATAGGTATGCTGGATAAAAGGCGCAGAAGTACTATGCTCTCTCCTCAGGGGTATTACAGACTGGCAGGGCTCACCTCTCATGCTGATGACCACTGGCTCACTCCTCCTGGCTGGGACATTCCGTCCGGACAGACGTACCCAGTATGAACAGCTGTACAACCCAAACACCGTTGGTCCAGTGATGTTCAAGTTGTAGGTGTAGCTCTTATTGGATGAAGCCAGCGCTAACACAGCTATTCTATCTCCAAAGTACTGGAAACCTTTAACCCTGTCCACTGAAGGGGGTGCTGAACACACGAGTCCCACGGAGTCACCAGCATGGTACACCCGGCGCCGGGGATTCAAGGAGAGGGATGGGGCCGCAGGAGCATCTGGGAAACATCAATGGCACCTATCCATCCTAATGAACACAGGACCAGCATCTTTAATCCCAACCCAGTCTCTTCAATCCCAACCCCTCTCCAGTCTGCAGCCCACCCACGCCCTTCGTGAGGTCCTCGTCAGAACTCACCAAGAACCCCATGGCCTGGATTAAAGGGGACTCTGTATGGCAAATGTATCTGTGGTGCTTATAGAGCCAGAGTAGCTGAGTGTGTCCCAGTCTTTAATTCAGGAGGGGGGCAGTGCTGTTACTGGAGCAACGGGCACTCTCTAAAAGTGGGTGGGCCACGGGCACCCAAACCGTGGACCTGCCCCTTCTCCCTGATCCCCCATCCTAGTGTTGCCCCTTCCCCCGAGGCCTTGCCCTCATGCGGCATCTTCCCCTGAGGTCCCGCTCCCGTGCCACCTCTTCTCCCCAAACCCCCACCGCCAGTTCACTCCGCTCTGCCTCCTACCTCTGCCCCCTCACCCTTACAGCCGGTAAAAATGGGGAGGGCAGAATCCTCCCACTTATAACAGTGATGGGGCCCTGGCCCCCCTGTTCTGTCATCCCTGACTCCCCCCCATAACAGATGCACAAAGAGCCAACGATTGGAGTTAGATGCCTACATGGCCCAGGCCCTTTGGAAAACCCCACTAGGGACCTAAATGCCTCTTGAGGTGCCTAAATACCTTTGGGAAATGGAGACTATGAATTTCAAAGCTATTTAGATGCCTAAAGACAGAGGTAGGCACCGACCTCCCATGGATTTCATGGCTTCATAGATTCCAAGGTCAGAAGGGAGTGTTGCGATCATCTGGTCTGACCTCCTCTATCACCCTTGCCAGAGAACAGCTCTGAAATAATTCCTAGAGTGGATCTTTTAGAAAAAGGATCTCATCTTGAGTTAAAAATTGCCAGTGGTGGAGCATCCACCATGACCCTTGGGAGATTGGTCCAGTGGTTAATTACCCTCCCAGTTAAAGATGCCTGGTAATTTCCATTTCAGTGGGGGTTGGGTTCTTCCATGCTTTTGAAGCGCCTGGTAAGGGGGCTGCTCGAACCACTGAGCCATCTTCCCTCCCACAGCTAATACAGAAAAGGCCGAGTGAAATTAGGAATTTAAGCTCCTTGTTTGATGGCATTGGTCAGGTTTCTGTTCAGGACCAGGACTGAGAAGAAAGGAAATGCCTTCAAAGGATGAGCCCAGGAGCTTAAATTCATGACTTTGCTAGACACCCAAATTCATGGACTCAGTAGAGACACTGGATTTATGGCTCATTGCAACAGTCTCTCACCTCCTAACCCTCCTTCATCCTATAACTGCAGAGGTGTTCGCCACCCTTTTCACCTTGAATGGTTGCTCACAATGTGCTTTAACTCCTAGTGCTGAATAATCGGTTCCATCTTGGATGTAGCCATTCTGCCGTGACACCCCGAGAACCTTCCCCAGCCCAGAACAAGAGCTCTGTATAGCCCAAAATGGAGTTGCCAACCCTCCAGGATCGTCCTGGGGTCTCAAAGAATTAAAGAATAATCTCTCATTAACCATGATGTCATGCGATGAAACCTCCAGGAATACGTACAACCAAAATGGGCAACCTTAGCTCAAAAGCATGTTGCTTTCACCACAGAAGTTGGTCCAATCAAAGATATCACCTCCCCTGCCTTGTCTCTCTAATATCCTGGGATCAATACTGCTAGGAAAAAGTGGCAGATTGGAGGAGGCCCCAGGGGGTGGGTGTGATGTTATCTGATTAAAATATGACCATATAGATCATTGTTGCAACCACTGTTATATATTTGCAGTAAATCTTGTACAAAAGTTGTCAAGTGATAAATCTATGAAAAAGTTATGATTTGCTGGTTATGATTATGCTATTTCCATGCATGTATCATTTTTGTATTTGAAGTTATGAATATTGATTCTATACCTGGCTTTCAAATGTTTGCTTCTGGGGTAACACCCACAAGGCAGCACCCAGCAGATCTTGGAGGGACTATTCAAATTAAGTGACTCATCAAGAAAAACTTGGTTGACAATGGACCATGGGAGATGCCCATCTACACTGTGTGGACTGTCATGTAAAGGTTAAAGGTTTCCAGTACTTTGGAGATAGAATAGCTGTGTTAGCGCTGGCTTCATCCAATAAGAGCTACACCTACAACTTGAACATCACTGGACCAACGGTATTTGGGTTGTACAGCTGTTCATACTGGGTACGTCTGTCCGGACGGAATGTCCCAGCCAGGAGGAGTGAGCCAGTGGTCATCAGCATGAGAGGTGAGCCCTGCCAGTCTGTAATACCCCTGAGGAGAGAGCATAGTACTTCTGCGCCTTTTATCCAGCATACCTATTTTGAGAGATTTCCATGTCCCCTTTTTGCTTTATGTCCCACCTTCCAGTCTCATTTACAGACGTGTGAACTTTTGCCATGTTGGGCATTTTGGAGAAAAGATTAATATTTTCATTTTTCTTTCTGTGGGGAATTAGGAAGCTTGTGTGTGTTTTCACGTGTTCAGGTTAGAAGATTTTTGAACAAAACCAGGTTTTTACACATTTTAAATAATAGCGAGTAAAGGAAGGTTGAGCCCCTTTTAAATCATTTACAAAAGAAATGGATTCTCACCTTGCGATCAAGAAAGGAAAAGGGTCCGAGAGAAAGTCTGAAAACTGCAGGAAAGGAAAATAACAAGGAAAGAGTTTTAAAACTGCAAAAGAGGGAAAGGACAGAAAATGTTAAACCTGCAGGAAAGGGAAAAAAGGAAGAGAGTGAGTTTTAAATCAACCAGGAAGGAAAAGCGTTAGAACATCAGGAAAGACCTTCGGCCAGTCACAGAAAGAGAGAGAAAATCAAGTGAGAGAAAACGTTGTAAAGCAGCAAGAAAGCTCTGCCCTGCCCCCCAGCCTGTTACAAGGTAAGTAAATGGCAGAGAGAAAAAAGCACCACACCCCCAGGGCGGTCCCCATCCCCACACAAATGGCAGCAAGTCGAGGAGATCCACCGCCGCATGGCTGAGCCCAGCAGAATAGGTTTTCTAAAGCCGTTGCCAGTTATGCCCGGACGCCGGATCACTTAAGGATGCTAAGCCGCTGGGAGCTCAACAATTCTCAGCAAGCATCGCGTCCTCCCGCCCTGTCCCCTGCATTTGAATCAAAACATCAAACCTCGGGAATATTTTCTTCAAAATACAAACCGCAAGGGCTATTTGGTAGAAACAGTGCTCTTGAATCACTCGCTGATTGCCTGTTCTGCTCATTCCCTCTGATGCACCTGGCATTGGCCACTGTCAGAAGACAGGATACTGGGCTAGGTGGACCATTGCTCTGACCCAGTGTGGCCGGTCTTATGTTCTTCTGAAAGTTTTGCCCAGGGTGCAAAAGCAACCCAAACTGCCTGAAAGACTTAAAGACTAAAAGAGCTGATCGCCCTTTGTACCAGAGAGAAGAGCCTGACTTACTTTTCAAAAGCTGTTAAACCAAGGAAAGTTTCCACAGACTTTTATAACCAATCCTGTTTGTAGCTGTTGCCCACGCTTTCGAAGTGGGAAAATAACCAAAATCCTTGTTCTAGGGCAGTGGTTTTCAACCTGGGGTCCATGGATGTGTCCAGATTATTTTTTAAATTTCCAAAGTTTCCAATGTAAAACAGGGTCTGGGGATAAACATGCTGTCTCAGCTTGTAGGGGAATATCGAACCTTTTTTTTTTTTTTTTTTTTTTGTGAAACCATTTTGTAGGTGGCCATTTTTTTAGTTGTCCCACAGGTTCTGACTTTTGTTTTTTTCTGGTGGGAGCTCCTCTCTGCCGCTCCCCCCATGTGAGTGGGAGGCAGTCCGTGGAGGGAAGAGGCTGAGTGGGGGCGGGGCCTTGGAGCAGAGCGGGGGGGCAGGACCTCACGAGGAAGAAGCTAAGTGGGGGTTAGGTATCAGGAGGAAGAGGCCGAGTGGGGACAGGGCCTTGGGGCAAAGCAGAGGGTGGGCCATGGTCCAGATGCCAGGCCCATGAAAGAGTCATCTATCCCTGTGGGTGCTGAGCACCCCCTATTTTTCTTGGTGGGTACCTGAGCCTCGGAGCACCCACGGAATCGGCACCTATGAGTTGTTCTGCTCTTGCAGGGGCAAACGTTTGTTATGCACCGTCAAGACTGATTCCCCACTCTGGCACTGCGAGTGCAGAAGGTGGGGCCCGCAGGGATTCTAAAACTGAATACTGGCCACTCCAGGCTGCTATTAAACTCCCAACGACACAGCTTCTCTCTGACCTTGGATGGGGAGATGCTGCCACCACCCATGTGCAAAAAAAACCTCTTTGGACCCAGGAAGGTGCACTTGGGAATTCCTCCCTGTGGGGTACCCTCAAGCTCTTCCACCCCTCCTCTGGGGAAGAGCTAAGAAAGAAAAGAAAGGTAATCAGCTGTTGCCACCAGCTAATCAAACAGGATATGCACAAACCTCTTAGGACACAAAAATCCAATCCTGTTCTTAAAAAAGGTAAATTTTATTAAAAACAAAAAGAAAGAAAATACATCTGAAACTTAGGCTTTTTGCTACATCTTAAAAGAAACAATTACAAAAAAATAAGCATCAAGATAGCTCTCTTGGGCCTTGGCTACACTTACCAGGTAGTTCGACGGCTGGAAATCGAAGTTCTGGGTTCGACTTATCGCGTCTAGTCTGGACGCGATAAGTCGAACCCGGAAGTGCTCGCCGTCGACTGCGGTACTCCAGCTCGGCGAGAGGAGTACCGCGGAGTCGACGGGGGAGCCTGCCTGCCGCGTGTGGACCAAGGTAAGTTCGAACTAAGGTACTTCGACTTCAGCTACGTTATTCACGTAGCTGAAGTTGCGTACCTTAGTTCGAATTGGGGGGGGGTAGTGTAGACCAAGCCTTGAGGTTTAGCTTAAAGGTTACAAGCAAAACAAAAGCATTTGGAGTTAGCACAGAGGAGTCCACAAGCGAATACAAAATAAAAGAAATAACCCTAATTGCCTCTTCCTAGACATTCCCTAATTTACTTACATGTCTGGGGTTTGAGATAAGCCATCTCTAGGTATGATCTGATGGTTTTTCATACCTGGCTTAAAGCTTTTCACAGCATAACTGCTGCCCCGTTCCCCTCTTCTCCTGAGAACCACAACACACACACAAGGAGTCTTTTCCCAATTTTAAAAAGTTCCATCTCTCCCATTGGCTCTTTTGGTCAGGTGCCCACTCACTTCCTTTTACCTGTGGGTTTCTTAACCCATTCAGGTAAATCAAGTAGAGAAGAACTACTAACAGTGTTTTTATAGCTAACTGGTTGGCTGGGTGTCCATAAAAGCAAGTAACCCCTCCCCACCTTCATTTATCACATGCACAAACACTTCCCCAAGTCACTTGGCATTATTTTCCCCACAGTCAGTGGACTACTAAATAAATAAGACCAACAGAAACATTGGGGAAGACCGGAGATCTTTTGTACCTGTACCTGCAAAGCAAGAGTTACATTTTGTGGTTGTTGTTGTTTTGCATTTGTTTATTATTACGAGCAAGTGACCCCAAAGAATTATTTTATTATTTTGTTTCATATCTTGGATCTTCGTTTTCTGTCTTTCTCAGCAGCTGCCAGGACGTATGATCCCCAGCCCTCGCGCGCACACAGACACACACACAGAGCAGGGCTCACCCATCCAGCAGGGGGCGGCAGGGACACACACACTCTGAGCAGTGCATTGCCCCTCCGTCACCATCACGTTTCCTCTTCACAGCCCACCCAGGCAGCTGGTCCCGGGAGTTGGCCCTGGGGGGCTCATTCTTCACCCTCAACATCCTCATCTTCCTCATCACCTACTTCCTGATGAAGCGCGAAGGTAACTGGCTTCTTCCGTGGAAGGCAGCTCTGATTGGCAGGGTCTTGGGGACTTGTCCCCGAACTCAAAACGACCCACCAAGGCTGAAATTTCTCCCCTTTTCTTTCTCAGCCTACACAAGGTTAGTTGCAGAGGGATGGTTGCACCTACCAGTACCACAGTTGGCTAGGTATCGTGTATGTCAGAGGCTCTGTTCCCATGGGCAGCTCTTCAGCCATCGGCTGACATGCAGCCACCTCTGGGGCGGGGTGTGTTGGGTACATGACAGCTGCCCAACCATTTTGGATGGGGAGAAAAGGAAACTCCTGAACTGCACTGAAATGGCAGGGGTGGGAAGGGGGTAGGCAGAGCGGAATCAGCTGTGTTGAGATTGAACGCTGGGGGTCACACTCCAGCAGTCGGTCGTGGGGCTCCCGGCAGCACAGTGCCCCCTGGAGACTCATTATGACATCAGACCTGACTGCCAGGGGAGAGCGCCAGTTACTGGGTCCCTGCCCCGCGCCCTGCAGTGAAGAGCCCCGTATTGCAGCTTTGGGAAAGTGGGGTCACCCCTGACTCCAAGGGGGAGAGAGCCCCCTAGTGACCTGCTCACCCTGTTATCTGCAGCACAGTGCCCCTAGCCCCATGGAGAGCATAGGTGAGTCAGCCACTGGTTGTTCCCCCCAGCAGTTTCATCCCTCCTTCCTCAGAACTTGCCCTCCCCCACCCTTAGCTAGAGATCTAAATAAGAGGTGGGACTGAAGCGTGGTATAGACTCCAGTGTTGTCACTTTTTGTTTGCAGATTCCTAGGAGAATCACAGGATGGAGATCCAAGCCCGAAGAAGAACCTCCAAAGGTCTTTAGCATGAATCTTTCCAAGCTGTCTCTGATGCTGAGGTCCAATCAATCTTCCCCACCCCTTGCCTCGGTTTCCCCGTCTGACAAATGGTGTTCATGATCTCCACCTTCCATGCGGGGTGTTGTGAAGCTTAACATATTTGCTTTGAATATTCTGCAGGTCTCTTCCCTGGTCATGTGCTTTAGAACCCTGTGCAGCACCGGGAATGCAACACAAAATATATTTTAGCCTGCTGTTGTAATCTTCCATGTCACATCACTGCCGTTGGTTCCACTGCTGATGTGGGAGCTGCTTCTAAACTGAAAGAAAGAAAGAAAGAAAGAAAGAAAGAAAGAAAGAAAGAAAGAAAGAAAACTGATCTTTCTTCTCATTTTCCAGATCCCATCTGCCACTCGTTTCCAAGCTGTATGAATTCCTGTAAACTCCCCTCCCTTCCTGCTTCATAATTAAAGTTTACTCCAACCCACTTCAGTCTCTGTCTCATTGATAGACCTGGTATTTGTGTGCTCTCTCACACGGTTTGTGTCATATCCTCTGCATTGCCAGCAGATGGGGTGATTCTCCCTCCACTTTGACTGGCAAATTCTTTCCCATATAGATTCATAGAGTCCAAGGCCAGAAGGAACCACTGTGGTCACCTAGTCTGAGCTCCTGGATAACACAGACCATAGGGCTTTCCCAAAATAATTCCTAGAGTGGATCTTTTATAAAAATATCCAATCAGTCAAGTCCGGCGAACTCTGCAATCATTTTTTTTAAAACTCTATGCTGCAAGTTATCTGGACTTGCTGATTTTAAAATATCTAACTTTAGTAGCTTCTGTTTAGCACCCTCCAGAGATACTAGTGGAAAGTAAAGAGTGTTATTATCATCATTTGATGAGACAACATCATCTGTATATATACAGAACAGAAATATTTATTGAACACTTCAGCCTTTTCTGCATTATTATTGAGAATTCTACCATTTCAATCTAGTAATGGTGGAATAACATTGTCAGGATGCTTTTTATGCCTAATATACTTAAAACCATCCTTCTTATTGTCCTTAACGCTGCTGGCCATAGATTTCGCCTTGTGTTCCTTTTGCTTCCCTTATCAATTTTCTATAATTCCTATCTGATATTTTATATTTATTACTATCAATTTCCCTTTCTTCCATTTGTAATAAAGCTGTCTTTACTTTCCCTCTAAATCAGGTCAGGTTTTTAATCAATATGGCCTTCTTGTAGATTGGCTGGGCATCTGATCCATTAACTTCAGTGCAGCTAGTGTCAATCGGCCATAGCAACATTGGAGTTTATGGACCAGATCCCCAGCTGATGCCAATGAACTATTTCTCAGCCATTGACTGTGTTTGTTGACATGTCCCAACCAAAGGAAGGAACATGTGCTTTCCTTAGTTTGCATTTAAGCAGTAAACAGAGTCATCAAGCAGGGAGGGAAAACAGGAATTTCAAACCGGTGAAAAAACAAGCAGGGAACATCCTTCCAAAGAAACTCTTTGGCTCCTGGGTCTCAGCTGGAAACATTTTCAAGAGGGGGACTGAAACTATCAAAAGGAATGACAAACACACCAAGACACCCCTCTCTCTATCTCCCTGCACACCTCATAATCTGCACCTGAGAAGACAAAGGAAACAGCTGTTGGACTCTGGGGGAGGGGTCCTGATGTGATCTGCTGGAGCACAAGGTGAGAAAGTTTGCTTTGCGACTCTGGTACTTTCTTAAGCAGATACTAGGAAGCGTTTTATCTTTATTTATCTTGGAACAATTTCTGACTTTGATGCTTCATTGCTCATACTTCCTTGAAATTTGTCTTGTTGTAATTAATAAACTTGTTCTACTGTTTTATCTAATCCAGTGTTGAAGTGTCTAAGTAAGTGTGGTGTTATTGACATGAACTGTGATCGTATAGATCATTGTTGCAACCAGGGTACAATGGTTATAGTTTGCTGGTTATGGTTATGCTGTCTGTATGTTTGGGGGCTGGAGCAGCAGCCCCAAGTGATTTATACCTCCGATGTTGGGCCAGGGACTGAGCGGGGTAAATGGACCTTAGATGAGTGTCAGTGTATTACACCCTCTGGGGATCTGGCCCCATTGACTCCAGTGGAGCTACGGCCCATTGACACCACCTGGGGATCTCGATCATTCATGGTCAGGACTCTGAAACCAGCCCCCTGGTCCTGCTGTGTCCTTGGGGAGTGTTTTGAACTAACATTTGGAGGTTCTGCTGCAGCACAGGGAGCGTTTGCACAGACGGGGAGTGTCGGGACTGGGGAGGGTTTCCAGTCCCCAAACCCTGACCCCGTGTGATGGGTATTGACCCCACACTGGCACTAAGAGGGGTAACGGGAGCTGGAGATTGGGCCCAGCCCAGTTGGAGATTGAGCTCAGCTGGGGAAGGGCTGGGCAGTGAGTAGAAAGGGATGGGGCCCAGAGGAGATGGGGGGTGTGGGGAGAAGCTCTCCCATTTCTCTCTGGTCGCTGGAGGCTGGAGGGAAGGTCTGGAGAGAAGCGGCTGTGCGGACAGCCCAGGGAGGAGCTGTGCAAAGGGCAGGAGTCTGGGAGGCAGCTGGGAGGTGTCTGGGGGAGCAGATCTTGGCTGCTCACCACAGCACCCTGGGCATCAGTTCCCGTCTCGGGCCTGGGACCGGTGGGTGAGATCCCCCGGCACAAGAAGGAGAAGCACTGCTGAGTTTGGGGGAGGGTCTCTGGATAGAAAGTTCTAGTCAGCGTTGGTCTGTGCAAGAGCAAGATGACAACCCTGCAGAAGCTGGGGAGCGGCGAAGGGGCTGCACGGGGGATGGCGGGTGTGTGTGTGTGGAGAGAGATGGAGAATTATGTTGATTTGAGTTTAATTTATTGGACTCTGTTTAGCCCATAGGAGGCAGCCGGCTGGAGGGCCCATCACAGGAGCAGAAATCACTGCAGGGCCTGAGGAACTGTCGGCAGTGGTGCTATGCCAGGCCCTGCCACAAGGGGGAGCTCCAGCGGTGAGTCCCGTCTTCCCCACCCAGCCAGACTCTTGGCCTGGGGACAGACCGTCTTGCCAGAGTGAAATTTTCATGTCCCCGATGAGAAAATCCATCATTTTCAGTTCATCGTGAACCTGCCGTCTAGAGACCAGCATTGAACCTCCTGCGGCTTTGCTCTCCGGTTCCGCGTTCTGAGCGTTGTGAGTTTCAAGCCTTCGTACGAGGCAGAGATTTCGATGAACCCAGTGACAAAGAGCTTTAGGGATTTTCTTTGTCTTCTCTTGCACGGCCCATAAACACCATTAATGTAATTTTCCAAGCTTTGTGGACATTTTACAGTAGGAAAAAGCATAAAAGAGAACAGCAAGAGTCCGTCTGGGCAATACTCACACTGGGTAATAGGACTACTAGAGCCTCTCCGGGGATAGTGCTTGGAGTGTGCTATAGACCGCCGGGATCGACCCAGGATATGGATAAGGAACTATTTAATGTGTTTAGAGAAGTAATTACTAATAGAAACTGTGTAATTATGGGGGAATTTAACTTCCCAGATATAGATTGGGGAACAAATGCTAGTAGCAATAATAGGGCTCAGATGTTCCTAGATGTGCTTGCTGATCAATTCCTCCATCAAGTGGTAGTTGAACCGACGAGGGGGGGGGGCATTTTAGATTTGATTCTGGTAAGTAGTGAGGACCTCGTTGAGGAAGTGGTAGTAGGGGACAATTTGGGCTCCAGTGATCATGAGCTAATTCGGTTTAAAATACATGGGAGGAGTAACAGAATTAAGTCAAAGACTAGGGTTTATAATTTTAAAAAGGCCAATTTTAACAAATTAAGGGGACTGGTAAGGGAAGTGGATTGGGCAAACGTATTAATGGATCTAAAGGCAGAAGAAGCCTGGGATTACTTCAAGTTAAAGATGCATGAGCTGTCGGAGGCCTGCATTCCAAAAAAGGGAAAAAGATTACTAAGCAAGAGATTTAGACCGAGCTGGATGAGCGACCGACTCAAAGGGGCGATTAGGAAAAAACAGAAAGCGTACAAAGAGTGGAAGAGGGGAGGGATCAGTAAGGAAATGTACCTAAGTGAAGTCAGAGAATGTAGAGATAGAGTGAGAAAGGCCAAAGGCCGTGTAGAGTTGGACCTAGCGAGGGGAATTAAAAGCAATAGTAAGAGGTTTTACAGCCACATAAATAGGAATAAAGCAAAGAAAGAAGAGGTGGGACCACTGAAGACTATTGCCGGAGAGGAGATTAAAGACAATCTAGGCATGGCGCAATATCTCAATGAATATTTTGCATCGGTGTTTAATGAGGCCAATGAAGGTATTAGGGATACTAGCACCACTACAGAGGGGCATTCAGGATGGGGGATTACCGTATCCGAGGTAGAAACAAAACTTGAATGCCTTAATGGGGCTAAGTCGGGAGGACCGGACGATCTTCATCCAAGAATATTGAAGGAATTGGCACGGGAAATAGCAGGCCCATTAGCGATAATATTTAATGAATCTGTAAACTCGGGGGTGGTCCCGTTAGACTGGAGAATAGCTAATGTGGTTCCTATTTTCAAGAAAGGGAAAAAAAGTGATCCGGGTAACTACAGGCCTGTTAGTCTAACATCAGTAGTGTGCAAGGTGCTGGAGAAGATTCTGAAAGAGAAACTAGTTGAGGACCTTGAGGTTAGTGGCAATTGCGATAAATTACAACATGGTTTTACGAAGGGCAGATCGTGCCAAACGAATCTGATCTCCTTCTTTGAGAAAGTAACGGATTTATTAGATAGGGGAAATGCGGTGGACCTAATATACCTGGATTTCAGTAAAGCGTTTGATACTGTACCCCATGAGGAATTATTGGTTAAACTGAAAAACATGGGGATCGATATGAAAATCCAGAAGTAGATAAGGAATTGGTTAATGGGGAGAATGCAGCGGGTCGTATTAAAGGGTGAACTGTCGGGTTGGAGGGAGGTTACTAGTGGAGTGCCTCAAGGTTCGGTTTTAGGACCCATTTTATTTAATCTATTTATAACTGACCTCGGAACCGATTGCAGCAGTGGGCTGATAAAGTTTGCGGATGATACGAAGGTGGGAGGCGTTGTAAATTCGGAGGAGGATAGGGATATCCTGCAGGGAGACTTGAATGAGCTTGTGAATTGGAGTATCAGAAATAGGATGAAATTTAATAGTGAAAAGTGTAAGGTGATGCATTTGGGGATGACTAATAACAATTTTAGTTACAAGATGGGGACGCATTGGTTAGAAGTAACGGAAGAGGAGAAGGACCTAGGGGTCCTTGTAGACCGCAGAATGACTATGAGTCGACAATGCGATGTGGCGGTGAAAAAAGCCAATGCTGTCTTGGGATGCATTAGGCGAGGTATATCTAGTAGGGATAAGGAGGTCCTGCTTCCGTTGTACAAGGCGCTGGTGAGACCTCATTTGGAGTACTGTGTGCAGTTCTGGTCTCCCATGTTTAAAAAAGATGAACTCAAACTGGAACGGGTGCAGAGAAGGGCCACTAGGATGATCAGAGGAATGGAAACCCTGTCGTATGAAAAGAGACTAGAGGAGCTTGGGTTGTTTAGTCTGACAAAGCGAAGGCTGAGGGGGGATATGATTGCTATCTTTAAATATATTAGAGGGATTAATACAAGGGAGGAAGAATAATTATTCCAGCTTAGTACTAATGTGGACACGAGAACGAATGGATATAAACTGGCCGTGGGGAAGTTCAGGCTTGAAATTAGACGAAGGTTTCTGACCGTCAGAGGGGTGAAATATTGGAACGGCCTTCCGAGGGAAACGGTGGGGGCGACGGACCTGTCTGGTTCTAAGATTAAGTTAGATAAGTTTATGGAGGGAATGGTTTAATGGTAAAGCATAGTAGTCAAGGAAAACCAAGGAATGGTAGGTAAATAGTATAATGGCTGAGAGGGGTCAGGCTGGAGACTCTTGCCTATATGCTCGGGGTCTTACTGATCGCCACATTTGGGGTCGGGAAGGAATTTTCCTCCAGGGCAGATTGGCTGAGCCTCTGGAGGTTTTTCGCCTTCCTCCGCAGCATGGGGCAGGGATCGCTAGCAGGAGGGTCTCTGCTGATTGAAGTCACTTAAAACAGGATTGGGGACTTCAACAGCAGAGTCCAGAGAAGGGGTAGGGACGGTTTTATGGCCTGCAGCATGCAGGGGGTCAGACCAGATGATCATAATGGTCCCTTCTGACCTTAAAGTCTATGAGTCTATGAGCAACCAAAGCCGGCTGGAAAGGTTAACTGAAGGAGGAGTAACTGTGTTATTCCCATCTCCAACCCACTGGCTCCCACTTCCCTCCCAGAGCTGGGATTAGAACAGAGGCTTCTGACTCTGAGCTCCCCTCTGCTCGAACCCATGAGACTCCTCCCCACTCCCAGAGTCCAGAATAGAGCCCAGGAGACCTGGTTCCCAGTCCCCCTGCTGGCTGCCTCAAAAGAACAAAAGGGAGGACCAGAGACAACTCTTCATCATGAACCTTCAGTCAAACCAATGGAGTGTCACAGAGATGAAGGGTGCCAGAGAATGTCACTGTTCTCCTAGAGCCCCTGTGGGCTCTGCCTGCAGGCTTCTTGCAATCCCCGGAAGAACGTAGAACAAGGAGCAATGAAGGGTCACCAACTCTTGGGACTCCATTTCCCACAATGTCCTGCCTTGTGAGCTGTGATCCACTCCAATCTCTCATGCTCAGCAAGACTAGGTGACCCCAACCATGTTCACTGTATTGCCCTGGGGGTGCCGTGGGTGGCACAGGGAGCAAGGCAGGGGATTAGCAGGGGGTGCTCCCCCCTGGCAGGTAGTGCTAGCTGCTATGCCCTGTGCAGTGCCGGGGGGGTGGGGGCTGTGCTTCAGGAAGGGGCGTGAGTGTCTCCTTAGGGTGCATTGTTCTGCTGGACTTGTCACCTTGTGGAAGGTGTGCACAGAAGCTAATAACATGCAGGGTCGTTAAATACCCACTGGCTTTTCACATGTGTAATTCTTGTCCCCAAAATTCCCACCTCCTCTTCCACTGGGCACAGAAATCTCACTCTGCTGAGCTCATGGATAAAGGTCTGCACTTTTTACAACAGCTCCGGTGTCCTACACGGCGGAGGTTGGATGGGTCAATGTTGGCTGGGATCGCTGCTCACTGACATGGCAGAAAAGCCGCTATCCCCCACAGGAGGGGGCTGAATGGAAGCGCTGGGTGTCACGTTTTGGGGTTTGATCCAAAACCACCTGCCCTGTAACCCTGGTGCCCTGAAATGCTCGGCTGCTGCAGCTCCGTGTCTGCACATTCCCGGCCAGCAGACAAACATTTACTGAGTGTCTGCGATCAACAGCCCTGGTTTAGCAACACCAACTCCAGCAGCCTGCTTGATACATCCCGCCATGCCCTGGTCCCCAGCAGCCTCGGTTACTGCTAGGAAAGGAACCCCACACACACCCCGGTCTGCATTTCCCCCAAACCATCTGCCCTGAAATGTCCAGCCCTCTCCTGCAGCATCCAGAGAAATAATAGTGGTCACTTGCTCCGTTTAAGAGACAAACTTCAGCTGCTCGCCACGTTAACTGGAGTTACCAGTGACTTGAATTCAAACCCAGCCCTGGGTTGGTTTAGATTAGAATAAACCAAGTATATTAACAAAAGGCCATGGGTTAAGAGATTCCAAAGGAAAAGAAACCCAGTTAGAGATGGTTACAAGTAAATCAAAGGGAAAACACACAGCTGAAAGGCTAAAACTCAAGGTAGCAAGGCACGGTCTGCCTTGAAGGTGATTTCACTTTCCGATTACTCTTGGTCTGGCCTGGTTCTTGATCCTGACCTTCCTGGGAAGTGTGAGGTGCTGGTTTCCCTTGTTGTCTTAGGGGGAAGAGAATTTGGGGGTTCACTGCCCCTCTCTCTGTAGTTCAGGAGAACATGTCTCTCTGTGTTCATTGACACTGCTTCAGGAAGGAAGGTCTCCTGGGGGTGCCTTCTCCCGCCCGGTTGATAGCTGAGTCCTCACCTCCTGTCCATGGTGGCCATATACATCCTAATTCTCTTGTTACTGGCAACCCGGATTAATTTCTATTCAAGCCCTGGGCAGACCTGGGTCTCCTTTGTTCAAATACAGACTTTAAAACAGACTCACAGAGGTCAGTCATATCTCCACCTGCAGCGTTCTCACCTGTGCTTCACAGTGATATTATTGACCAGTGTGGTGGGATTTTCAAATGATAACTCACAAGGCAGAGTTTGTATAGGTCATTGCAGCTGTGTGTAGGGTGTGAATACAGGGGTGTGTGGGTTCACACTGGGCAAGCAAATTCTGTGCACAAGGGTTGTGCAGCTGTGAAACAGCAGCTGTGCCCCAACCCAAATAAAGCTGCATTTTGGTTGGTTGCTGAAGCGTTCATGGTGCCTAAAACCCTTTCAAACCTTGTTGATGTTTCTCAGATCTCACTCTTGGACTTTTCACCAGAACCTCCCCCTCCAGGCTGTAATTGAAGGGAAGAGATTGCAGATCAAACGGGTCACCTTGTGGAGAGACTCCAAGACACAGAATGAAAGGCCCCCTTCACAAAGCAAGCCAGTTACCTGGCTCTAGAAGCAGCAGTGGGAGACGAGGAAGATGAAACCATTAATTGGGAAGAAGGAGCCACCTACTGCCAACTCCCGGACCTAAGGAAGCGGAAGCTTCGAGCTGCAGAGAGAGGAGAAGCTCAAATGGAACCAGCAGGTTAACATCCCTGCTGAGTGTGATGTACATGATGCCCGTGTGTCTGTGCCTCTAAGACTTGTTACAAACTCCCCTGGATCTCAGGAGCCATCCAGCTGAGATGTGAAACCCATGTGAAATCGAGGGAGGAACCTCCACAAAGTGAGGAGGACGGGGAGCTAGATGAACAAAGTCCCTAACATACACAAACCACCCCGTTCTCTCTGCCCACTGCAGCCTCCCCCAGGCTGGTGGAGAGGGGCTGGCTCTTTCCAGCTGGGCTCTCCTGGTCAAACGGGCATATCCAGTACATGCAGGAGCATGACCCAGAGCCCCCCTGGCCTTGTGACATTCAGGGTATGAGGGAAGCTACCCCCAGATAGCCCGCATCTGAGATGCTCCATGCCCCCACCACGTCGTATTGGAATCGTGCAGCTTTGTGACCCCAGGGGCTGCCCAGCATGTGAGGGGAACAGGCTTTCTGGGGAGGAACGCAGGGAGACCAGGGCTCAGAGAGAGGGACAGAGTTGCAGGGGGGTCTGGAAAAAAGGGGGATCAGGGTTAGATACAGAAGAATGTCACACCCGGCCGGGATCTCTGGAAGGCCTGGGAGGTGAGGGCAGATGTTACCAGGTTACATTCATCTCAGGAATTAGAGGGGGTTGGAGACTTCTCTGTGGGAAATTCCCTGCACCCCTGTACCACACTGAACCCCAATGCTGCACTGTGCCCACATCTTACCCAGATGGAGGCAGGGCCTCCCGGTGTGGGATCTGCTGGCTGGAATAGGTTTCCCAGTGCACAGCAGGGCTAAGGGGCGGCTGGTCCCTGTCTCAGGTGTGAGCATCAGCTGGTCACTCCACTGGGACCGGGGACCTCTTTGCAGATCAGATCCCTGCTTTCAGAGAAGAATTTGGATCTTATGGTGTTTTCACCCCTGGGGCCCGAGCACCTCAGGGTGCACCTTCGTCTCCCACAGACATGGGCAGTAGAGGATCCTGGTATATTGGTGACGGCAGGGGGACGGGGTGACAAGAGAAACTGATCCATCTCCTGGTGATAATCATGAAAGAAGCAGCAGGACTGGGTCCTCTGTGAGTCAGGAGAACAGGGCTGCGAGCTCTCCACAGAAGTGCCCAGGGCTGTGAGCTGCCCCCACAGCAGTGCCCAGGGCTCTGAGTCTCCAAGCAGTGCCCTCTTAGTGCCAAACTTTAGTGATCAGCTGGGACCCTCTCCCCCCACAGCATGTCGGATACCAGGGCCTGACACTGACCAGAAAGGGGGGAGATTTGGGGGTTGTTTCAATAAGCGTGTAAAGGCTGCTTCCCCACTCTGAACTTTAGGGTACAAATGTGAGGGCCTGCATGAAAACTTCTAAGCTTAACTACCAGATTAGATCTGGTCCGCTGCCACCACTCCCAAATACTAATTCCCTTCCTTGGGTAGCCTTGAGAGACTCTTCACCAATTCCCTGGTGAATACAGATCCAAACCCCTTGGATCTTAAAACAAGGAGAAATTAACCATCCCCCTCCTTTCTCTCACCAACTCCTGGTGGATCAAGATCCAACCCCCTTGGATCTAAAAACAAGGAAAAATCAATCAGGTTCTTTAAAAGAAGGTTTTTAATTAAAGAAAAAGGTAAAAATCATCTCTGTAAAATCAGGAGGGAAAATAACTTTACAGGGTAATCAAACTTAAAGAACCCAGAGGAATCCCCTCTAGCCTTAGGTTCAAAGTTACAGCAAACAGAGATAAACACTCTAGCAAAAAGGTACATTTACAAGTTGAGAAAACAAATATAAAAACTAACACGCCTTGCCTGGCTGTTTACTTACAAGTTTGAAATATGAGACACTTGTTCAGAAAGATTTGGAGAACCTGGATTGATGTCTGGTCCCTCTCAGTCCCAAGAGCAAACCACCCCCAAAACAAAGAGCGCAACAAAAGCCTTCCCCCCACCAAGATTTGAAAGTATCTTGTCCCCTTATTGGTCCTTTGGGTCAGATGTCGGCCAGGTTACCTGAGCTTCTTAACCCTTTACAGGTAAAAGGATTTTGGAGTCTCTGGCCAGGAGGGATTTTATAGTATTGTACACAAGAGGGCTGTTACCCTTCCCTTTATAGTTATGACACGCCCCCCAAATCACAGATAGTGTTGGATGTTCGGTTCCACACTGGCTGTGATTTCTTCCTGGAGCTCTCGGAGAAAACAGAGTTAATAAGACACATGCACCTTTAGACATACTACTGATTATATAAAAACTAACAATATGGTTCACTTTCCAAGAACAATGTTTAATCAGTTGATTCTGGGAAACTTTCTCGGGAAAGTGCATCAGCCACTTTGTTAGAAGCTCCTGAAATGTGTTGTATTTCAAAATCGAAATCTTGGAGAGCTAAACTCCACCGAAGAAGTTTTTTGTTATTTCCTTTGGCGGTATGAAGCCACTGTAGTGCAGCATGGTCTTTTTGTAGTTGGAAACGCCGTCCCCAAACGTATGGGCGTAACTTTTCCAACGCATACACAATGGCATAGCATTCCTTTTCGCTGATTGACCAGTGGCTTTCCCTCTCAGACAGTTTCTTGCTAAGAAACATGACAGGATGGAATTCTTGATCCGGTCCTTCCTGCATTAAAACTGCTCCCACGCCCCACTCGGACGCCTCTGTGGTTACTAGGAACGGTTTGTCAAAGTCTGGGGCCCTTAGCACAGGGTCAGACATGAGTGTTGCCTTAAGCTGGTTAAAGGCCTTTTGACACTCATCAGTCCACTGAACTGCATTTGGCTGTTTCTTTCTGGTTAGGTCTGTCAGCGGGGCGGCGATTTGGCTGTAGTGTGATACAAATTGCCTATAATATCCGGCCAAGCCTAAGAAGGTTTGGACCTGTTTCTTTGACTTTGGAACCGGCCACTTTTGGATAGCATCCACTTTGGCCTGTATGGGATTTATAGTTCCTTCACCCACCTGGTGCCCCAGGTAAGTCACTCTGTTTTGGCCTATTTGACACTTTTTAGCCTTAACCATTAGTCCTATTTGCCGCATGCGCTCGAAGACTTTTTCCAGGTGCTCCAGGTGTTCTGCCCATGAATCAGAAAAAATGGCCACATCATCGAGGTAGGCAACTGCAGATTCTCCCAATCCCGCTAGGAGACCATCTACAAGTTTTTGGAAGGTGGCAGGTGCATTTCGCAACCCGAAAGGGAGTACATTGAATTCATACACCCCTGCCTGGGTGACGAAGGCTGACCTTTCCTTGGCGGGTTCATCTAGTGGTACTTGCCAGTACCCCTTGGTTAAGTCTAAAGTAGAGATGAATTGGGCATGTCCCAATTTCTCCAATAGCTCATCTGTGCATGGCATTGGATAGTTGTCAGGACGAGTTACAGCATTTAGCTTACGGTAGTCCACGCAAAAGCGTATTTCCCCATCTGGTTTGGGAACTAGAACCACTGCAGATGCCCATGCACTCTTAGAGGGGCGGATTATAGCCAGCTGTAGTATGTCCTGGATCTCCCTTTGTATAGCAGTTTGGGCATGAGGTGACTCCCGGTAGGGTGGGGTTCTAATTGGGTGAGCATTACCTGTGTCAATGGAGTGGTATGCCCGTTTGGTCTGTCCTGGAGTGGCTGAGAAAATTGGTGCAAAGCTTGTGCACAGCTCCTTGATCTGCTGTCGCTGCAGACGTCCAAGGGTCATGGAGAGGTTCACCTCTTTCACGCCACCATTACTTTTTCCTTCGTAGTAGACACCTTCAGGCCACTCCACGTTATCTGTTTCCTGGCTGTAAACTGGGAAACCTTTAATTCTCTGGAATAAAAGGGGTTAAGAGAATTAACATGGTATACCTAAGCTTTATGTTGGAGGTGGGGGATGCTATGAGATAGTTAACAGCTCCTAGGACCTCCTGGACCGTGAATGGTCCTTCCCACGACGCTTCCATTTTATGGACCTGGAACACCTTTAACACCATGACTTGGTCTCCTACTTTGAAGGACCGTTCTCTGGAATGTTTATCATACCAGGCCTTTTGCTCTTCCTGAGCATCCTTGAGGTTTTCTTTAGCAAGAGCTAAAGAGTGTCGGAGGTTGCTTTGTAGGTTGCTAACAAAGTCTAGAATATTAGTTCCCGGAGAAGGCGTAAACCACTCCCATTGCTGCTTCACCAACTGTAATGACCCCTTAACCTCGCAGCCATACACAAGTTCAAATGGTGAAAACCCTAAACTGGGATGGGGTACAGCCCTGTAGGCAAAAAGCAACTGCTGCAACACTAGGTCCCAATCATTGGAGTGTTCATTTACAAATTTACGTATCATGGTCCCCAAAGTTCCATTAAACCTCTCCACCAGACCATTGGTTCGATGGTGGAAAGGGGTGGCAACCAAGTGATTCACTCCATGAGCTTCCCACAGGTTTTCCATGGTCCCTGCCAGGAAATTAGTTCCCGAATCTGTAAGGATGTCGGAGGGCCAACCTACCCTGGCAAAAATGTCTGTTAATGCCTGGCACACACTTTTAGCCCTAGTGTTGCTTAAGGGTACTGCTTCCGGCCATCGGGTAGCAAAATCCATGAAAGTCAGTACGTACTGCTTTCCTCTGGGTGTCTTCTTTGGGAAAGGACACAGAATATCCACAGCGACGCGCTGAAATGGGACCTCAATTATGGGTAGTGGCTGGAGAGGGGCTTTGACCTGCTCTTGGGGCTTTCCCACTCATTGGCACACCTCACAAGACCGGACATAATTAGCAACGTCCTTGCCCATTCCCTCCCAGTGGAAGGACTTCCCCAACCGGTTTTTGGTTCTGTTCAACCCAGAATGGCCACTGGGATGATCATGGGCTAAGCTCAAGAACTTTACCCGATACTTAGTGGGAACTACCAACTGTCTTTGAGGATGCCAGTCTTCCTGGTGTCCACCAGAAAGAGTCTCCTTGTATAAAAGTCCTTGTTCTACAACAAACCGGGATCGGTTAGAAGAGCTGAGAGGCGGTGGGGTTCTCTGTGCCGCCGCCCAAGCTTTCTGAAGGCTGTCATCTGCTTCCTACTAAACCTGGAACTGTTCCCTTGATGCTGGAGACATCAGTTCCTCCTTGGACTGTGGACTGGGGCTTGGTCCCACTGGAAGCGATGCAGGTGCTGGGGCTGTTTCCGTTGACTGTGAACCGCTGTCCGCTGGTGCACTATGTTGTATTTCAGGCTCTGGCTGAGCCTCTTGGGTAGGGTTATCTGCTGCTTCTGCCAGGTCAGGCTCGCTAGTGCCCTCTGGCGTTGGAGTTGTAGACGGGTTTGCAAGCGCTGGACTCAGTGCTGGCAATGGTTCTGGTGCTGGTTGTGTTGCCAGTTCCGGCTCTGGGACTGGCTTTGGCTGGGTCTCTGGGATTGGATCCACTATGGCTGTTGCAGTCGTTGGCAGGGGATCCGGTTCCACCGCCTTTGTCTGGTCTCTGGGGCTGGTGTGGGCAGGGCAGGGGGTGCAGGGGCTGGAGGCAGGGCAGAGGGTGCAGCAGGGGCTGGCTGCAGGTAGGGCAGGGCCCCCCTGCTTCTACCACCCTGGCCCTTTAGATAGCTGCCGGAGTCCTGGGGAAGGACCTAGGCAGCAGAGGGAGCTGGAGCCCCAGCACTTTAAATAGCTTCCGTCAGCTGTGGACCGGCCCCATTGCAACCCCCCGCCCCATGGCATGACTCCCCTTCCCCCCATTGCAACCCCCCGCCCCATGGCATGAGTCCCCCTCACCCTATTGCAACCCCCTGCCCCATGGCATGACTCCCCCTCTCCCATTTGCAACCCCCCGCCCCATGGCATGACTCCCCCTCCCCCCTTGCAACCCCCCGCCCCATGGCATGAGTCCCCCTCACCCTATTGCAACCCCCTGCCCCATGGCATGACTCCCCCTAACCCTATTGCAACCCCCCGCCCCATGGAATGACTCCCCCTCCCCCCTTGCAACCCCCTGCCCCATGGCATGACTCCACCTCGCCCCATTGCAACCCCCCACCCATGACATGACTCCACCTCACGCCATTGTAAACCCCCACCCCATGGCATGACTCCCCCTCGCCCCACTGCAACCCCCGGCCCCATGGCATGACTCCCCCTCGCCCTACTGCACTCCCCGGCCCCATGACAGCCCCTCATCTGCAACCCCCCGCCCCATGGCATGACTCCACCTCGCCCCATTGTAAACCCCCACCCCATGGCATGACTCCCCCTCGCCCCACTGCAACCCCCCGCCCCATGGCATGACTCCACCTCACCCCATTGTAAACCCCCACCCCATGGCATGACTCCCCCTCGCCCCACTGCAACCCCCGGCCCCATGGCATGACTCCCCCTTGCCCCACTGCAACCCCCTGCCCCTTGGCATGACTCCCCTTCACCCTATTGCAACCCCCCACCCCATGGCATTACACCCCCTTCCCCCATTGCAAGCACTGGCCCCATGGCATGACTCCTGCTCCCCCACCACTGGCCCCATGGCATGACTCCCCCTCGCTCCTCTGCAACCCCCCCTGCTTCCCACTGCATGACTCCGCCTCCCACCACTGCAGGGGCTGGCTGCAGGCAGGGGCTGATGTGGGCAGGGCAGGGGATGCAGCAGGGGCTGGCTGCAGGCAGGGGCTGGCTGCGGGTAGGAAAAGGTATGCGGGGCTGTTGGGGTCACTAGGCCTACCTGAGCCAAAGTTCTTCCATGTTTAAACTCTGTCCTTCCATGTTTAACTCTAATCGGCCTCAGAAACCAAGGACAGGAATTGGAATGTGTAAACAGTCAGTTAGCAATTACGACCTTGCTCAGACCAGGTACCAAACGATAACGATGAGGTTTGCATGTTTCTAGCTGGGGAAGGGGTAATAAACTCAGGGTAAACAGAACCAAATAACTGTTTAGAGGAGTGTTACTAACAAGCTAGATTTATAGCCCTAGAATGATTTAATTGCTTAAATGTATAAACATGCCTTCGGTAGAGAGGGGAGGGGGAGTATGGGGGGGTGGTAGAGACGGGGAGGGAGCGGGGGCTTAGTTGTAAAATGTATAAAGAAGAGAGAAACTGTTTTTGCTGGTGTGCTTGATTTGAGACTTGCCTGTCTCCTTGCATCACTTTGAGATCTCAAATAAACTTTGACTGTTTCTCCACCCCGGTATGTTTATTGGCGCGAAGCACACCGGGCAACGAACCTCACTGTTGCTGTCCTCGCACCCGCTGCCTGCCGCCAGCCCCTGCTGCACCTCCTGCCCTGCTTTCAGCCCCGCACCCCCTTTCCTGCCCGCAGCCAGCCCCGTCTCCAGCCAGCCCCTCACCCCTTGTCCTGCCCACAGTCAGCCCTGCACCCCTTGCCCTACCCGCAGCCAGCCCCACACCCCTTGCCCTGCCTCCAGGCAGACCCTACCTCAAATCAGCCCCGGCCCTGCCCCTGCCCTGCCTCCAGCAAGCAATATATGTAATATATAATTTTGATTTTATTTATATAGTTATGGAAAGTAAATAATACATGGAAGAAATGAAAGGGGGTTTTTTACGTGTGTTTTTTTTACTCATCCCTGTCGGGGTGCCGCCTAAAATGTTCAAATTGGACCCCGCACTTCCTAAAGCCAGCCCTGCATACAGTAATGGCAAAGTTCTTGGTTCAGGCTTGTAGCAGTGATAGAAGCACAGATCACAATGAAGTGCCTCTACCTTCAGCAGGGCTAGATAGCGTGCCTGAGGTAACATCAGACAGTGATGCACTCATGCAGTCTGAAATGGAAGAACCAAGTCTAGAGTCATCAGAACCACTGGAAGTTTACATGGAGGAATATCCTCCATACCCACCACCACCTTACCCATCAGGAGAACCAGAGGGACTGGGAGAGGACTCCTTCAGTATGCGACCCCCTGAAGTCACTGGACAGTTTTCCTTAACTCCTGGGAAGAGGACGAACGTACGTAAAACTGGCTCAGAGAGGATTGCCCATGGAATGAGAGTGAAATTCAACCCCCTTGCATTGCTTTTAGATTCATCTTTGGAGGGAGAATTTGACCTTGTGCAGAGAATCATTTATGAGGTTGAAGATCCCAGCCTGCCCAATGCTGAAGGAATGACAGCACTTCACAATGCCGTGTGTGCTGGTCACACCGAGATTGTAAAGTTTCTGGTACAGTTTGGTGTGAATGTTAACGCTGCAGATAGTGATGGATGGACCCCTTTACGCTGCGCGGCATCTTGCAATAACGTCCAGGTGTGCAAATTCCTAGTGGAATCAGGTGCTGCTGTGTTTGCTATGACCTACAGTGACATGCAGACAGCTGCAGACAAATGTGAAGAAATGGAAGAAGGCTACACCCAGTGCTCTCAGTTTCTGTGCGGAGTGCAGGAGAACATGGGGATAATGAACAAAGGAGTGATCTACGCACTCTGGGATTATGAAGCACAGAATGACGATGAGTTGTCCATGAAAGAAGGAGACTGCAGGACAATACTACGCCGGGAAGATGAAGATGAAATTGAGTGGTGGTGGGCACGGCTAAGTGACAAGGAAGGATATATATCACACAACCTGCTGGGGCTGTACCCAAGGATTAAACCAAGGCAAAGAAGCTTGGCATGAAATTGCACAGAATCCCGAGTTATGAAGTTCTAATCAAGGGTGATTTATCACTTCTCTAAAAGAAATCATTTTGTGTTAGTTCCAATTTCATGAGACGTTTTTTAATAACAATGTAACTTGAAAGCAATGAAGAATGTGCTTGAAAACAAATGAAGGATCAATGGATTCACAAATGGAGGAGGGCATTCCATAAGCTGAAATGCTGCTTACAAGCAAATGGCATTGTGCTACATCTGGCCTAAGCAAGCCTGACGTTCAACTAGTGCCCTCTACTTTTCTAAACTGCAGGTTCAAATCAAGTCGTTGGAGTACATCCACAGCTGGGATGGGTTATTCAGTCCTTTGTACAGAGCTTCCTTTTTTAGTCAAGTCCCTCCAGACGAATGAAGCAGGATTGAAGACAAGATGGAGACAAGGCATCAGCCTTTTATAGTCTCTTGCCGTGTGGTCTTTGCTTTCTTTGTCCCAAGGACACTCTATCCAGCATGTGGCATAGAAAAACCTTAGAGTTCTGTCCATAGGCAGGTCCCTGCAGGCCTTGCTGAGTCACAAGGTGTATCTGCCTTCTCTCAATGGGTCAATTGTATAGGTCATGGTCCTTAGTGGGCCATCAAGCAGTCTAGGCAGAACTAACACCAACTTGTCTGGGGTGTTCCCCGGAAGCATAGCACAAGTTTGAAATACAGACAGTCTAGAGCCAATATTCAGAACGTCAACTACAAAACTGCTACACATATACAGAGAGCATAATCCTAATCAGCCAATCAGAACCTCTCCATAGACCCCTTCCACGACAACCTTTATACAATATTGGCTGCAAATATATAACAGTGGTGGCAACGGTGAGCTATACAGTTACAGATTGTGTCAATAGCGTCGCAGGAGGTGACACGGCATCAGTGAGACTGATATTGGAATACTGCATCCAGTTTTGGTGTCCTCCTTTGAAAAAGATGTTGTGAAATTGGAGCTGGGGCAGCAAAGAGCCACCAAATGTTCTGAGGGCTGGAGAAAAATGCCTGCTAATGAGCGATTGAAAGAGCTCAACCTCTTTAGCTTATCAAAAGAAGATTAAAAGGTGACTTCATTGAAGTGTTGAAGTGCCTTAATGGAGAGAAAAGATTGGGTATTAAAGGGCTCTTTAATCGAGCAGAGAAAAGCAGAACAAGACCCAGTGGCTGGAAGGTGAAAAGAGACAAATTCATATTACAAATAAAGCACAAATATTCAACAGCGAGAATGATTCACCACAGGAACAAGCTACCAAGGAAAGTGGTGGATTCTCCATCTCTTGATGTCATTGAATGAAGACTAGATGCCTTTCTGGAATGTGTTTGCCCCCAAAGTAGCTATGGTGTCATACAGGAGGCCTGTGACATGCAGGGGGTCAGATTAGATGCTCTAATGGTCTCTTCTGGCCATCAAGTCTAGTAATTTCTGAAAAACGGAGTGTGGCATTGGGAGCAGCGTCTGAGGTTTTACTGTCTAGTCGGCTCGCTTCCTAAAATGAACACGCCTTGAGTGGGGTGATCCACAGGGAGTAGCTCAAAGCTCCCAAGTGCCTGGCCAGGGGCAGGACATTAGCACAGCAAGGGAGGGGCGTGGCAGTGACATCACAAAGGCCTTTTGCAGGACCTCAGACTATTGGTCAAAGGTGGTGACCTCACAGAGAGATGCTGACATCAGCCAGGCAGGACAGAGGCGAGTGGCCCGGGAAAGCTCAGAGACCTCTGGGGCTTTGCTTCAGCAAGTCTCTGTCTCGAGGTCTCTCTTTGAGGACTGAGAGAACATTCGGGTTCACGTACGTGAGCGGCAGGAGGAACCTCTGTCGAGTGTTCTCCTTCCCTTTTCGTGATTGTACTAGAAAGCAGACGTCCCTGTGTAGAAGGTAAGAGCCTCCTCCAGGTGTGAAACCTGTTCAGTCTGATCCATCGGGTGAGAGTTGAATTCTAGGCATGGAAAACACGAGCTTAAGGAGGCAGCATTTTATTCCGCACCCGGGATTTTGTCCCTTAGAATCACTGGGGACATTGGGGTTTGTCCTTTTTGTTTCACCTTTTCTCCAGCCCTCCCTCCTTTCTCTTCTTCTCTTGCTTCTTTTGTCCTTTCCCCTGTTCCCCTCCCAACACCAGGGTGTGTGTGTTTGTGTGTGGCGGGGGAGTGCTCTGCAGCTCCCACTGTGGGAGGTCCACCCAAAAATGTGGGGCTGAACTAGTGCCCCGGCAGTGATCCCCACCAGTAGCGTAGCTGGGGGGTGCAGGGGAAGCAGCCACTTCCCCTCAGCACATTTTCCAAAAGCGGCGCCTTAGTTAGGGGTTACAATGGCGCCAGCAGGTGGGGCCCACGCTCCGCTCTGAAGTTTGGCCTTCCGGCCGGCGCTGATCTCCTACACGCAAAGGGGGGGGCACGACCGGAGGAGCCATGGGGGGGCCGCAGGGGCGGAACGGCACGGCTGGAGGAGCCATGGGGGGGCGGCACGGCCAGAGGAGCCATGAGGTGGGGCCTCGGGGGCAGCACAGCATGGCCAGAGAAGCCAAGGGGGGGCCTCGGGGGTGGAATGGCATGGCCGGAGGAGCCTTGGGGGGGTCGCGGGGGCGGCATGGCATGGCCGGAGGAGCCAAGGGGGGTGCTGCGGGGGCGGAACGGCGTGTCCGGAGGAGCCATGAGGGTGGGCCGCAGGGACAGCATGGCATGACCGGAGGAACCATCGGGGGGCCGAGGGGGCGGCACGGCATGGCCGGAGGAGCCATGGTGTGGGGGCACGGCCGGAGGAGCCATGAGGGGGAGCCACGGAGGCAGCACGGCATGGCCAGAGGAGCCATGGGGGGGCGGCATGGCCGGAGGAGCCATGAGGGGGGCACAGCCGGAGGAGCCATGGGGGGGTCACAGCCGGAGGAGCCATGGGGGGGCCGAGGGGGCGGCACGGCATGGCCGGAAGAGCCATGCGGGGGGGGCACGGCCGGAGGAGCCATGGGGGGGCCAAGGGGGCGGCACGGCATGGCCGGAAGAGCCATGCGGGGGGGGCACGGCCGGAGGAGCCATGGGGGGGCCGAGTGGTCGGAACGGCATGGCCGGAGGAGCCATGAGGGTGGTCCGCGGGGCGGCATGGCGTTCCGGAGGAGGCATTGGGGGGCCAAGGGGGCGGCACGGCATGGCCGGAAGAGCCATGCGGGGGGGGCACGGCCGGAGGAGCCATGGGGGGGCCAAGGGGGCGGCACGGCATGGCCGGAAGAGCCATGCGGGGGGGGCACGGCCGGAGGAGCCATGGGGGGGCCGAGTGGTCGGAACGGCATGGCCGGAGGAGCCATGAGGGTGGTCCGCGGGGCGGCATGGCATTCCGGAGGAGGCATTGGGGGGCCAAGGGGGCGGCACGGCATGGCCGGAGGAGCCATGACGGGGGCACAGCCAGAGGAGCCAGGGGGTGGGCCGCGGGGGCGTAACAGCACGGCCGGAGGAGCCATGGGGGAGCCGCGGGGGCGGACAGGCACGGCCGGAGGAGCCATGGGGGGCCGCTGGGATGGAACGGCACGGCCGGAGGAGCCATCTGAGGGCCGTGGGGATGGAACGGCACAGCCAGAGAAGCCATGGGGGGGCTACGCCACTGATCCCCACCAGTGACCTCAGCCATCCTTTGGGCTCTCTGGTGAGAACCCTCTGCCTCCCGTCCTCAGCCTCTACCCTGACTGGCTGAGCAGGGGGTTATTGATAGGGAGGAGACTCAGGTCCTTGTTCTCTTTTAAGACCAAGTAAATAAGTCATAAGCAGTTCTAGGTTTGATGAATTTTGCTGCGTCTCTGCATGAATTGTCTCTGAGCAGCTCATGATTCTCTCTACCATTGCAGTTCTCCTCAAATACTTGCTGAATAATTACTGTGCACTGTTGTTGGTCTGGAACTCATCTGAGAGCACTTTATTCAGGTCATTCAATGTATGAAATTCAAGATCCGATGGTTAGTTTGAAAATCAGGGCTCTTGGGTCCTAGTCCCAACTCTGCCACTGACTGGCTGTGTGACCTAAGACAAGTCAATTCTCCTTTCTCAGCCTTAGCTTCTCCCTCATTCAAATACGGATAATAATGATCCGCTCCTACCTACCTCACGGTGGGTGGAGGATGGGGATCCATTGGGGATCCATTGGAGAGTGTCACTAGGAGCAGTGCATAAGATGAGGTGTCCTATCACATTTACTCAGATCAGACTGTGACATAATAGAATAGCTGAAATAGTCGATTTTATTTGTATTTTTTTATTTTGAAATCGATAAGAGCAGCTGGGAGCCCGGTGCTCAGGGGCGAATTAAAGGGCCGGGGGCTCCAGCCACTGTGGAGCACCGGCCCTTTAAATCACCGCGGGAGCCCAGCTGCCGGAGCTCCGGCAGCGCTTTAAAGGGCCCAGGGCTGACTGCAATGGAAGGAGCTCCGTCCCTTTAAATCACCATGGGAGCCTGGCTGCCGGAGCTCCGGGCCCTTTAAATCCCCGCCCAAGCCTGGCTGCCGCAGCTCCGGCGGCGCTATAAAGGGCCCAGGGGGCCCCACAGTGGCAGTAGCACCGGCCATTTAAATCACTGCTTGAGCCCAACTGCCGGAGCTCCGGCGGCGCTTTAAAGGGCCCGGGGCTCCCCGCAGCGGCCAAAGCTCCGGGCTCTTTAAATCCCCGTCCGAGCCCGGCTGCTGGAGCTCCGGCGGCACTTTAAAGGGCCCAGGGCTCCCCGCAGCGGCTGGAGCCCTGGGCCCTTTAAATCACCGCCACAGAAGCCGGTCCAGTCCGGCACGGCGTACTGTCTCTTGCTGGTACGCTGTACCAGACCGGCCCGGCTTACTTTCCCCTCTGCCGTGCCTCTGGGGGGTTTGTTGTCCATTAGAACAGGAGTCAGGACTGGTGGCTTCTCTTTCTGGCTCTGCCCCCGCCTTGCTGTCTAGGCCCTTGGATAGGTCCCTTCCCTTCTCTGTAGCTCAGGCTCCTCCCCATCTGTCCAATGCGAACAGGGACAATTCTCAAACTCTGGGCGGTCCTGAGCCTAAGTGACATAAGGGGCGTTAAAGCCTCTGTGAAGGAGAAAGGGGAATTTCTCAGTGTTTAGCACCAAGGAATTCTAAAGTTTGCTAAAATATCTAGTCTGCAGAAACAAGAAATGGTCGGGGCCAAATTTTTTAAGCATTGTCTTTTTAAAAGCTCATTCAGGGATGTGAGGCCCTGTCTTTTAGCTACCTCGGGTTCTTTGCCAGCAGGAGAGAAGAGGTTCCTGCCTCCATTTTTGTGGCCTTAACAAAGCAGGTGCTGTGCCCCAGTTCTCGTCTGAGCTCCCTGAAAAAGAACATCTTCCCATGCATTAACAAGACAGGACCTATCTGTAAAAGGGGAACAAAGAGAACCCTGGGACTTACAGACTAGCCAGCCTCACTTCTATAGCTGGAGAGAGACTGGACTGCATCATTAAACAATCCCTTTGTCAGCACCTACAGGATAATTTGGTTCTTAGGACTAGTGAGTGTGGACTTGTCAAAAACAAATCATTCCAAACCAATCCTAGCTCCTTCTTTGGCAGTGTTCCGGGCCTAGTGGAGGTGGGTAAACAGTAGATGTGATCTCTCTTGGTGTCACTAAGGCTTTTGACAGTGTCCCATGGGACAGTCTCACAAGCGAACGAGGGAAATGTGGTCTAGATGTAATCAGTGTAATGGGAGTGCAAAGCTGGTTGAAAGCCCAGACTCCAAGAGCCCTTCTCCATGTCTGGCTGTCCAACGGAGAGGCAGTACCTACTGGGTCCGGCAGGGATCAGTCCGGGGGCCGGTAGTATTCAATCTTTTCCTTAAGGATTTGGAAAATGGAGTGGAGAGCATGCTTCTACAATTTACAAATGACACCAAGCACTTTGGAGCACAGGATTGGAATTCAAAACGCCCTTAACAAATTGGAGACTTGGTCTTCTTGAGCCAGACTCCATGGCTGGGCCCCTCTCTCTAGACTGGGCTGAAGTGAAACCCCAGAGCCAAACACTCCTCCTCCTGGGCAGTGCGCTCTCACCTTCAATGGGCAGATGCTGCTTAGCGCTGTCAGAGCAGCTTTTGCTGGGGGCTTCTCCCAGCACTTTCCAATAGTGGGAAAGTATGAAATCCCCTTTTGACTGCTGGGGACAGAGCCAGAGAGGGGGGAGCAATTTGCTCAAAGTCCCACAGGGAAAGGAAAACACCCAGCAGTGGAACCAACAGGAAACCCAGCAATGGAACTCAGGAGTCCTGACTCCCAATCTCCTGGTCCAGTCACTCCAGCGGAGCACACTCCCTCTCAAAGCAGGGGGAGTGGACGTGAGGGCCTGGTTGTAATTGCCAGCTGTGGGAGGGAGCGTGCAGCAGTGGTTAGCGAAGGGGCCTGATAAGAAGGCCTGCTGGGTCCCATCCATTCTTCTGACACTTGGTGTGACCCTTAGCCAGTAGCTTCCCCTCCCCAGGCCTGGTTCTCATCAGTGGGGTTGGGGTCGCAGTCCCGACAGCCCAGGGGGGTTGGGAGGCTCTAGGAAGGTGTGTAAAGTGCTGGGATGTCGGGATCCCGGACGCACTGTCACCCCGCACTAGGGCGGTGTCCAGCACCCTCTGCCGCTGGCCGAGTTTCTCTGTCCCTTGGCAATAAGACAGACTCTTGTTTTCACAGCCAGCCGATCGCCCCGTGCCATCACCCTGCCTGCTTGCTGGGCAGGGTAACTCCTCAGCTCACCACCACCCTCTCCAGCCTGCCTTGGGCTTGGAGAGTGAGGAGAAGGCCGAGGGACGACCCTGAACATCCTCCATCCATCGTCCATCACCAGAGCAAGTGAGTGGCATTAGGATTCCTCGGTGGCGTCCCCTGTCTGTCCAGGGAGAGGCAGAAAGAGGGGGAGAGAATCTCTCCCAAAGGAGATTGGATTTGCAAACAGCCCCCAGGAACCCCTCGCACTCAGACCGGGGAGGGGCTTCTCCAGAGCCATCTCCAGTGTGTTTGGCAAGGTCCCAGCAATGGGGCTCCCAGCCCTTCCCTTGTGGGAGACTGTTCCCCAGGCTGAGAGTCTCTGAGCTGGGCCAGACCCGGTGAGCTGCTGAGCATGGAAATCAATGGGAACTGAGGGGGCCCTGGCCTTGCTATGCCTAGGGACTTTGAAGTGGGGAATGGTTTCCCAGAAGAAGTCCAGACTCCTGGGTTCAGGGCTGGCTTTAGCAAGTGCAGGGCCCGATTCCTGGAGAGGCACTTCGGAGTGCCGTGTGTGGGAGGGGGCCCCGCGGGGCTTGCCGTGCTCCGTCTGGAGGTCTGGCCAGGATCGCGGAGCTGTGGGGCTGTCACGGTCTAGCCAGGGTCGTGGGGCTGCGGGGCTGCTGCGCTCCGGCCGCGGTCGTGGAGCTGTCACTCTCCAGACGGGGTCACAGGGCTGTCATGCTCCAGCCTGGGTTGCGGGGCTACGGGGCTGCCACGCTCCGGCCAGTGCTCTGGCCAGGGGAGCGGGCCCCCGAAGACGACTGCCGCCGGGGTGAGTGCGCGGGGTCCTCTAAGGCGCGGGGCCCGATTCCGGGGAATCGGGCCACTCAGCCTAAAGCCGGCCCTGCCTGGGTTCTGTTCCTTCTCTAGCCTGGGCCGGGGGTGGGGAGGGGGTGAGTGTGGTCTGGGATGGCAGGAGGGAGCTGCCTGTCCAAAGTGACCAGTGGTCTTTGTGACTGACCCCAGTGCTCGAAAAGCACGAGACTCTCCAGTTCTTGCAGCCCCAGGGATGACGAGGGGGAGCGTTGAGGTGGAGCAGAGCATGCAATGAACTCCTGCCAGTGTGTGTAGCTTGCCCTCCCTGTACCGCCGTGGGGGGAGCAGGAGCTGCTCTGGCTGGGGCAGGGATGGGGAGGGACCAAACAGGCTGGTTATTGAGGGGCTGCCTTGACCTCAGACTCACGCCTGCTCCCCGCTGGGTTCCAGGATGGCCGGGCTCCTGAGGAGGTTCAGGAAGAAGGCTCTGCAGGTGGCCCCAGAGCCTGAGGGAAGCAGCCACCATCTTCCCCAGGAGCGGAGCGGCCCCTCCGTCCCCGCTGGCGGGGAAGCAGATCCCGGCCGCGCCAGGAGGTGGAAGTGCCCAGCCTTCTGGCGGAGGAAACCCACTCCCGGCGCAGGCGCCGAGGTGGAAGCATCACCTCCCAGGCCACAATGGAGCTGGGCCAGGCTGCGGCTGGGTAGGCAGGACCCAGCCCAGGGGCGGAACCGGGCAGGGTGGCTCTGGGGCTTGTTGTTGTGTGGGCAGCAGCGGCACCAGGAGCCCAGCCCCAACTTCCAACAGGGGCCATCGCCCTGCTCGGTCAGTGAGGACCTTCCAGCCTCCCCAGGGCAGGAGGTGGAGGATCCCTCTGCCAGCCCCAGCAGCTCGGGCCGCTCCCCATCCGACAGCAGCAGGGCCTGCGACTCGGACAGCAGCCTGGCCGACGGACGCGTCTGCTTCGTTCAAGGTGAGGAGCCAGGCTGGGTTCAGGGAGGGGTGAGGAGGGGGCGGTGAACACCCTGGGCCCAGGCCCTCGAGCAGTGCTATGGGGGTGGCTCTCCAGCCCAGGTGTCTGGCATGAGCCATGTGAACCCCACCGACACTAGATGCTGCTACTTTGGTCCTTGGTGCTCCATTTTGCGTGGGGGTTTAGGGGGAAGGCACCTCCAAGGGAGTCCAGGACAGTGCGAGGGGTCTCTTTGCTATTGGCTCCTGAAGGAGTTGGGGGCTGACGACATCACAGAGAGGGGGGAGTGTGGGGCCCAATCTGCCCTATGTCCCGGAGGTGGGAAGGGGACACATTGTCCCACCATGCCCCTGTCCTTCCCCCGAGTGGCAGCAGGCGTCACCCTGTCCCCATCTCTCCCTGGTGCAGCGTCCGCAAGGCACTCCGAGGACGAGGAGGAGGAGGAAGAAGAACGGGTAGACTTGGTAACAGAGGAGGCTGCTCTCATGAACATCCGAGAGCAGCTCCATGGCCGAGAAAAGGTACAAATGTTCCCCAGCTGTGCTGGAACTGAGATTGTCCTGCTCCTTCCCAGCATCCCGACCCCCTGAAGAAGGTCTTGGCCCTAATGGGGACCTTTCTCCTTCATGATCTGGGACCCCCAAGATGGGGGTGTTTGTCACACACCAGCCGGGGTCTCCTCCCCCCACAGGCACTGTCCCAGTTCCTGACCCTGATTGTGGAGGAGTCGTGGGTGATTTGGACAATAGGTGGGTCCCCACTATCCCCCATTCAGGCCTAAGTCCTGCAGCTGGTGTGGCTGGGGCAGGGAGGTCCCTGGCTAACTGGCTCTCTCTCCCCTAACCCCACTCCTGGTGGGCACAGTACCAGGTGCAGCAGCTCGATTTCCTGCACGCCATCCACCCCGCGTGCCTCACTGCCCAGCAGAGAGGGGACTACACATTGGAGCCACACTGCTCGAAGGCGGCTGTGGCGGAGAGGATTGTGGTGAGTGAGACACGGCGCCCGGCAGCTGGAGGGTGAATAGAGACATGGAAGGGGCAGGGGTCTCCCCGGGGCCGACGGTTGGGGGATGGCTGGTGCTGAAGGGCAGCTGAGGGCAGGGATTGCTGGGGCTGAAGATTGGGGAGAGGAGATGGCAGAACTAGTGGGCAGGAATCGGAGAAGCGGGAGGCAGCTGGGGGGATCCTGCTGGCTGTGTAATCTCCTCCTTGGGGAGTGTCAGTGAGGCCCGAATCTCACACGCTCCTTTGTCTCCTTTGGGTCTCACAGGAGCTCATTGAGGATCTTCCTCCTGACTCTCTACCCAGCGCCGTCCTGGCCAATTCCCTCATTGCTGTGGCCAACCTCAGGTACCGAGACCCTCCCGCCCGGTTCCCCTAACCCCGGTGCTGCTCAGGCCCCTGGCTATGAGTCACTGCCCCTCCCACTCCAAGGTCACCTCCCAAGCCGGGGGGTCCTCTGGCAGAGGTGGGGGGAAGGGTCACTCCCACTCCTGGCTGCTCTGTTCTTTTCACTCCAGTCACATTGCAATGGCTTTGGGGAGAGGCTGACTCCCAGGATCAGATACAGGAGGGGCAGCAGGGTCCAGGGAACAGGCGCCATTCCTGCCCTGCTACAGTCTGTCTGGGAAACCTCAGCCTTATCATTCCCTGGCTCGGTGCCTCAGTTTCCATTCTCGCCAGCCTCTGCCTATTTCCCTGCAGTTTCACGTCCGTGTCGGTGCCAGTCCCACCCCCGCACTGCACAGTCTAATACCGGCTCCACTTTCTTGCCAGCACCATGACACCTGCCCTGGAGCCGGAGCTGGAGACCCACCTCCTCCAAGCCGCCCTGCATGCCGTCTTCACCCTGGGCACGCAGACGGACACCAACCAAGTCCAGGTAGATCAGCGAAATCATGGATTCAAGAACCAGCTGTCAACCTGCCTCAATACTTGCTAATTGCCTGCAGTGGGATGTGAATGAAAGAGGCCAGGATATGTTTTTGGGGGTCTCACCAGTGCTTCCCAGAGACCCCTCTTTCCATCCTGTGGCAGGTGTAGCCCCAGATTCCCTAAGTCTGACCCATGGCTCTCCCTTGCTTTGCAGGATCTGCATAGGGTCATACCACACCTTCTGGACGCTATGCTGGGGAACCTGCTGGCAAAGACCCCAGACACGGACAAGGTCCACTACATCTTGGAGGCGAGCCCGATGAGCGGGGTGGGGGCAATTTGACCTTCACTCTTAGATCCATTTTCCAATCTGTCCTCCTAGCTGGGCCCCCAGTGGCCGTCCTTGGTCAGGGCAGTCAGTGCAATGCAGGGTCAGGCCCTTCCTCCTTGAAGGACAGAGGAAGGAGCTGGGACTTCACCCAGAGCTCTGCCTGGTTGTGTCGAGCACTAAGCACAGGGCCCCCGGCTGGCTTGGGGAGTCAGAGTTTGAACCCATCCTGGGAGATCCAGAAGATGGTCCTCAGAGAAGAGCCACAGCCTCATTCCTAGAGAAACAGGAGGGCCCCAGAGAATCAGCCCTTGTCTCTGACGGGCCCCGAGATTCCTGGGGGGATTGTGCTCACACTTAGTCCCTTCACCCAGCCAAGGACTTGAGAACCAGGGACGGGGGAGGGGTCTTTCTCCTTCCGGGGGAGCTGTTCAGGAATCAGGAGTTCAGGGAGGATGGGACCAGCCCCGACACCGAGCATTGTCCCAATCTAGAGAGACAATGACAAGCTGTGACCTGCAGGATACAAGCATCGTCCTGGGGGCAAGAGTCCCCTTCTAAAGCGCTGCGGTCAATGAATCTGAGATTCCACCCCCACCTCATACAATGTCTCAGCCCCCTGGGGATGGAGAGGGGCCATTAGCACAACACATGCACCCCCCCATCAATCCTGAGCTGCCTCCTTTCCCCACAGCACATTCACTACTGGTCCGTGTCCAGGGTGCCACGAGAGAGAGCCAGGGCCATCAGGAGCAGCGCCGCCCTGCTCACATCCGTCATCTCCCTCCCTGACTTTGACGTAAGTGGCCTCTGAGCCCAGCTTCCTGACTCCAGGCGTAGGGGGGCCGGCTCCAACGGGCTGGAGGATCTGCTGCTGCAGGGGCTGTGGGCTAGGAGTGTTCCTCTTGGGGAGGCAGAGTCAGAGCAGAGAATGAGCCTGGCTTGAGTCAAGTTCTTCTTGTCCTGGTTAAGTGGCAACTCTTGCTTGTAAGGGGAGCATGCTCCAGGTTCTTGCCTTCTTGTCATCCTGGAGCAGCTGGGGAAGCAAATCCTCCTGGAGGGCCCTGCCCGCATCCCTGTTCTCCGGGCTCCCTTGCGGGCAGAGAGAATTAAGGATCCAGCTCTAGCTCCTATCCTCTAGCATCTCCTGCAGAGGGGCTGAGGAGAAGGAGAGTCCTGGCCCAGGCGGGGACTGGGAGCTGACAGGAAAATGCTGATGGAGTCCCCTCTCCCTCTCCCTTCCATTAGAACTCAGCCGAATTCCCCAGGATGGGCCACCACGTGGCACTGCTGGCTCTGTCCATCAGTGACCCAGACCAGGACATCAGCCAGCAGGCCAGGGAGGGGGTTGACCGGCTCTACCAGCTCCTGCTGCGCCAGAGGGGTAAGGAACCCGGCTAGACGAGTGAGACTGGGACCCCAGCCAATTTCTCTCCGAGTGACCCCAGCTGGCAGATCAGTCTCTCTCTATCTCTTTCTGTGTTCTCCACCACCCCCTGCAGTTCTGTTGGGATCTGCCCACTGTGCAGCCACCAATGGGATTGGAAGGACACAAGCCCTGCAACCAGAATGACCAATGTGTATGTGTCTTTCTCTTTCCCAGACCTGAACATCCATGAGGTCGAAGACCTTTGGTGCTGGGACTGGCACCAGGACAGCAGGCTCCTGGGCTACAAGAACACCGCCAGGGTCGGGGAGGTAAGGACACTCTGCCAGGGCATGGCACAGCTCTGCAGGGCAGGTGGCTGCCTCCTGGAGCCACGCGACAGAGTTGCCGTTCTAGGCCAGGATTTGGAGCCTGGTTCTGGGCAATCTGCTGAAGCCTCACATCTGGTTGGTTTCAGGTCTTTGGCAAATTCTTCTGCGAGGGGCAGAGAAGATTCTTCCTGCAGACAGCAGTGCTGGCCATGCACGACCCCCTGCTGCGTGTCAGCCAGGCTGGGCAGCTCCTCACTTACTCCCTCCTAGGGCAAGCCCAGCAGCTGATGGGGAGCAAGGTGAGCAGCTGCATTAGACTCAGGAGATTGGGGCGGGGCCCAGGCCTCATTCCCATCCTCTGGCCATTCGCTGGCCTGGCAGCAAGGCGACTGGTGGGGAATGAGAGTGAGAGCAGCTGCTCCTGGGAAGGGAGATGAATTCACCTCCATGAGCAGGAGGGAGCCAGCTTGTCCCCGGAGCAGTTCCAGCCCAGCTCTTTAGCAAGGCTAATGAATGACAAGCATTGCCTCAGCACGGACTTCTGTTCTTGGGAAGGGCAGCAGAGTCCTCTACGTGCCCTCTGCGAGCCCCTCCTGTCACCAGAGCCACCACCCAGAGTTGTTCCCATCACTGGCAGCCTGGGAGGCCAAGGACTGAGGGGTGATGGCGACTGACCGGGCAGTTCTGAGGCACATGGGCGGGGGAAGCGCGTCCTGCTGCCGGCAGGGCTGGACCCGCTCTAGAGAGAACGGGAGGATTCAGTCAGCAGGGGCTGCTGATCTGCCCCATTCACCAGGGCTGCCATCCTGTGGCTTCAGCCTCAGTGGCTGGGATAACTTGGGGAAAGCTCTCAAGCTCCCCACATCCCACTTCACTGCTGCCAGAATCACTCCGCCCTCCCCCCGCCTAGAGCCCCCTCCCTGCCCAACCTGGGTGGGGGTGGAGGAGAGGGGTCGGAGAACTTGAGCTGTGGATTGGCGGTGGAACAGCTGTCAAGGGCACTGGGCGGGAGGTGGCAGGAGCTCCCCCTACAAGGAGGGGGGTTGGCACTGGAGGTCCCTAGAAAGACTCCATTCTGGGGGTCAGGAGGGGGACTCCATCCCTCAGAGGTGTGCGGGTGCTGGGTGGAAATGCTGCTGGTCCCAGGTGCCCTTAATTCCCCGTGATTCCGTGGGGCCTCTGAGTCTCTGACAGGTCCTCGTTCCCTTGCAGCAGGAGGACGTCATGGCCAACATAATGAACCAACTTTACATCATCCGGCACTTGCGCCAAGTGCCGGAGGCGCTGCAGGAGTTCTGCCTCCAAGGCCACCAGCAACTCCCGCTCCCTCTAAACGGGGAGTGTAGTGAGAATGAGCGGCCTCCCTCCGAGCAGGAGAGGCGACAGCCCCTCTACACGCCCCTTGGAGGGTGGAGCCTATATCGCTCCGTCCCCTTTGTCTGTTGGACGGTTTGTTGCCCGGCTACCGGGGCCTCTGGTACACTCTGTTACGACTGAGTGGCCTCCCTCCGAGCAGGAGAGCGAGGGGCCCTCTACACGCCCCTTGGAGGGCGGAGCCTATATCACCCCTCCCCCCTCCCCGTAAGGACCGGGGCGTGGGACCAGAAATATAAAAGGCCGGCCCTGCACCACAGTTGGGGGACAGCCTGCAACAGAGGAGGACACTTGGACTGTTCTCCAGAGGTCCCTAACCCTAACTCCAGGTATGGACGAGGACTGGCCCGGAGTACCCACTGCGGTTTACCTCAAGGAGCCGGAAGAGGCCTGGAGGCCACAGCTACCAAACCCCGGGGAGGCAGGAAGTAGCCCAGGGGCAGCCCGGGAGCTGCTGGCTGCAGAGCCCGGCGCGACTCAGTCGGCGTGTTGCGGCTGGATCCCCGCCGACGCAGGGGCAAGCAGTCCTGCCCCTGCCAGCGCCTTGGGCTGGGACGCGGGGGAGGAGGGTGGGACCGCGTCCCCCTGCCACCCCACCCTGGGTGGCTGACCCCCTACACAGTGCAAGGAGGCTGTAGCCCAGGACAGGAACTGTTTGTTGGCTGGCCACCGGGGCCCTGCCCAGGCCTGAGCCACCCCCGATACACTGTGTTGAGGGGCTGACCACTTGAGCGACCTCAGCCCAGCAGCGCCGGCTCAACCATGTTTGCCGCCCCAAGCAAAAAAAACCCCAAAAAACAACATTCGGACTGCCAAAGCGAGCAAGAAGAAAACCAAAAAACCCCCAACCACTTGGACTGCCGCCACCCGAACTGCCGAAGTGCAAAAAACAAAAAAGTCGCCCGGCCTGTGCTGCCCCAAGAATGGACGGAATGCCTCCCCAGGCGTGGGCTTCCTCCGCTGGTGCCTGGAGCCGGCCCTGCACCTGGTTGCGACAGCTGATCGCTGAGGTGGGGCGGCTGCTCCACCCCCATGCAAGAGGGTGCTAGAGTAGGCCAGAGCGTCTGCACAGGCTAGCAGCCAATCAGAGAAGGGCCAAGTGAGAGTCAGTCAGGGCCGAGATTAGAGCCAGCCAATCAGGGCTAGGCTAGGCCCTATATAAAGGCTGCCCCGGCGAGCAGCATGTACTCTATCCCAGAGCTTCAGGGGGGAAGGTCTGTCTCCCGAGCAGGAGACCAGCATCTCGGGCTGGGCAGTACTGCACCTGGCCATCCGATGGCCGAGACAAATTGTAACCGGCCCCTGAGAGAAGGGGTTAAACTTTGGGGGTTGCGGTTGGCCACCGAGGCAGGTGCAAGGAGTTTTGCTAACCCCCACCCCCTGGAATGGGGTGAGGATGGACTAGTGGGCACTGCTGGAGGGGCAGTGGCCTGAAGGACACTGTCAAGCGGTGAGCAACGCGGGTCCAGATGCCAATGAGGACAAGAGACAGATGGGATGCTGCCAGAAGAGGGCATTCCCCATGGAGTGAACTAATTCCCAGAGCGACCAGCGGGAGGCGCCATGGTGGTGAGTCCCAACCCTGTCAAAACCGCCCAGCCCTATTATGGGCCCACTGCTACCCTGCAGAGTCTGGTCCGGACCAGACTGGGCCAGCCGGAGTGGTTTCCCTTGGAGTGGGAGAACGAGAGGGAGAGCTAGTGGAAGGGGAAATGGAGCCCCCTGGCACTCACAGAAACTCTCTCCCCTCTCTCTGTGGAGCAGGGTTCTTCCCTCTGCCCCCCAAATTCCTTCATATGGGGCAGGACCTCTTTCCCTTGCACCCACTCCCCTCCCCCCTTTCCTTGGTCTACCCCCCTCCCATTCCCGCTGCGCCCATGTGGTGCAGAAAGTCCCTTGTGTCAGGGCCACAGACCCACTGGAGCTCGGAAAGCTCCACTTTTGAGGAGGTGGGTGTGGGACAGAGGCTCAGGGCTAGCTTCATCTCCTGCCCTTTATTCTCCCCTTGGCCCTTCTATGGGGTCTCTAGGTGTGACAGGAATAGGAGTCTCCTTCCCAGCTGTCTTCCAGGCCCTGGGATCTGGCACAGCCTCTCAGACGGGCGCATCCTGTAGCTGAGACACGTCAGGGAGCAGTGGGGACAGGTCACCTCGTCCCATCCAAGCAAGCAATGCTGGCTCTCAAAGAGGCTTAGATGGAAGACCCCAGTCCCTCATGGAGGTAAGAGCCATTTACTCCTTGGAGCGTGTGGGTCTCTTGGGGGAGAAATGGCATCCCCGATGCATAGCCTGTCTGGGAGCTTCCCCTGTCCCTAGCTCCCAGTTCTGGGACAGAGACTTCTCCATCATCCTACCACCCAGGTTTCCTTCCTAGGAAGGGGCTCTCCAGAGACGTCCTTGAACCTGGACTCCTGGGAGCATTTCTGGCAGGAGACTCCAGCCCCTGGGGCATGAAGAGAGCATCGGGTAGTCTTGATCACCTGGCATCTCCGGTCTCCAGCTCCACTTCCCGCAGCAGTGGGGTTTCTCCAGCCCCCTCACCACACCTGTCAGCCTCTGAATGTCAGAGTCACCCGAACTGAGAGGCAAAGGGAGAGTCCAGCGCCTCCCACCTCCCCTCCCCCTGGAGCGTCGCTAAACTATCAAAAATGAATACAGTGGAGTCACATCTTACGTGGGGGTTAGGTTCTAAGGTCAGCGCATGTCAGGGTTCCCTCCCCCCTCTGAATTTTAGGGTACAGATGTGGGGATCTGCATGAAAGACCCCCTAAGCTTATTTCTACCAGTTTAGATTAAAAACTTCCCCAAGGCTCAAATTCCTTCCTTGCCTTAGTAGCGCTGCCACCATCAAGTGATTGAAACATTCAGGGAGGGCCACTTGGAGCCCCACCTTGCCCCTGCCAGCCCCTCTGAGGTGGGTCAGTATTATCCCTGTTCTCAGGGGCATAGGGATAGAAAGCAATTGGCTGCAAGGTCACACACGATGTCCCTGACAGGGGCAGGAAGGAAGCGTGGGACTGATACCAGTCCAGCTCCAACCACTAGACTCCAGCCACTTCCAAAGTCAGAGAACCCAGGAGCCCTGACTCTGACACCAGGCCTTAAATGACAAGACCAACCTCCCTGCCACTCAGGAAGCCATAAAAGGGACCATCTGCTGAGCTCCCCTTGGCAATGCCGCTGTCAGAGACCATTGCTACTGGGTGCCAAGTGCCTGAGCAGGGAACTGCTTGAGAGCCTCCTAGAGACTCGCAGGTGTTTGACTGTGACCCTCAGGGAGCTGTGGCAAGAGCCTCTCCGGCTCTAACAAAGGGTTTCTGTTCTCCTAGACAGTCAGCCCGTGAGGCCAGTTTGCAGAATGTGGAAGAGCCCTTTGGCGAGGGATTGGAGGATTCACCACGAAGGTGGCAGCAGCGGCAGTGCCTGGGTCCCCATGGGCCAAGCCTCCACTCCTGACACTCCAGGCTAATCTCCCCCTGCTCTCAGTGGGGCTTGGCTTTAGCTGCTGGGCCTGTGAGCCTAGACCAGGGGTCTCAAACTCAAATGGCCATGAGGGCCGCCTGAGGACTAGTTCAATGGCCTGAGGAGCGCATTGCTGACACCCCCCATCGCTGTCCCCGGCCCTGCCCCCAGAGGGGGAGGAGGGGTGCGGGGGAGCTCAGGGCAGGAGTTGAGGTGCAGGGGGCTCAGGGCAGGGAGTTGGGGTGCAGGGTGCAGGAGGGAGTGCGAGGTATGGCAGAGGGGTTGGGTTCAGACAGGCGGCTCGGGAGGAGGTTGGGGTGCAGAAGGGGTGCAGGATGCAGAAGGGGGCTCAGGATAGGAAGTTGGGGTGTAGGAAGGATGTGGGATGTAGCAGGGGGCTGAGGTGCAGGCAGGAGGCTCAGGGCAGGGGGTTGGGTTGGGGTGCAGGAGGGAGTGTGAGGTGTGGCAGAGGGTTGGGGTTCAGATAGGGGGCTCAGGGCAGGAGGTTGGGGTGCAGGAAGGATGTGGTATGCGGCACGGCCTGAGGGCAGGATGTTGGGGTGCAGCAGGGGTTTGAGATGCAGGCACGAGGGCCAGTTCAGGGGGTTGGGATGTGGGGTACAGGAGGGAGTGCGAGGTGTGGCAGAGGGTTGGGGTGCAGGCAGGAGGCTCATGGCAGGGGATTGGGGTGCGGGGTGCAGGCGGGAGTGCAAGGTGTGGCAGGGGATTGAGGTGCGGGGTGCAGGCGGGAGTGCAGGGGGGAGGCTCAGGGCAGGGGGTTGGGATGTGGGGTGCAGGAGGGAGTGCAGGGGGGAGGCTCAGGGCAGGGGGTTGGGGTGTGGGGTGCAGGTGGGAGTGTGAGGTGTGGCAGAGGGTTGGGGTGCAGGCACTGGGCTCATGGCAGGGGGTTGGAGTTTGGGGTGCAGGCGGGAGTGCAGGCAGGGGGCTCAGGGCAGGAGGTTGGGGTGCAGCAGGGGGTTGAGACTCAGGGCAGGGGGTTGGGATGTGGGGTGCAGGAGGGAGTGTGAGGTGTGGCAGAGGATTGGGGTGCAGGCAGGGGCTCAGGGCAGGGGGTTGGGATGTGGGGTGCAGGAGGGAGTGTGAGGTGTGGCAGAGGGTTGGGGTGCAGGCAGGGGGCTCATGGCAGGGGGTTGGGGTGTGGGGTGGAGGAGGGAGTGTGAGGTGTGGCAGAGGGTTGGGGTGCAGGCAGGGGGCTCATGGCAGGGGGTTGGGGTGTGGGGTGGAGGAGGGAGTGTGAGGTGTGGCAGAGGGTTGGGGTGCAGGCAGGGGGCTCATGGCAGGGGGTTGGGGTGTGGGGTGCAGGAGGGAGTGTGAGGTGTGGCAGAGGGTTGGGGTGCAGGCAGGGGGCTCAGGGCAGAGGGTTGGGGTGTGGGGTGCAGGAGGGATTGTGAGGTGTGGCAGAGGGTTGGGGTGCAGACAGGGGGCTCAGGGCAGGGGGTTGGGATGTGGGGTGCATGCAGGAGTGCAGGCAGAAGGCTCAGGGCAGGGGGTTGGGGTGCAGGACGGCATTGAGCTCTGGCCTGGAGCCGCTCACCTAGAGAAATAGCCCCGCAGGCCGCGTGTTGGAGACCCCTGGCCTAGGCCGAGCACTCAGGTATTTCCATCAGCCTGCTCAATGGCAAATGCAGCCACCCAAAGAAGGGAAGAAGAATGGAAGTGAGAGTAAAGCTGGACCATCCGCTGAGCTGCTGCACTCAAGTGAGCAGAACCGGGGAGAGAAGAGGGAGAACTCGAAGGTGGCTGGCGGCAGTAGGGAGGAGAAGCAGTTTGGGAGCCAGGAGAGGAGAAATAAATAGTTAATGACAAATGCTGCAGGCTCTCTCTTGTGTGGTGAAGGGTTGAAAAGGGATCTCTTTACTATCACGCTGAACTTTAAAATAGCTGTGTATGATGGGGGGGTGGGTCTATAAAGGTAAGAGGTCACTCTAGGGACTTGAAGTCCCGGATTCTCAGGCTATTGCCTTCTTCTACCAGCTGATCTCAACCCAGCAACTCCTTCAGATGGTAGCAGTAGTGAGCTCTTGTCCTCCTTTTCTGGACGAGCCACCAGAAAAAGGACAGGATACATGTGGCCAAGGAAATAGAGCTCCAAGTGCCTTCTGCACACTGTGTCCAACCACAGTAAAAAGCGGGGTTTGAGGTGGAGGTTGACAGCTCACGATCCCCCATGTAAAAACCTCGTGACCCCCTGAGGGGTCCTGACCCCCAGTTTGAGAACCCCGGCTTTAACATAATCAGTATTTTTGAATGGTCCAAAATTAGGGTGAAAATTGGTTAAAAAAATAGCTTGGGGTAAATTTTCAGTAAAAATTGGTAAAAACTCAAAACGAAGGGCCTTTATATGTGATAGTGCTACTGTGTGTGTGTGTGTGGATGCATATCGTGTGGGGGGGCCTTTGTGTGAACCACCTTACATGGAATATGCTTGTGAGTGCCTGGTTTCTGTATTTCTGCATTGTGTGTGCCTCTCTGGGTGTCTCCTTGTGCCTGCCTGTGTATCAGTGTGTGCGTGCTGGGAAATGAATTCTTGGTTAGTGTTTGTGAGAGTTGTGATATTCTGTGTAACAGACGGCTGAAGGGAGACCCTCAGCTGGGGTAAGTGAAAGTAGCTCCACTGTGGACAACTGACTTAGGTGGTGAAAACGAGAGTGAGGCGCTAGCCGGATGTTCCAAATGTCTCCCTGATTGCTGCCCGTACCACTGATGTCCAGGTACAATGGTTCTCCGCAGAGCTGCGCCTTCAACTGACTGATGCTAGATGCACCCCTGCCTGAGACATCCATGGGGCCATCTGCATCACTGGCAGCAAGTGTGTATTGCCTCGGTCTTGCAGCTCTGTCCAGCCGCTCTGGGAATCACTTGGTGGTCTCAGTCTAATCCACAGCAGCAACGGACCTGAATGAAGCTTCCTGGACTTCAGGATCTGAGACAAAAAACTCAGATCCGAACACCCCCAATAAACCTGGTGAGTCTCAGAATCCAGAACTGAATTTCACAGCCCTGGTCATTCAGCCCTGCCCTTAGTTGGACAAGCAGCCACATGTGGACCACACCAATTGGCCTCCTTCCTGGCAGGTTCAGATGCCGCATGAAGGGACAATAGACATGGAGTGTGAACAAATTTCTGGGTTCTGACCCATAGAAATGAGCACCTTGGGGCACTTATGGAGCACACTGCCTGATGTGGGGTGTGTCGGGGGAGGGGGTGGCGCGAGACAGAGAGCATGCACATGTATCCCCACTGATCTACCTAATCATCTCTTTATCCAACTATCCATCCATCCAACTGTCCATCTGTATAATCATCTGTCCATCCAATTGTCTTTCTTGCTGTCTGTCTATCAAGATGGCTGTCCATTTTCATGGAATCATAGACTTTAAGCTCAGAAGGGACCATTATGATCATCTAGTCTGACCTCCTGCACAAAGCAGGCCACAGAATCTCACCCACCCACTCCTGTATCAAATCTGTGTCTGAGCCATTGAAGTCCTCAAATCATGGTTTAAAGACTTCAAGGTGCAGAGAATCTTCCAGCAAGTGACCCGTGCCCCACACTGCAGAGGAAGGCAAAAAAAGAAAAAAAAAAAAACCAGGGCTTTTGCTAATCTGCCCTGGAGGAAAATTCCTTCCCAACCCCAAATATGGCGATCAGCTAAACCCTGAGCATGTGGGCAAGACTCACCAACCAGACACCCAGGAAAGAATTCTCTGTAATAACTCAGATCCCACCTCATCTAACATCCCATCACAAGACATTGGGCATATTTACTGCTAGTAGTCAAAGACAATTAATTGCCAAAATTAGGCTATCCCATTATATCATCCCCTCCTTAAATTTATCAAGCTTAGTCTTGAAGCCAGATATATCTTTTGCCCGCACTACTTCCAGAACTTCACTCCTCTTATGGTTAGAAACCTTTGTCTAATTTCAAGTCTAAACTTCCCGATAGCCAGTTTATATCCATTTGTTCTTGTGTCCACATTGGTACTGAGCTTAAATAATTCCTCTTCCTCCCTGGTGTTTATCCCTCGGATACATTTATAGAGAGCAATCATATCTCCCCTCAGCCTTCTTTTGGTTAGGCTAAACAAGCCAAGCTCTTTGAGTCTCCTTTCATAAGACAGGTTTTCCATTCTTCGGATCATCCTAGTTGCCCTTCTCTGAACCTGTTCCAGTTTGAATTCATCCTTCTTAAACATGGGAGACCAGAACTGCACACAATATTCCAGAGGAGGTCTCACCAGTGCCTTGTATAACGGTACTAACACCTCCTTATCTCTACTGGAAATACCTCGCATGATGCATCCCAAGACTGCATTAGCTTTTTTCACAGCCATATCACATTGGCGGCTCATAGACAACCTGTGATCAACCAATACTCCGAGGTCCTTCTCCTCCACTGTTACTTCCAACTGATGTGTCCCCAATTTATAACCAAAATTTTTGTAATTAATCCCTAAATGCATGACCTTGCACTTTTCACTATTAAATTTTATCCTATTACTATTACTCCAGTTTACAAGGTCATCCAGATCTTCCTGTATGATATCCCGGTCCTTCTCTGTATTAGCAATACCTCACAGCTTTGTGTCATCCGCAAACTTTATTAGCACATTCCCACTTTTTGTGCCAAGGTCAGTAATAAAAAGATTAAATAAAATTGGTCCCAAAACCGATCCCTGAGGAACTCCACTAGTAACCTCCCTCCAGCCTGACAGTTCACCTTTCAGTATGACCCATTGTACTCTCCCCTTTAACCAGTTCCTTATCCACCTTTCAATTTTCATATTGATCCCCATCTTTTCCAATTTAGCTAATAATTCCCCATGTGGAACCATATCAAATGCCCTACTGAAATTGAGGTAAATTAGATCCACTGCATTTTCTCCTCCTTCTGCTATTTGTCCATCCAAGTCTCTACCCCTTGGTCTGGTTCATTGTTTGTCTACACTTCAGTGAATCTGCCTTCCAAGCTGTTCATCTGTCTAATCATCTCTCGGTCCACCTGGCTAAATGTGTTTACACTCTATCTATCTATCTATCTATCTATCTATCTATCTATCTATCTATCTATCTATCTATCACTAATGGATCCTTCCCTGTGGAAGTGGACTTCAGTGGGCAGGGGCTGCTGAGTGGGGACATGTCACAGCCACAGGCACTAAATTCAATTTACAGATATAACCTGATATTTGGTAACTAAGGAACATTCCTTCTCACTCTGTGTGCTGGTAATTTCACAGACAAAGCAGCTGTGAATTGGAGCTGGCAAGAGGCTGTCAGAGTGACTGTAACACTTTAAGGACAGCAGTGGGAAGGGGATAGACTGTAACAAGTGCTATCTTGGTGCCTGGTGGCTGATCAGAGAAGTGGCAATGAACGGTCTATCCAAGGGGCATAAGGTGCTTGACCTTAAGGATGCAGCTGATTCTATAGGTCTGATCACCGATTTGCTGTGACAGATCCCCAGTGTGAAGGAACCCAGATCAGTTTCTTTTGGAACATGTTAATTTCACTGATGCTTTGCTTAGATAAAAATAATTCAAAAAATAATTTAGAAAATCCTGCTTCATTATGTGCTTGTTAAAAACCACCCCAGTTAGCAACACACCTATTAAAAAGAAACCTCTCCAGTGAGCCATGCAGCACCTGTGACTCTAGAGAGATTTAAAGAAGGTCACAATGGTCATTAACACTTCAGGTGCCTTAATCAGCACTCAGGAATGTTAAACCCAGCTGAGACCTGGGCACTGCCTGGAGATTTAACAAACCTCTCAAGGTTCTGCCAGTGGCAGAAAAAGTTACTTGTTATTTTAATGGGTCCCGTCGAGGGCCATTAGACTGGAAACACTGTTGGTAAATGCAGGTTGCAGCGACAGTCCCATCAGGGCTGATTAGAAGAGAAAGTCAAAGGCACTGATTGAAGTTAGACAAAGGAAGGGATGAGTCTGTTCCTATGGCAAGTAGCCCCCAATGGTTGAAGCGAAATGGTCGAGCCCTTCACTCCCAGCCCCTGTGAACAGCGATCCCTTCCTTCATAAATTCCATCACACCCCCGAGAGTGAGGGAATGCAAGGGGGAGGGATGGCTGCAATGAAACTGGCATGGAAACAGATCTCAGATTCCCACTTGGTTAGCCAAGCAGTGCAGCCCAGGAGTGGGGAGAAAGAGGCAATTTCAGATTTCTAGCCCTCGGGAACGGAGTTCAGCCAATGTACCTGGGTTGTGACAGGCCTTGCTGTGCTGCCCACGCACCCCAGCTCTGCCAGTGCCCCTCAGTCCGAGCCCACAGCCCCTTCCACTCTTCCATCTCTGGGTTCACACACGCACAGTTCTGTCATTGCCACGAGTCCCAGTCTGCAGCCCCTGCTATCCCAGCCCCGGGCTGCCCCACACACATCTCTGCTGAAGTCCATTATTCCTAACACACAATCCCTCTGGTATCCCAGGGTTAGCTCCCTTCACAGCTTTGGTGAGATGCGTCAATGCTGACTTACATCACTCCTACTATTCCTGTCCCCAAACTGTTCCCCAGCTTGGCCAATGCATCATAATAATGAGCTACAGCCCCCCCATCATTGCTGTCCGACCCCAAACACACCACCTCCCGAGTTTGCCTCTTAGTCTGGCCCTTTTCAGCCCTTCATTGGAAATGGCCTGATTCCCCTCAGGTGGGGACCCTTCTCTAGCCAGGGCTGGCTTGACCCCCGGCTCTCCAGCCCAAGGGCACGCGGCCCTGTCACAGGCAGGGATAGGCAGATATAGGTAACATGGTGCAACCTGTATGTGTGGACAAGCCTTGCACCTTTATTCCTCACTCTGGACACGAAGGGGACGGATAACGGGAGATCTGACAACAGAGATGACAGAAAGAGAAGATTCAGTTTAGTTCTTCTATTGCACGATGCTCTCGGTGACAGACACGCAGTTATTAGGGTCTCATGGAACAAGGTAAAACCTGAGAAGGAACTGATGGGAAACATCCCCTGGGAGTGGAAGGAATTCTCATGCTAGTGGTTTGGCTGTAAATGGACAGGCTGGGTTTTCCCATAAGAGGCCGATGTTAGGCACCCAAATCCTATGGGCAGTGAATGGGAGTTGAGCACCTAACACCCTTCGGTCCCATTGTCAATTACAACTGGACGTGGTGGAGCAGACAGGGCACTGGACTGGGACTCTGGAGAGATGGTTTCCTGCCACGAGCCCGCTGAGTGACTCTGGGCAGGTAACGTCACCTTGTTCTGCCTGACTTTCCCCAGCTATAACATGAGGTTAAGGGTGAGGAGCTCGGGCTAAAATCACAAAGCTCCCACTTTAGGCACCTGAATCCCAGAGTCCGGCCCCCGGGATTCACAAACCCAGCTCGGCTGCTGGCAAACCCTGCAGGCACCCAAGTGTTTGCAGTAAACGGGCTGTAGGTGCCCCCGGACGTGCCTCTGCAGCCCCACCCCAGGCATCCGGACGCCGAGGCCCCGAAGTGACGCACAACCCTGGGGAAGGTGGGCGTTCCCCTGTCTGACTCCTCCAGGGCCCATCCCACAGGCCAGGTGTCCAGATGTTTTGGAAAATCCCACTGGGCCCCCAAGTATCTGGAATCAACTGGCCCTAAATCGTGGCTGAAAAGTGGGCAAATACGAGTTCTGCGCTGGCGTCCTGTGGCCAAGGCCAGAAGTTTCCCCTGGCTTTTCTCTTCCTTTGAAAAGCAGCCTGGGGATGAAATACACACTAGGAAACAAACATTAATGGTACAATCACCTAACACTGGAATTCCAGGCAGATGTTGCAAGCCTATGTTTTAATAATGTAGGTATCATATATTTTTGTGTATGTGTGCGACTGCGTATATGTGTGTGTGTGGGTATGTGTGCATATGCATGCATGTGTGTGTATGTGTGTGTGTGTGCATATGAGTGCGTTTTTGTATGTGTGCATGTGTGTGTGTGAGTGTGTGCATCCGTATGTGTGTGTTTGCGTATGGGTGCGTGTGTATGTGCGGGTGCATATGTGTGTTTTTGTGTGCATATGTGTGTGTGGGCATATGTGTGCATGTGTGTATATGTGCTTGCATTTGTGTATGTGTGCATGCGGGTGTGCCTATGCATGTGTGTATGCGTCCATGTGTCCATGTGTGTCTGTGTGCGTGCGTGTGTCTGGGTAAGTGTGCGTGGGCATAAGTGTGTGTGTACGCATCTGTGCACATATGCATGCATGTATGTGTGTGTGTATGTGTATGTGTTCATGTATGCATACGTGTGTGTGCGTGTGTGTTTCCGTGTGTGTGTATCTAGAAGTCTCCCATCTTACAATGAACGGACACTGAGCGTTCCTGCTGAGTCCATTTCACCTGCACCCTCTCACGGAGCACAATCGCGGGTCATTGTCTGAACTCTGAGCAGCCACAAGTTCAAGTCTCCCACTAGCCCAGTGAAACCCACCTGTGGAATCTGAGACAGGCCCTAACAAGACTGGGGTCCCAGGTTTTAAGAGGTCTCTCCATCTCGACTGTCTCCCAGGGCTGTCAGAGCAGTGGTTCTCAACCAGGGCCATGTGTAGCTTGGGGATACACAGAGGTGTTCCAGGGGGTACATCAGCTCATTTAGAGATTTGCCTAGTTTTACAACAGGTTACATAAAAAGCACTAGCAAAGTCTGTCCAAACTAAAATTTCATACAGACAACGACTTGTCTATACTGCTCTATAGACTATACACTGAAAGGTGAGAACAATATTTGTATTCTAATTTATTTATTTCATAATTATATGGTAACAATGAGAAACTCGGCAGTTTTTCAGTAGCAGTGCGCTGTGATAGTTTTGTATTTTTATGTCTGATTTTGTAAGCAAACAGTTTTTAAGTGAGGTGAAACTTGGAGATAGGCAAGAGAAATCAGAGTCCTGAAGGGGGTAAAGTCGCCTGGAAAGGTTGCGAGACACTGTGTAAGAGCAGGACATGAAGCCCAATGAAGCTCAGGGAAACACGACCTGGGACTACAGCAGGATTCGCTTCAGGCCCTACCCCGAACCCATGTTATATCTATTTTAACCCAAGGAAATTGACAGGTTAGCGTGGTCCAAACATGAACTTTCTAGAAGCTTTCCTCAGGGCCTCCTGGACCTCTTTGTTTCTCAGGCTGTAGATGAGGGGATTGACCAGGGAGTCAGGACTGTGTAGGCAACAGACAGAACTTTCTTGAAGTCGCTCAGGATGTCGGTGGTTGGGAACATATACACAGTCAGCAGAGTTGAATAATAAATGCTCACCATGATGAGGTGGGAGGAGCAGGTGGAAAAGGCCTTTCGCCTCCCGGTGGTGGACGGGATTCTGAGGATGGTGGAGATGATGCAGATGTAGGATATCAAGGTAAGCAGGAATGGGACCAGTGAGAAAAGCAAGCCGAGTGTGAAAGTCACCATTTCCATCAGGTGAGGGTCATTGCAGGAGAGTTTTACAAGGGGGATGAGATCACAAAAAAAAAATGGTCAATACAATTGGGCCCACAGAATATTAACTGAGATATCGACAACATATTTATGCTATTACCTAGGAATCCACCTATCCAACAGCCACCTGCGAGCTTCAGGTAAGACCTGTGACTCATACGGGTTGGATAGCGCATAGGATTGCATCTGGCTAAATATCGATCATAAGACATCACTGATCAGAGAAGGAATTCTGTAGCAATCAGAGAACCAACGAAATAAAATTGTGTGACACACCCATTGAATGAAATAGTCCTGTCCCCAGCCAGGGGACCAGCCATCATCCTGGGCAGGGTGGTGGAGCTGTAGCAGGTCTCCAAGCAGGCCAAGTTCCCCAGGAAGAAGTACATGGGGCTGTGAAGGTGCTGATCAGTCACAACTAGCACAACGATAAGGACGTTCCCTGCCACGGTCGCGATGTAGATCACTAGGAACAGGAGGAAGAGAAGTACCTGCAGTTCTGGGAGATCCCCGAATCCCAGGAGGATGAATTCTGTGATGGACGTTTGGTTTCCCTACGGGAAAGAAATGAAGTCTGCCACATAAATGAAGAAAATTCACTCGATAAAACATAACCTTTTTTTTCATTGTCCCCCTCTGCTGGCTACTGGAAATATGGGTGAGTGGAGAATGGAGGCCAGGGGAGGGGAAATGCCATCTCGTGATCCCAGGGGTAGATTTCATATCTGAGCAAACTGCAGGTTCAACAAAACATTAATCTCTCTGGAAACTCATGTAGTAACTTGAGAGATGGCACCAAGCACTCAAATATTAAGGTGATGGGGCTTAGGTACAACAGTACAAAAACGTGTTGCTTCAAATAGTCACATGTTTCACTACCTGGTGTGTCAGAGCAGGGCAATGGCCTTTATTGATTGGAGATCCAGGGGCGAACCGGGCCAGGATTGGATATTGTAGAGGGAGCCACAACATAGAGAAACAAACTAAACAACAAAGGCTGGGAATTGCAGTGTGTGGACAGCCAACTCCAAGTGAATTGCAGTGGAAATGGGCCACCTAACTCTATCAGAGCCATTGGAAAGTTTTTATCATCAGACCAATGCCTCTCCTTCCCTAGGACAATACTTCATTGTCCTGCCGTCGGACACTCGACATATGGAGATGAGATCTTCATTAAAAACCAAAACCAAACCAACTCCTGCTAGAAACCACCACATTAGCTAGAAATTGATCCTCCCTTGCAAGAAAAAATTCTGGATAAAATTCATAATGTGTAAGAAATGTGCAATTTTCACATTATGAGAGTGGTGTAGGACCCAAATTCCCATTTCATCGGCAATTGGATGATTTCAGATGTTGGATTTCATTCCAATTTTACTTTTTACAATGTTTTTACCTATTTCTTATTTTTTCTATGATATTTTATAGTATATTACATTGTGTATTATAGACCTTTACATACATTTATTTCTATTCATTTTTATATTATTTTATTTCATAAAGCTCTATACAATAAAATTTCCTAATCAAAATTGCATAAAAATTGATCTGTTCCCTGGAACATTTTGATTCCTATCAACAAAACTTTTTTTCATCAAAAATGCCAATCAGAAATATTGATCAGCTCTATGTTTTCTTCTTTATCTTTGGTTAAAAGAAATATTAATCCCCTCTCTCTCTTTAGTCTGCCATTACTGTGTCTCTCCCCATTACTGATCCTTAAAGAGAGAGGGTGGGTGAGGTTGTAACTTTTCCCGGACCGATTTACTAATCTTTATTAATCGCTCAATAAGGCCCGGACCCTGCACAGAGTTATGCACAAGTTTAATTTTACACCCCGGGAATCATTCTGTTCTGTCCGAGACTGCTCCGCTGACATCTAAGTTAAAATTTCCACTGACTTCTAGGATGGGCCCCTTTGATTTCAAAGGGATTTGGACAGTGAACACCTTGAGCTTTCTTTAAATGTACAGATCGGCTGGATTTGATTTCCATCTACAGACATTGGGAAAGGTCGATATCAGCTGATAAAACCAAACCAACAACAGAAACTGTCAGTAAGAGTGGAGGTTAGTGCAGCCTCTCCCTGCACCTTGCACCCACAGTGATGGTGTCACCGGCCCTGCGGCCGGGCAGGTAGCCCTCTGCACTCAGCGGTCCCGGGAGTCAATGAGCGGGGCTGGGACAGCAGAGTTGCTGAGGGCTCCCTGCATGGCCGCATGGCTGGCGACGCCCATCCCTGCAGGCGTAAGGTGCGGGGAAGGCTGCGGCCCTGGCGGGCCTGGGCTGTGAGGAGGATGGTGAGTCTCTGGCTGTGCGGAGGCCACCCCGCTACTGAATGGTTTCTTCCCATCGACGGCGCTGTTCAACAATGAGGTGACCACTCCCGTGGCCGGGGGCTCACCGCCTCCTCCTCCTGCTCCCAGCCCTGTCCATGGATCTCTGCTCCACTGGGCCAGAGCAGCTGCCTTCCCTGCCCCATGTGCCCTGGTGTCTTGGGTCCCTCAGCTGGTCGGGAGCCGCCCCCCGCCCCCCCACTGGCAGCGCTGCCCTCGCCCTGACGCACACCTTAACTCCTCCTGAGCGTCCTGTGACTGTAAAACTTAATAGTTAAAAACTGGGGCAAAAATCTGAAAGATAAAATAATCCCAATGTTAACCCTCTAAGGGGAGAAAGAAACCGATGTTGCCAAGTCTACTTACAGCCAGTGTCTGTCCCCGAGCACCGAGCGCAGCAGCCAACAGCAGCTCTGCTTTCCCCACGGCCGTTCACTCAGCGCCCCGTGACGGTGGAGCTGCCAGTGAGGGCACAACGCTGTAGGGGTGAGGAGGGGAGGTGAGAGAGGAACGGAGGCTGCTCCCGTGTTTGAAGCGCTGGCCTTGGATTCGACAGATGTTGGTTCAGTTCCCTGCTTCTTCACCAACCCCTTGTGTGCCTTTCAGGGCAGATTTCCAAAGGCTGGTAGGTACTGTGACAGACCCAGACCAGTGGGGTACAGGAGTCTGGTAGAGGGCAAATATACTGGTCACTGGATGAGTAGTTTTCTGTTCCCTGAGTGACCAGAGAAGGGGCTGCACTAGAGTAATCAGGAACCTGCTAGAACCAGTTAAGGCAGCAGGCTAATTAGGACACCTGCAGCCAATTAAGAAGAAGCTGCTAGAATCAATTAAGGCAGGCTAATCAGGGCACCTGGGTTTTAAAAGGAGCTCACTTCAGTTTGTGGTGTGAGTGTGAGGAGCTTGGAGCAAGAAGCGCAAGGAGCTGAGAGTGAGAGGGTGTGTTGCTGGAGGACTGAGGAGCACAAGCGTTATCAGACACCAGGAGGAAGGTCCTGTGGTGAGAATAAGGAAGGTGTTTGGAGGAGGCCATGGGGAAGTAGCCCAGGGCATTGTAGCTGTCATGCAGCTGTTACAGGAGGCACTATAGACAGCTGCAGTCCACAGGGCCCTGGGCTGGAACCCGGAGTAGAGGGCGGGCCTTGGTTCCCCCCAAACCTCCCAATTGACCTGGACTGTGGGTTCTTCCAGAGGGGAAGGTCTCTGGGCTGTTCCCTAATCCACATGGTGAATCTCTGAGGCAACAAAATCCGCCAATAAGCTCAGGACCCACCAAGATAGAGGAGGAACTTTGTCACAGTACCTAACAATGTATCCTGGTGCCTGAGTAGCAGCTGTATCTAATGCCCATCGATTTTCAATCCCACTGGGGGGTCTGGGACTTAAGGTGCCAAAAAACCACCATAAATCTGCCCATCTGTGCACCACCTCCCATCTATAAATCAGGGGTAATGGCATCACATATGGGTAGTAGGGGGATAGATACATTCAAGGCAGTGAGGTGCCCAGATACCAGGTAGATGGAGGCCAGGAAAGGAGTTAGGATATACGTGACTTGACAGGACTTTCCTATTCCTAAAATCAGTCACTTTGCTTTCGGTTCGAAGTTTGAGAGAGATCAGTGCCCAGTTTCTCTTCGATTCCCATGGGATTAGTTACCGACCTAAACTGTCTCAAATTCCTCAAGATTCAAGGATCAGAGCGGAAAAGATTGATTTACCTCTAAGGTGGGGAGAGGCCGTCTCCCGAGGCACGTCTGCTGTGGGGAATGCAACAGGCAGGGGGAAGTTGGTATTTACTGACATTTTCTAAAACTAAACCAGAGTCAAACTTCTAATCTCAAAGGGAGAGTCCTGGCGAGGGAAGAAACTTCTAATCTTGAAACAAATGTCTCTCTTTATTGCGTGAATGCTAGGGTGACTGTCAAGAAGTAATGTATCAATTCTAGATTTTACAGCTGCCAAAGTGATTTAGACACTGAGTTCCCATCCAATCCCCTTAGAAAGATTTGAAAATGGCACCAGAGTTAGCTGATCTTATATGTTCTCCATCCAACCCCCCTGTTGCCCTCCATAGCAAGCACACATGTACCCAGTCCCCATCCAATGAGCTCACTCAAGTAGTTCAGGTAACATTTTAAAAAGACTGTAAGTGATTTAGAAGCCTAAGTCCCATTTTCAAACGTTTCTCAGTTACTCAGGCTTAGCAACCTAAATCTCACTGAAAGGCAACGGGACTTAGCCTCCTATGTCACTATTGAAGTTTGCTTAATTGTTTTTGAAAATGTTACCCTTAGCTCAAGGCCTGCTGGTCAGTGGTATCTGAAACGAGAAAGTGCAGCCTGCTGTGAGAAAATGCAGGTGCCACAGGGTGCTTTACACATTGAGGTTGGGCTCTTCAAAGGGGGGTTATGTACACAAGAAAGACCCAAGTCCCGTGACATTGCTATGAGAATTTGTCACCTAACTCCCATCGGGTTCTTGGAAAGGCCCATACCATGGAATCATGGAACTCAGAGACCTCAGATTATAAAGTACAAATCATTTCTTCCCACGTCCCAGAAAAGTTTCAGAGTCTCACGCATCTTCAGTGTCACAGCACTTAATACAAATCATCTAATCCTGCTCCAGAAATGTAGGTCTGTCATTGGTCCGTTAGCGTTTGAGAACCAAAGAATAGCACCGATTCCATCCAGTAAAGGACACTGCTCTACATTCACAGTCGCCACATCATGGGCCAGTTTGGGTACCATCCATATATTCATTTCAGGTGTGTGTATTGCAATATATTCTACAACTTGACTCCAACACTGCCCTTTTTCAGCATGAAGATTTTGACCTACTGTCACTTCTTTCCCTGAAGGGAAGGTTTCTTCCAGCATTTACAGAAGGATACAAATATCCACTTATATCTGAATGAAAAAAGCAACTAGGAGACAGTTATAATTCCCAGTTCTCTACTACCATAATTTGCCCCCTAACCGTGCAGTAAGGTCTCGTTCCAATTTATCCCCAGAGTGAAAAATGTTGTGTCAAAGCTTTGTTGTTCGTAATGTCCAAATGTTGACTATTTGTGGCTCGCATCATTGCATTTTGAAAAAAGGGGTTTGTTTGTTTGTTTCTTTAATTGACCTCTGGCAAATACATTGCTGACTGCCCTGGGTGGTGCATATCATACGCTGAGGGAGGTGAAACCTCCCCAAACAGCCCAGCATGGCCCGGCCCACGCTCCACCTTGAGGCCCCCGCCTGGCTGCCGCTTTCCCCTTGGCCCCAGCCCTGGCAGGTTGCTTGTCTTCCGGGAAGCGTGCTGGGGCTGGAGCTGGGGCTGGGGCTGGGGCTGGTGCCTGCAGCAGGGACTTGAGGCAGTTGGGGCTGCCCAGCGCTGGGAGCCCCCGGCACTGGGGCCATGCCATCCACTGCTCGGGGGGCTGGGGGAGCTGTGGAGGGGTGGCCTGGTGCTCTTGTGGTGGGGTGCGGAGATAGGGGCTTGGGACTCCAGCGGGGCAGGGGAGGTGGATGGGGGCGGGGCCTCAGGCAGAAGGGGAGGGGCTGGGGCGTGGTTCTCCCAAGAAGCAGCTCACACCCCGTCAATGCCAACAGGGATGAAATCCCATTGCTTAACTCTTCAAGGGAAACACGTCTCACCTGCACATTGGCTAGAAGACAAGGAGAGAGCTGAATCTTCTCACACTGCGGGTTAGGTTTTTAATTCCAAGTTGATTGACTCTTCATCACTTTAAAGAATATTAAACCTGAGATTTCAGTTAAAAAGAATTATTTTATTTGGTCATTTCTGTGATCAGCTGCCATGGAGAGATCATTAACAAGGCTACATAAAACATTGGCCACATTAACCTCTGCTTCCCCCAAGGCCCAGTACACAGTATAGCCGCCCCTTTCCCAGCCTTCCTCCTCTGCTATCCCTAGTGCCCCCATGCTACAATAGACCTGCCCCTTTCCTATTCCTCACCCTCTGCTGCCCCAGTGACCCTTAGCCCCAGGTACATTCTTGCATGTGCAGCTGGCACTGTACAAAACCAGGATGTACAGCAGCACACTGCTGGAAAGAAACCAACCAACCCCGAACACCATTCTGGGATGTATTAGCAGGCGTGTTGTAAGCAAAGTATGAGACACACTTCTTTCCCTCTCTACCACGCTTATTAAGGCTGATCAGGAGTATTGTGTCCAGTTCAGGTAAGATGGGGACAAATAGAAAAAAGTCAACAGAGCCGACAGCAAGAGAAGAGAAGGGGGGCCGAGGACAGCCACATCTAGAATATGGAAATACCTTCCGAACCACACAGGGACTGTGGAAGTAGCTTCAGTGAGATTTGAACTGGATGAATAGAGAATTTGCCCCTATGAATGGAGAAGATTTTCAAAGGCACATGTGACAGCCAGTCTCCCAAACACTTAAAAGTATTTAGGTGCCTAACTCCCATAGAAATCAATGACAGTTAGGCTCCTACATATGTTTTGGGATGTGGGCCACAATTCCTACTGAATGTCCTTGGGAATTGGGACCATAACTCCCATGTGTGCCTTTGAACATCTCCCCATTAGTTCCTGCAGTGGGTCATTCCTTCACATGTCATCTAGATATTATTGTCCTCCCACAGATGAAATATGCAGAAGAATCAAGAAGGGGGAACCTCACCATGGTGACTGAATTCATTCTACTGGGATTGTCCAAACACCACAAGCTGGAGGTGCCTCTGTTCTCCGTCTCTCTGTTAATTCACACCATTACCCTCATGGGGAACAAACTTCTCATAATCATCACCATGGACGCAGGCCTTCACACCCCCATGTATTTCTTTCTCCAGGTCTTATCCTTCCTGGAGATTTGCTACACCTCGGTCGCTGTCCCCAAGATGCTGGTGAACTTCCTCTCAGAGGACAGGAGCATTTCCTACATGGCCTGCACTGCACAAATGTACTTCTTGGTCTTCCTTGGAATGTCTGCTTCCTACTGGCCACCATGGCGTATGACCGCTACAGGGACATAAGTAACCCATTGATGTACAGGCTCATCATGAACAGGAGAGTCTGCCTTTCACTGACAGTTCTCTCGTGGTTCAATGGTAACGTGGTGTCCCTAGTACAGACAGTCTGGGTTTTCGCCTTGCCATTTTGTGGGTCCAATAAAATTAACTATTTCTTCTGTGATATTCCCCCATTTATTAAGCTTTCTTGCATTGACACCTCTCAGTATGAAATGCAGTTATTTACAGCTGCTGTACTGGTCATCTTCATTTCATTTTCTCTCATCCTTCTGTCCTACATCTTTATTGTCTCCACCACCTTACAGATGGCATCAGCTGAAGGCAGACACAAAGCCTTCTCCATCTGCTCCTCACACCTCATTGTGGGACATTGTATTATGGGAGTCGCAGTCTGATCTATTTAAGACACAATTCTGTTCACTTACAAGGCTGCAACAACGTGCTCTCTCTGATTAACACAACCGTCACCCTCACCTTGAACCTCTCTATCTACAGCCTCTTAAACAAGGTGGTGATAGGGGCTCTGAAGAGATTGTCGGGAGACAGGAGAAAGAGAAAAATATTTTCTCACAGAAAGTAATTTGGGTGCATATCTTTTTTCTGATATGAATTACACAACAGTGCAAATCTGGAGTAGCTCTTTGAAGTCAGTGGCATTCAATGCTACAGTTGAACTAGGGATCAAAAACTGCAAAAAGAAACACATAAAAATGTTAACATTTCTTAAATTTTTTGTGTGCATTGAAATCAGAAATCAAATTAGAAATCAGTGTTTCAGAAATGATGATTATCTTCATAGCTGCTTGAAACACAGAAAAAAATTACAAAAAATCATCTGCATTTAATGTAAATAGTCTCTCATTGTTTTCATTTCAACTCAAAATTGGAATGAAAAATGTTGTTGAGATATCTAATTTTGGAAAATAATGTTAATGTCCTCTATGTAAAATCATTGTATTTGAGACCACATGTGTATATGACTGTCTTCTAGATATCTGTATTTACTGGAAAGGGCTTGCATGGATCTGGGAAGGGGATATGGAGAGCATCACTTGTAGGTTAATTGCACCATTAAGAACGGCCATACTGGGTGTCAAGGCTCCTTCCCCACTCTGAACTTTAGGGTACAAATATGGGGGCCTGCATCAAAACTTCTAAACTTAACTACCAGCTTAGATCTGGTCCGCTGCCACCATCCCAAAGTGCTAATTCCCTTGCCTGGGTAGCCTTGAGAGACTCTTCACCAATTCCCTGGTGAATACAGATCCAACCCCCTTGGATCTTAAAACAAGGAGAAATTAACCATCTCCCCTCCTCTCTCCCACCAACTCCTGGTGGATCAAGATCCAACCCCCTTGGATCTAAAAACAAGGAAAAATCAATCAGGTTCTTAAAAAGAAGGCTTTTAATTAAAGAAAAAAGCAAAAAATCATCTCTGTAAAATCAGGATGGAAAATAACTTTACAGGGTAATCAAACTTAAAGAGCTCAGAAGACTCCCCTCTAGCCTTAGGCTCAAAGTTACAGCAAACAGAGGTAAACACCCTAGTAAAAAGTACATTTACAAGTTGAGAAAACAAAGATAAAACTAACACGTCTTGCCGGGCTGTTTACTTACAAGTTTTAAATATGAGAGACTTGTTCAGAAAGATTTGGAGAGCCTGGATTGATGTCTGGTCCCTCTCAGTCCCAAGAGCGAACAACACCCAAAACAAAGAGCACAAACAAAAGCCTTCCTCCCCCCGACCAAGCTTTGAAAGTATCTTGTCCCCTTATTGGTCCTTTGGGTCAGGTGTCAGCCAGGTTACCTGAGCTTCTTAACCCTTTACAGGTAAAAGGATTTTGGAGTCTCTGGCCGGGAGGGATTTTATAGTATTGTACACAGGAGGGCTATTACCCTTCCCTTTATAGTTATGACACTGGGTCAGACAAAAGGTCCACCTAGCCCAGTATCTTGTCTTCTGACAGTGGCCAATGCCAGGTGCCCTAGGGGGAATAAACAGAACAGGTAATCATCAAGTGATCCATCCCCTGTTGCCTATTCCCAACTTCTGGCAAACAGGGGCTAGGGACACCATCCCTGCCTGTCCAGGCTAATAACCATTAATGCACCTATCCTCCATGAATTTATCTAGTTCTTTTTTGAACCTGTTATAGTCTTGGCCTTCACACCATCCTCTGGCAAGAGGTTTCACAGATTGACTGTGTGCTGTGTGAAGGAATAAACCTTTAAAATTTAAATTTAAACCTGCTGCCTATTAATTTCATTTGGCGACCCCTGGTTCTTGTGTTATGAGAAGGAGTAAATAACACTTCCTTATTTACTTTCTCCACACCAGTCATGATTTTATTGACCTCTATCATATTCCCCCTCAGTCGTCTCTTTTTCAAGCTGAAAAGTCCAGTCTTATTTATCTCTCCTCATATGGCAGCCGTTCCAGACCCCTAATCATTTTTGTTGCCCTTTTCTGAACCTTGTCCAATTCCAATATATCTTTTTTGAGATGGAGTGACCACATCTGCACGCAGTATTCAAGATGTGGGTGTACCAGGCCTTTATCTAGAGGCAATATGATATTTTCTGTCTTATGATCTTTCCCTTCCTTAATGATTAAGGTCAAGGTTGACCAAATGCTATTTTTAATCATGAATGTTTAGTTGACTGTGGTAAAGTAAACTGGTGGTTCAGTCATTCCTTCACGAGACGCGTATCTATATGTGAGGAAAGTTCCTCCAAATTTCCATTCACCCCTGCGCTGTTTGGCCAAGCTTTGAAAGAAACCCTGGCATATGATGGCTGATTGTCCATGGTCCTGCAGCTTCTGCCATCGATTACACTTGTGCAAAGCAATTACAGAGCGAAATGTAAAATGCTGCCAGAGCAGAATGATGGGCCTGATTCTTCTCTGACTGACACCCGTGTAAATCAGAAGCAACTGCACTGACAACAGAGGCATAAGTCAGGGAAGAAACAGATCCTGAGTATTTATATTCTCACTCAGAGGTGGGAATGATTGCACAAGTTGCAAGACAATGGACATTCATACTTCCCTCTCCTTCCTAGAATTGGTCCATATAAAGTAGGCCAGTTGGCTTGTTGTTCTCCAATTTCTCCATTCTAGATACACTACAGAAGAGAATTTTTCTCACAGACCCTTTGACCAACTCCTGAGTCTCTCAATCCTCTTAGGGATGGAGGCAAAGCCCAGTGAAGTCAATGGAGAGACTCCTATTAAAGTCTGTGAGCTTTGGACCAGGCCAAGAGTTCTTAAAGGGTGAAACTCACCGCTGTTCAGAAGATCAACAGAAGGCCCATGCACCACCTGACTTCCAGCTAAGTACTCCAAATATGGCTGAAATGTTGTGTAGGCCTAACACTGGCTCTCTGGGGAGGGTAATATTTCCCCCCAAATGATGCATACTGACCCTATCGCTGAGAGCTTGGGATACAACAGGTGGCTCACAAACAACTATTTGATTGTCACTGCACCCTGATCATGATTAACTGACATGATGTGGATCAATAGAGGATGGAGCATTGCTAAAGTGAACACCTGACCCGTTCTCTGAATGGAAAGAGGATCCAAGATCTTTCTAGTGATAGTGGGAAAACTCTTGATGTTGGGTAGAGCTGGTTGGAAAATCAGGATTTTCCTGGGGAAATGTTTATGGGGAAAATCCCCATTAGAAATATTCCTGTCTGGAAATTCCAATTGTCCTGCATGAAATTTTGAAAACATAGGAAACTGTTGGTTTTTTTCCCCACACTTTCTTATCTTTTCCAAATGATTTCCAGCTTCAGAGAATATTCCTAAGCATTGAAAGTGGGCTTTTTTTAAAGTTAAAGTATTGCTTTCTCTCTCTGAAAGTAATATTTTCTGCACTTATTTTCCAAATGGAAAAAGTTGGCGGAAAGTCAGAAAGTAGTTTCCCCCCCGCCCTCAATTTCTTACTGTTTTCCAAATTTTGCCATTTGGAAAATATCCTGCTGGTGGGAGGATCCCGGGCTAGGAGTTTCCCAGGAGAATAGTGGCATTAAGTGCTCAATGGGAGATGGGTAACTTGGAGAATGGGGTGTTTCCATCCATCCATCCACCCATCCCCATCCCTATCTATCTCCCTCCCTACCTATTTACTTAGCGATCTGGTGGGATAGCAATTTTATATGTGGTGGTGTTTTTTAGCTAACATGGTAGTTAAAACAAAATCATATGTTATGTGATTTTAAAATAAAAACAACCATAATAACAACAATAATAATTAATCATATAAAATCAAAGTACTTAGCACAACATGACTTTGGGGCCAAACATTTTCCCTTTATTTGTGAGTTAGATCCCCGTGCACACTTTCATGGTGTTCCAGAAACGCTCAATCACAATAATTTTCTGTTTGACTTTCCTGATTACAAAATGGGAAAATCGAAAACTATCCACCTGTAAGGGATCATGTAAAACTTAACGTTTTAATTGTTAACTTTCAATGTGCTGGTGAAGATTCCACACCCTGCTTCGTGCCAGCACAATAGCTTTGATTGCAGGAGTTTCCGTCACTGTACAATCGGAATAACACACTGATGTCTCAGACCCATCGTGTAAGGGTCTCAAAAAATAACAAGTCAAGTGGCAGCAGAGCAGGTGAAAAGGAGCTAAAGTTCCTAGTGTCTGAGTGTTTCGATGAGTGAAGCAGATTCCAATGACCTCTGGTCCCCCAGGCCCAGCTCCGCAAAGGGACGAGGGACCTGAAGACTAGGTGTAAGCAGCTTTAGGCACCACTGCAATCCACAATCACATGTTCTGCTGCCATTTAACTCTGTAGGCACTTAACATTACTAATGGCCGGATACTGAAAGGTATTTAGGTACCTAGTGGGATTTTCAAAAGCTTCTAAGCCCCAAAACCCCACCAAAATCCATCCCTTTACTAATCTGGCCCATGTCCCCTAAATTTGAGCTGTAAATATTCCCTAAGAGCCTAACTTGCTGCGTGTGGGCATGCTCCTCTGGACACCCATCTGACACCTAAGTCCCAGCACAATCCACAGACCTGTGAAGATGGGCCTTGCCCTGCCTATCTCACCTGTGAAGCCTTATCCAGTAGGCAGGCTCGGAACACGCATAACTCTACAAAACGTGGCCAGAGGGAGATGGTGAGGCGGGGGAGGAAGCAACAGCAGTGTCTTCCCTTATAAAATTTAGCGCAGTGATTAGGGTACTCACCTGGGCTGGGGGAGGCCCTAGTTAAATCCCCCCACCCCCGGCTCTGGTCAATCAGGAGAAGGGATCTGAACAGGGATCTTCCACCTCTGAAGTGACTGCTTTGACCACTGGGATACAGAGTCATTTTCGCTCACTATGAGGCCCGAGGCATATTTAATTGTTGTACACAGTGGAACAGCTTCAGCAAGAGCGATTGGAAAAGCACCGTATCAGGATATCCTTTAGTTAGGCTTGGCAGAATCCCATTTTTTTTTCTAATTTCAATGCATGACACTAGTGTGCACGTTTAAACATTTTGTTTCTATTTTTATCAATTTATGTTTTCACAGTTGTGCAAAATTATGAGTTTTAAGGTTTTTTTTTAATTATTTTTATTGATTTGAACAATCACAGTGTTAGAGGGTTTTCCGTTCACCTCCTACCCTGGTTCTCATCATGCAGACAGAAAGCAGAAGACCAGAAGTCTAAAGTGCAGGCAATGTGATGTTTATTGGGATTAGTTTCAAGCAAACATATCTACAGCTCTACATGCCGGCCTAGTCTGTTTTCCAGTTTTCCGTTCCCAGCTCTGACGCCGCAGAGTGTTTACCTCGTGTCTCCCTTCCCAGCTCTGACACCGCAGAATCTTGCCTGTGTCCCTGTTCCCCATTCCCCACTTCTTAGCAGGCCCAAATATACCTGCTGTGCACACCCCTGGTCCTACCCCTTACAACTTACGGTCATATTCCATTTTGGAGGGTCATGAGTCTGGGGTCTTCATGCGACCTCTTTTGTACTCCATGGGACAGGTAAGGAGTGACGTTGTGTTCTGGCCAAGGCCAGACTTTTCTTTGGCTTTTAGTGTGTTTTATGCCTGCCCCCAGCACCATTCCTCCTTGTCCTTCTTGATTGGTTGCTTGACCCTGGCTTGAGAGAAGATCCAGGAAACTTTCCAGTGTATGCTCACATATTACACTCCCACCATACCCTGTAACACCTTAACACTATCTGCTTGTGGGCAGATGTAACACACAGCGTCTTTGTTCTTTGTTCACACATATTAGTAAGGATATAAGAGTATCAAAAAGTCAAACCCCAAATTCTATGCCAGGCTCACAAACAAGCCTATATACTAATACACAATTGTGGGAAATTGTGAGGATGGGTGACACAACAGGGCTGGACAGACAATAATTAGTTAATGACAGGAAATGTTGATTTTAAAAAGTCAAAGCTTTATAGCTGTTAAAACACACAGTGACAACATCCATGCCCTGTCACCCAATCCCAGATTCTGGCAAACAGAGGCTAGGACACCGTTCCTGCCCTCCTGGCTAATAGCCATTGATGGACCTATACTCCATGAACGTATCTAGTTCCTTTTTGAACCTTGTTATAGTTTTCAACTTCACAACATTCTCTGGCAAGGAGTTCCACAGGTTAACTGTGTGTTGTGTGAAGGAATACTTCCTTTTATTTATTTTAAACCTGCTCCCTATTAACTCAGTCTTTTAGCTCCCCTTACCCCAGGCTGATCCAGGGCCCATCCACACTATAACTCACGAGTCAGCGAATACCTGGCTCTGCAATCATTACTTATGAACTGATTCTTCTGCATGGGTCTTACTGTAAGTATTAGAACAGCTCTGGTAATTCAGGGCTCCCACATGAGCTGTGGTTTGCTACATCACACCACCTAATGAGTTCCTGTTATACACATTTAATTGCAATCTACAATAAATGCCTAGAAAAAAGTTTGTGATTGGTTATAAAAGTCATAGTCTTACTTAGAGCTTTTCTCAGAGCCTCCTTGACCTCTTTGTTTCTCAGACTGTAGATGAGGGGGTTCACTATGGGAGTCAGGACCGAATAGAAGATGGAGAACACTTTGTTCAGTGCCGCAGTGTCTGGGAGCATGTAGACAATGAACAGGGTCCCATAGAAAATAGTGATGATGATGAGGTGAGAGGAGCAGGTGGAGAAAGCCTTTTCCCTCCCCGTGCTGGAAGGGATTCTCAGGACAGCGTGGATGATACACACGTAAGATGTCAGGGTTAAGAGAAATGGAGGAAGAATGAATATAAAGGAGAGAAGGAAATTCACAAGAACTATCAAGTTGGTGTCACTGCAGGACAGTTTTATCAATGGGGTGTAATCACAAAGGAAATGGTCAATTTCATTGGGGCCACAGAAAATCAATTGTGATAACCAACATGCCGCAATGGTGCTGACCACAGACCCACTTAGCCAAGACCCAGCTGCTAGCTGGAAGGAAAATCTTCTCGTCATGTGGGCTGCATAATGCAGAGGTTTGCATATGGCTAAATACCGATCGTAAGACATCATCGATAAGAGACAACATTCTGCAGCTAAAAGAGAACCAAAGATATCAAATTGTACGAGGCAGCCACTCACAGAAATGGTTCTGTCCCCAGTCAGGAGACTGGCCAGCAACCTGGGCAGGATGGTGGAGCTGTAGCAGGTCTCCAGGCAGGACAAGTTCCCCAGGAAGAAATACATGGGGGTGTGAAGGTGCTGATCAGCCAAAACTAGTGCAATGAAGAGGATGTTCCCGGCCACAGTCACAATGTAGATCACTAGAAACAGCGGGAAGAGAAGAATTTGAAGTTCATGGAGATTCCCAAAGCCCAGGAGGATGAATCCAGTAATGGACGTTTTATTTCCCTCTGTTGTGTCTGCCATGGGTTCTGTCAAGAAAAGTAATAATTAAAAAGCAGTAACAGTAGCCTGTGGGACATGACATGAAACAGATACATTTTTGGAGGGGTGGGGGTGTTACTTTATTTTATTTGATGTTTAAACTGGTTATAGAGGTAGGGACAGGCTCTTTGGGATTTCTACACTTCGGGGGGAGGGATAGCCCAGTGATTTGAGCATTGGCCTTCTAAACCCAGGGTTGTGAGTTCAATCCTTGAGGGGGCCATTTAGGGATCTGGGACAAAAATCTGTCTGGGGATTGGTCCTGCTTTGAGCAGGGGGTTGGATTAGATGACCTCCTCGGGTCTCTTCCAATCCTGATATTCTATGACCTTTCCCCTGCAAATACCATCAAAATCAGCAAGATGGATTTAGTTTAGATAGTAGAAAAACATTCTAACTCTAAGGGTAGTTACGCCCCGGAACAGGTTACCAAGGCAGGTTTTGGAATCCCTGTCATTGGACATTTGAAAAGCAGCTTAGACAAACACCTGTCAGAGATGGTCTAGCTGGTCAGCACAGGAGGGTGGACAAGGTGACATCTCAAGATGCTTTCCAGCCCTTCATTTCTATGGTTTATTATTCTATCTCCTTGTGACACACATCTCTGAATTTTTTACTGATTCCTTAGTGGTGAATTTGTATGTGAAGTTTTAGTTAAGCAGTACAATATTAGTAGGTTGATTGTTATTCTATGTCTTTTTTTAGGGTGTTTTAACAGGTTTACAAATACTAGACATGTAAATATCAGATACAATACTTGCCTATTTCTTCTTCATGTCAGCTAGAAATTACATTATTTCAGTCATATCAAACTGTAAGCTCATATGTTATAAGGTTGCTTTTATCATCTGTAACCTAAAAAGCACTCTGATGACAAATTAATGAAGAAAGAGAGATAGATGGATGAAGGAAAGGGAAAACCTTCTCTACCTCCTTCTGGGGTCTCACTGACCTCTGGGCTTTAACCAACAACAATCCTGGAGGTTGGCTTTTATGCAGTGAATGACTGGGGATACACAAATGATCATAAATCCTCTGAAATTCCTGCCATTTTCTCTGGTTAGGGCTGACTGAGTAAACCCAGGGTGTTCTACATGCATCTAAACTGTCTGCTCAGGGTATGTCTCACAGAAAGAAATCTGTTACACATCATTCATGACAATAAACATACCTTCTGTGAATCTGATGAGAAGCTTTGTGCTTCCTCAAAAACAAGTATAACAAAAGCTGGACTCTCTGATGTGACCTCTTCATGCAGTCTTTCACAGAGTACGATACAGGATCTAGAGTCTATCACCATCATCTTCATGGACCTCAGTAAAGAGATCTGAGAGTTCTACACAGGACCCCCAGTTCCATTCTCCTACTTGGCACTGCTGGCTTTTAACTGATCCCAAAAGTGACTGCCTCCTCTTCTTCGTTACATGAGAGAGCCACAACTCCCTGGAAACTTCTGCTAATGGGAATTTTCAACTGCCTCAAAGACAGAGTTAATACTACTTTTATTTTTAGAACTTACAAACAAGTGTAACAAGTGAACTCCTAACCTAAGTGAGAAAGTTGTGGAGATAGGAGAACTTCTAGCTTCAAAGAAGGTGTTTCTCTTTACCAGTGCTAAGGAACATAAGAATTGCCACTTTAGAGGAGGTCAGTCATCCACCTTACCCACTCTTCTATCTCTAAACTGGCTAGTACCAACTGCTTTAGAAAAAGGTTCATAGATTCACAGATCTTAGGCCAGCAGAGACATTGAATCATCTTCTCTGACCTCCTGTACATAGCAGGACATTACTTTTCACCCAGTTAACTCTGTATTTAGTCCAATAATGTGTGATTGGTTAAAGCAACTTTCAGAAAAGCATCTGGATTTGATCTTAAGATATCAAGAGATGGAGAATTCACCACTTCCCATGGTAGCTTGTTCCAGTGGTTAATCATCTTCTCTGGAAGGGTGACTCCCTGGCTGGCGTGCCTCCTCATGTTTGGGCATGGCCTAGCAGGGTCTTCTTCTTCAGGACCCTGTGCTGATTGTCACTTTGGCCACTCTTCTGTGGTCTAGTTCTCGTGACTTGGCCCTCCAGCTAAATCACATAGAATCTCACCCCTTCTGAGATAAACCCAGTTCAGCTCAACAGTAGTTCAGCAGCTGCACACCAGATCTTCAGCCTGACTTCAGATTTCATTGGCCTTCCAGCTCATCTCTGCGGGTCTTCGTGCCACCATCCTCGGCAGACTGGTAGGGGAACCCCGGCCTGCCCTCTACTCTGGGTTCCAGCCCAGGGACCCTGTCGTAAGCAGCTCAGATTTGTCAATTCACTCCCATTGCCTCCCCCCTGGGCTACTAATCCTGATGTCAAAGTGTGTTTGTAAACAGAGATGTGCAATCTTTGTTATGATGAAAAAAGTTGTTTTTTATTGAAATAAATAAATACAGTGAAATAAAGTGAAAATTTTATCAGACATTTTCCAGAGTTTTGTGAGGATAAAAATAAAAAGTTGAAAAATGAATTAATTTACTCTTTGGGTTTTGCTTTTCTTCCACTTTTTTCCTCCCCTCCTTCATTTTTCCTTAGAAAAAGAGAAGAATGTAAAAATAGAGAAAATGGGGATATAAGTAGTAAAAAAAAATCTTTTGTAAAAAATGCTTTTTTTCCAGGGAGTAAGTTTCAAAACCTTTGAAATGAAAATGTTTTTGAAATTGTTCTGTAGATTCGTGAAATATTTTGTTTTTCCCAATCAGCTTTATATTGATAACTTTTTAAAAAGTTACATTAGTTAGCACCTGTTCGTAACACTTGTCCTTGCCTGATAAATAACCCTATTCGGGAATGTATTCATTATGCTGTATTTAATAAATCTTGGGTGCCATATATATAAATGCTAACATAAGCATATATAGACTTGGGAAACTAATAAGTGATGTGCCAGCAATGCCCCTCTGCCATGTACATTGGCCAAACCGGACAGTCTCTACGCAAAAGAATTAATGGACACAAATCTGACATCAGGAATCATAACATTCAAAAACCAGTGGGAGAACACTTTAACCTGTCTGGTCATTCAATGACAGACCTGCGGGTGGCAATTTTGCAACAGAAAAGCTTCAAAAACAGACTCCAACGAGAAACTGCTGAGCTGGAATTGATATGCAAATTAGATACAATCAACCTAGGTTTAAATAGAGACTGGGAATGGCTGAGCCATTACAAACATTGACTCTATCTCCCCTTGTAAGTATTCTCACACTTCTTACCAAACTTTCTGTACTGGGCTAGATTGATTATCACTTCAAAAGTTTTTTTTCTCTTACTTAATTGGCCTCTCAGAGGTGGTAAAACAACTCCCACCTTTCATGCTCTCTGTATGTGTATATATATCTCCTCAATATATGTTCCATTCTATGCATCCGAAGAAGTGGGCTGTAGCCCATGAAAGCTTATGCTCAAATAAATTTGTTAGTCTCTAAGGTGCCACAAGTACTCCTGTTCTTTTAATAAGTGATGATTGTTATAGCAGATGTTTTCTGTTGGGAAATCAACATGGAAGAATGATTGTGGGATAAGAAATATCCACTAAGAGATATTAACTTAAAGAATTGTTCGTCCTCCCAGCTGTAAATAATCAGGCCTTCAAACACAAATCAGGTAAACTGAGAATGTATAGAAATGACACCACAACATATGTTTCTGGGAGAATATTCTTGGGAACAAGGTTTCCTTGTCTGACAACCAATATAATAATACTCAACTCAACCTTCTTTTCTTCACTCAACCACTCAGCAGGTGAGTTGGGTGTTGAAGAGAGAATAGGCCCAACCCATCTGTACCTTATCACCAGCCTCTCAGTGGGGCCTGATAGAGGACAGCTGCTCTTTCTAAAGAGCCAGAGGGAAACAGGAAATAGGGGAGGAAGCTGTGGCAGAGGCTGCAGGGCTCAGTGGGCTCCTACAGGAGACAGACTTTTGTCCAAGGGGAGAGCAGAAGCAGATCCTGGGAAGGGATGAAAAGCTGCTCCCAACTTGGAAACTCGAAGATAGACAGACAGGGAGACCTCACTGAGGAGGGGCTGTGTCTGGCTTGGGACTGGTCTGGACAATTCCTTTGTGCTTATTTTGAAATGTATGTTAATAAGCCAGACCCCAACAAGGGACCCATAAGCCAAATGGAAGTCGGGCACTGCAGAGCTATCCCAAGCCACCAGGGGCGCTCCAAACTACCCTTTCTTATCCTAGCTACATAATTTATGGATATTGATGTAGATCTGAGAAGGGTTTGTTTGATCAAGGGTGAAGACTGAAGACTGGCATTCCCAGAGGGGCAGAGTTAAGGTTGCAAGAGGAAATCTGCCTTTACTTTTCCCCTTAACTTCTTTCCAGGGCTGCTTGGGATTTTTCACATGAGAGATTCTTCCCTTGAAAAATGTGATTTCATCAAAACTGACATTTCCTGCTGGGCAGCTGGGAGCCTTGGAGATGGGCAGACAGCATGGGCATCTGGACAGCCAGGCAGCTGAGGAATCAGCCAACTCACAGAACCACAGAAGCGTAGAATCATAGAATATCAGGGTTGGAAGGGACCTCAGGAGGTATCTAGTCTAACCCCCTGCTCAAAGCAGGACCAACCCCAACTAAATCATCCAAGCCAGGGCTTCTTCAAGCCTGACCTTAAAAACTTCTAAGGAAGGAGATTCCACCACCTCCCTAGGTAATCCATTCCAGTGCTTCACCACCCTCCTAGTGAAAAAGTTTTTCCTAATATCCAACCTAAACCTCCCCCACTGCAACTTCAGACCATTACTCCTTGTTCTGTCATCTGGTACCACTGAGAACAGTCTAGATCCATCCTCTTTGGAACCCCCTTCAGGTAGTTGAAAGCAGCTATCAAATCCCCCCTCACTCTTCTCTTCTGCAGACTAAACAATCCCAGTTCCCTCAGCCTCTCCTCATAAGTCATGTGCTCCAGACCCCTAATCATTTTTGTTGCCCTCTGCTGGACTCTTTCCAATTTTTCTACATCCTTCTTCTAGTGTGGGGCCTAAAACTGGACACAGTACTCCAGATGAGGCCTCACCAGTGCTGACTAGAGGGGAATGATCACGTCCCTCGATCTATTGGCAATGCCCCTACTTATACAGCCCAAAATGTCATTAGCCTTCTTGGCAACAAGGACATACTGTTGACTCATATCCAGCTTCTCATCCACTGTAACCCCTAGGTCCTTTTTTGCAGAACTGCTGCCTAGCCACTCGGTCCCTAGTCTGTAGCTTTGCATGGGATTCTTCCGTCCTAAGTGCAGGACTCTGCACTTGTCCTTGTTGAACCTCTTCAGATTTCTTTTGGCCCAATCCTCTAATTTTTCTAGGTCTTTTCTTCTCCCCAAAACGATGGTTATTACCATCTCTGATATCTTTAAGAGACTGCTAAACAGTGGGGGGAGGAGGAGGAGGGGTTTCCTTCTAAAAACTGCCTCCAGCTAAAGGGAAAGGAACAAGGGGTGTGGATAAAACAAAAGCCTGACTTAATACTTTACATTTCAAATACTGTGAGTGGTTTCCTTTCCTGTCTGGATTGTTAATAAAAGATTAACCGGATTTTTAATGGTGTGTTTGCCATGGTGAGAAGCAGGCTGTGGTCTCTGGACACCAAGCTCCGGAACTTGTTTAACTCTGTTTAACGTTGGACAGTGACTGCGTTATGTTAACACCTTCAGCCCATTTTTTCCCCATCTAAATTAATAAATTAGAGTGTGGCTGGAGTTTTATTTTAGATTTAAAATAATCAGCGGCACTTATCCAAGGTGCAAGGCCCCTATCATGTCATTACTAATACAATACAATCCCAGCACCATCCAAATAATCCTTTCAGCAGGAAAACAGCCATCCAGAAAGATGCAGAGGCTCCTTCCCACACCTTGGTCATTTTGGAAAGCAAACCTTCAGCTTGCTCAGAAAAAAAACACATCAAAGAGTTGACACGTTGGCTTCCCAACCACAAGACCAAATATGACACCCCAAGTAACAATCATTTCTCTCCCTTCCCCCAAGAGTATAAAAGAGCTGAACCAAATTGACCAACTGATCAAATAAAACAAAACAAAAGGAAGGTGTTAGAACGTGGCCCTTATCCAGCTGTCCAGTCACCTGTCTCTTGCAAGAGGGCCCAATCAATTGGAGCCACGTACTTCCAAGGCAACTGCATCTGGGAAGAGTCTCATCAGTGTTTCTAGCTCTGGGGCTCTAGGGAACACTCTGATCCCCTTCCATTGACTGTGGGAGGCCATTGTCCTGCTGCCTTAGAGTTCAAAACCAGTATCTGAGTTCTCCCAAGCCCCCAGTCACTCACACACTCCACCAGAGCTTCACCTAGCCTGTGGTCCCTTTCGGCTTTTAGCTGAACCCCTTTAAGAAGAACATGGCAGGAAGGCAAGGAACACGGGTGTAGCAAAGGGAAACTTTATGCCGTAAGCCCTTGACTGACACAGATCTGTAAAACAAGACAGTTCTGAGACAACCCCTTCCCTGGACTGATCGCACTGATTCTGTGAGTCCAGGGTTCATCCGTGTTTCAAACTTGGCAGAGTCCCACAGCCATCTTGCTTCTGAAAGTCTTTATTACACGTGGCCATGGATGGCCCCATGCAACCCCAACAGGGGCATCGCACTGTTAAGTAGGCCCCAGTCTCTTGGCCATGGGTTCAAACTGTGAAGTTCCATCTCTGACTTCCATGCCTGTGGGCCCCCTGTATAGAAAAATCATTTTCCCTGGGAGTGGGCAAGTAGCAGAGACACAATAAAGATCAATGGCTGCAGACTCTAGTCTTGATGGGCTCTCAATGATGGTGCTTCAATGAGGTGTCAAAGACCTCTCCCAGGCAGGGCAGCTGACTGGAATGCAGCACAATAGGCTGCCATTGAGCCAGGTCTGACTTGTCCTGTTACCGTGACAATATTTCCACATATACTACAACAAAGTTCACAACATGACACCATCACACCACACTCTGTCACACAAGCAAACAATTCACCAAAAGCCATCGTATCCTAATCAGCATTTATACCCGCAAAAGGAAAAGGGTCAGAGACCTCATCGAGTCCATTGGGAACTTGATTATGGCTATTCGTTTTAGGTGGAAGGTGCTGAGATGGTGTGATGGTGGGTGGCAATACTGGATAGATAGATAGATAGATTCTGATCTTCTTTATACAGTTGTAAATATACAATAAGTCCATTGACTTGACTCTGCATTTTTACCAGTGTAAATGCCCCTTTCTGCATAAACAGATTTCAAAACATGTTTTCAATAATGTTTTCATTTGATTATATTTGAAAAGAAACACAGAAAGAAATCACGATCAAAGACGAAAGATGGACAGTTCATTTTTGGTGAATAACCTCCCCACCATGAGTTTCCTCAGGCCAGTTTTGATCTCCTTGTTCCTCATGCTGTAGATGATCGGATTCATCATTGGAGGCATCACAGAATAGAGAACAGCCACCATGAGATCTAGTCCTGATGTTGAGCTGGAGGTGGGTTTCAGGTAGGCAAAGGCTATAGTGAAAAAGAACAAGGAGACCACAGTGAGGTGAGGGAGGCAGGTGGAGAGAGCTTTATGCCGGCCCTGCTCAGAGGGGATTCTCAGCACTGTGGTGAAGATCTGAACATATGACACAACTATAAAAACAAAGCAGCTGAAGGCTAAGCATGTACTAAAGACAATAGCCCCAGTTTCACGGAGGTATGAGTCAGAGCAGGCGAGCTTGAGGAGCTGGGGGATTTCACAGAAAAACTGATCCACCATGTTGCCTCCACAGAAGGATAGTGCAAATGTGTTCTCAGTGTGCACTGCAGCATAGACAAAAACACTTATCCAAGCACTGGCTGCCATTTGGACACAAGCTCTCCTGTTCATCACTCTCTCATAGTGCAATGGTTGGCAGATGGCGACGTATCGGTCGTATGCCATGACGGTGAGTATGGAGTACTCGGTTACAGCAAAGAACATAAAGAAAAAGACTTGTGTGACACATCCAGAATAAGAAATTGACTTGGTGTTCATGAGGGAGTTGGCCATGGATTTGGGGACTGGCACAGAAATGAAGCCAATGTCTAGAATGGACAAATTCATCAGGAAGAAGTACATTGGGGTGTGAAGGTGGTGGTCAAAGGCAACAACTATTATGATGAGAAGATTCCCCATCAAGGCTGCCAGGTAAATCACCAGAAACACCACAAAGTGCAAAATCTGCAGCTCCCGAACGTCAGAGAATCCCAGGAGAAGGAACTCGGTCATGGTGGTTCGGTTGTACATTTCCCTCTCCATACATTGTGTCCTGCCTGTGGATGGAAGTACAAGGGCAATGGGCAAGATTAGACTGACAGAGAAAATGATCTAATTCTCTCTCTGTAATATCTCATGATGGGAATGTCAATGGTGCACAGTTCTTGTCACTTCCACTGACTCGAAGTTGAGAATGCTCCTTACCCCTGAGAGTCAGAGCACTAGTGAGATGCATTATCACATCGGTGAATACTGGATTATCGCCTTTAAAGCTAAGGGCGATGGATCAGTTTACACCATCTGAGGATCTGGCCAATGCCGTATGAAGGCTGGAACAAAGTACAACTACATACAATATTAATAGCCCATATGGTACCCGATTGTGAGAAACAGAAGGCTCTAAATTTGGGCATGAAATGTTAATACTAACATGGCTAATACTGATAGCAATGCTGAAATAAAAACAACAAGGAGTCTGGTGGCACCTTAAAGACTAACAGATTTATTTGGGCATAAGCTTTCGTGAGTATAAAGCTTATGCCCAAATAAATCTGTTAGTCTTTAAGGTGCCACCAGACTCCTTGTTGTTTTTGTAGATACAGACTAACACGGCTACCCCCTGATACTTGATACAATGCTGAAATAGTGATTCCCACTTTCCAGAGAAGTTTAACATTGACTCACCCAGCCTCCTACGTGGCAGCTTTTCTGTAATGATTCCACCCCAAGACCATGTAAATGGCCAACTACTGATTTACACATTGATTTGTGGCAAGAGAAGTGTAAAAGTATAATTAGGCAGGTTAGAAAAGAATGCGAAAAGCAACTAACAAAAGACACAAAAGTTAAGCAATTTTTCTTAAGTATTTCGGAAGCAGGAAGATTGCCAAAGAATGAGTGGGGTCGCTGTTTGGTCAAGGGGCAAAAAGAGCTCTCAGGGAAGACAAGGCCGTTGCAGAGAAGCTAAATGAATTCTTCGCGTCAGTCTTTGCTGCAGAGGATGTGAGGGAGATTCCCACACAAGAGCCATTCTTTTTAAGTGACAAATCTGAGAACTGTCCCAGATTGAGGTGTCAGTACAGGAGGTTTTGGAACAAATTGATAAATTAAACAGTAATAAGTCTCCAGGTCCAGATTGTAGTCATCGAAGAGTTCTGAAGGAACTGAAATATGAAATTGCAAAAACTACTAAATGTGATAAATAAACCAACATTTAAATCAGCCTCTGGACCAGATGACTGCAGGGTAGCTAATCTAATGTGATCCAGTTAATATAGTGTACTTGGACTTTCAGGAAGCTTTCGACAAAGTCCCACACTAACAGCTCTTCAACAAACTTAGCAGTGATGGGATAAGAGGGAAGGTCCTCTCATGAATTAGTAATTTGCTAAAAGCTAGGGAACAAAGGGTAGGAATAAATATTCAGTATTCACAATGGAGAGAGGTAAATAGCTGTGCTCCCCAAGGATCTTCCCTGAGACCTGTGCTGTTCAACAAATTCATAAATAGAGCGAAGAGTGAGGTGGTAAAATCTGCAGACAATACAAAATTACTCAAGATTGTTACGTCCAAAGCACACTGCGAAGAGCTACAAAGGGATCTCACAAATCTGGGTGAATGGGCAATCAAATGTCAGATGGAATTCAATATTGATAAATGCATAGTAATGCACATTGGAAAACATAATCTTAACTAAACATAAAAAATGATGGTGTCTACTTTAGCTATTACTACTCAAGAAAGATCTTGCAGTCACTGTGGTTCATTCACTGAAAACATCTGCTCGATGTTCAGTAGCAGTGAAAAAGGCTAATAAGATGTTAGGAACCATTAGAAAAGGGATAGATAATAAAGCTGAAAATATAATGCCGGCATATAAATCCATGGTACGCTCATAGCTTGAATATTGTGTGCAGTTGTGTTTGCCTCACCAAAAAAAAAAAAAAACAAGATATATTCGAATTCAAAAAGATATAGAGAAGAGCAACAAAAATGCTTAGGGGCATGGAACACCTTCCATATGAGGAGATATAAAGAGACTAGAGCTTAGAAAAGAGATGACTAAGGGGGAATATGATAAATGTCTATAAAATCATGCATGTTCTGGAAAGAGTGAATAGGAAAGTGGTGTTTACCCCTTCACAGAACCGAAGGACCCAGGCATCACCCAATGAAATAAATAGGCAGTAGGTTTAAAACAAGCAAAAGGAAGAATTTCTTCACATACCACACAATCAACTTGTTGAACTCATTGCCAGGGGATTTTGTGAGGGCTGAAAGTATAACTGGGTTAAAAAAAGAATTAGACAAGCCCACGAAGGATAGGTCAATCGATGGCTAAGAGCCAAGATGGTCAGGATGCAACCCCATGCTTTGGGTGTCCCTAAACCTCTGTTTGCCAGAAGCTGGGGATGGGCGACAGGGGATGGACCATTTGATAATTGCCCTGTTCGGTTCATTCCCTCTGAAGCTTCAGGCACCAGCCACTTTCACGGACAGGAAACTGGGCTAGATGGAGCATTGGTCTGAGCCAGTGCGGCTGTTCTTATGTTCTTATTATTTAAAACGCCAAATCCCACTGCATTTCCATCTCTGGGTGATGACGGACTAGTAGCATCCCTCCATTACTGCTGTGCTGTATCCTTTCCCTCTGCAACTTTATGTCTGTACAGGCAGGAGACTTGGGTTCTGTTCTTGTTTCTGCCACTGACCTGCTGTGTGACCTTGGGCCAGTCACTTCCCCTCCCTGTACCACTGATTCCCCACACCCCTTTCTCTGGCTTGTCTTCTAGGACTGGGAGCTGTGGGGTGGATGGCCAGTGTCTTACTATGCGTATGTTCTGAGCACGTCTTGGCAGCATTGCCCCTTAGCTGGCTGCAGTGTGGGACAGAGACTACAGTGGCGATGTCCTAGGGCATGGTCAAGATGGAAAGGTTTTGGCTGGGAGCTTTGACTCTGTGTTTTCGCTTCAAGGCGTTAGTATGTTTAAAATATATTCTGGTGTCAACTTCGCTTCTCACTCAGATTAACCAGCCTGCAACTACCCCTTTGTAACAGAAATAATAGAGGATGAAACAGAGGGACTTGGGGGTGAAATTTTAATATGAATTGAAATTATTAATTTTCCGCATCCTAGCACAAATCTAAGTTTCCAATTAAGGGCAATCAGACTTTTTTGGCTTTAATTATCTCAAAGGAAAATTGGGTTTTCAATTGAACACATGTTCATGGAAAATCTCTGCTATCCTCCATTTATATTTTGTTTTTCAAGGATAGCAGAGGCTAAAACTATTCAGTTTTCAACAGCTCTTACCTAAAATTGCCTTGTTCTCACTTCCCAGAATGACAAAAAATGTTTGGGTTTTCCCAATTTCGATGAAAAGTCTATTTTTGCTGCTAGAAAAATTTACAAATAAGTCAGTCTGACTGGTGCCAGATTAAATTGATAGTAAAAGTCTTCAAGAGTTCTGACTCTCATGCGAATTTGTGTTCTTAAATCTGCCCTGTGTATTAATACACCAACATATTCAGTTGAAAAAGCAAACTTACAATGCAGATTTTTGTGGAATTTCTCACAGCTAGTGAAGCATTTGATCCTCCAGGGTTGTGATTATTTTGTCATTATTGATCTGTCTGTCTCTCATGCCCCCATCACTGTATTAGCCCACAGCCCTTTCCGTGTCCTCCCCTGGAGTTGCTGGGTCTCTCTGCAGTTCCCAGCAGACAAGGATCCATTCCACAGATGGATGCTCCCTGCTCCCCTCCTGGCCGAGAGGAGATGGACTAAATAGGATGAGGGATTGAAAGCCCCTCCTATCTCTAGAGCTGATCCCAGCTTGTGCAGGCTCCAGAGATGGTCACAGTGCAGGATGTCCCTGCTCTGGGGCTAAATGTCTGAATATGGTCTCCAGGGCTGTGAACCCAGCTCTGCTCTCAGCTCTGGAGCAAACCACCCTGACAACGGGCCCTAGCTGAGCCCAATCCCCGAAAGGGGAACAGCACCTGCCCTGGATCTCACACAGTGGTAGCATCCCTGGAAGGACCGTTGGCGAAAAACAAGGCAGAGCTGAGGCACAAAGCGTGCCCCGAGGGGTTGGCAGAATAAAATATATATTTACTGTAGCATCATGTGACCTGGAATAGCTCAGAGCCCAGCAGCACCAGAAACTCTACTGTCCTGGAATAGCCTGTTCCTTCATTAACGCCACATCATTACCGCTGCCGGAGCAGGAAATTTTGTTCTCCAGCATGAACAGCTCTTGGGATGCAGCCATCAGAGAAGCCCACAGCTCAGCCTGCCCTGGCTGGTTGAATTGGGTTATTAAGAGGAACCCAGAGGCACACACTAAAAACTAAGGACCAGATCCTCAGCTGGTGTGTATTGACAAAGTTCCACTGTCTTCGTAGTAGCTACGGCTATTTTCACCAACTGGGGATCTGGCCCTTTGATTCTAGTGGAGCAATGGCTGATTTACTCCAACTGGGAAACTGGCCCATTACACAGTTTTAAATCAATTAAATACAGCTTTAAATTCTTTGCCTGTGAGTTTAAACCGATGAGTCACAAGTACCGGCCCTGTTTATTCATTCTTAGTTCTTTGTCCCGTGGGATTAATTACAAGAATGTAACTTTTAAAGGTTATGCCATGATTCATTCCCACCAGGGCAGAACTTCAGAGGAATTCAGTGCTGCTAAGATTTTCTCTATCTGAGCTTCAGTTCGTATTGGGATGAATGATCCAACTTGTCTTTCCTTTCATCCCTGCCCTGAGAGATCCCTGTGCAGCCCCCTCCCCATCACACCCTACCCTCAATGACCCCTGTGCAGCCCCTCCCCTTCATGCCCTGCCCCAATGACCCCTGCCCGGCCCATTCCCATCCACACTCTGCCCTCAGTGACCCTTGTGCAGTCCCTCCCCTTTACACCCTGCCCTCAGTGACCCCTGTGCAGCTCACTCCCCATCGTATCCCTGGTCCCATCCCCATCCTGGCTCACATACAATATAACAAGGGGAAATCCCCACTTTGGACATGACACCTCTGCCATCCCCACCTTGCACGTCCCAACTTTTGCAGTCAGCCCTGCATCCTGGAGGTGACTCAGCCCCCTCTTCACCTGGGACACATGGTCCTCCCAGGTCTGGCTAATGACACCAATATAATCCATGCACGGTAGGGTAAAATTCTCCATCCACCTCAGTAACTGATTCACCTGGTGCTGGCAGGTGACTGGTGCCTCCTTGAGGCTGAAAGGTAGGACCAGGGACTTGTACAGCCCCAGAGGGGTGACAAAAGCAGGTTTCAACCTGGCATCTGGATCCAAAGGCACCTGCCAGTAGCCTTTGGTGAGATCCCTGGTCATGAGGTACTGAGTCTCCCCCCCTGCAACTTATCTAGGATCTCATCAGGACTAGGTATGGGCAGGCACCAGATATGGTGCTGGCATTGAGCTTCCGATAGGCCACAGAGAATCAGATAGACCCGTCTTTCCTGGGGACCAGCACCATGGGAGAGGCCCCCATGCCCATGAAGACCCATGAGCTCAGCGAGCTTTCCCCGGAAAGTCAGCACATGCTCCACCACTGATTCTCCACCGGGGGAGGCCTTCCCCGCCCACCAGTCCCTCACCAAGCCCAGGGCCACCGTCTGAACAGGCTCCTCTAGGACAGGCACCCAGCCCCTTAGCATCTCATGAGGCTGCACCACACGGGGCCTGACAACAGTTCTCTCTGTCCCTGGATCTCACCATCCCAGGAATGTCTCCCCAATGACCACCACCTTCTGCTCCCACTGGGGGTCTGAGGGTCCTGAGCCCAGGAGACTCCAGGCAGACATATATGCTGGGGCTGGGACTTAGTCGGCCACCCCACCCATCTGGCTTAACAACTCTATGGCCTTGGGACCCAGAAAGGGGGCTAGATGCCGGAGCCTTTCCACAGGGCCAGCCTGGTTCCAATTGCCAGCCTTCCCAAAGGCCATGAGACAGGCATCTATAGTTTCCCCCAGGGCCGGCTCCAGGCACGAGCTAAACAAGCAGGTGCTTGGGGCGGCCAAGGGAGAGGGACGGCACCTGCAGCAATTCAGGGGTGGCAGGTCCCTCACTCCCTCTAGGAGTGAAGGACCTGCCGCCGAAGTGCCGCCGCCGATCGCGGGTTTCTTTTTTCCCCAATTGACGCCGCTGATCGCGATCGCGGCTTTTTTTTTTTTTCCTTGGGGTGGCAGCAACCTGGGGCAGCAATTTAGTGTCCTGGTTCCCTGAATTGGCACCCAAGGGTCCATCCCCACTCACCCCTCGGCGGGTCCTTCTGCCTCTCAACTCGGCCATCGCCAGTTCATGCTACCTCTGTCTCTCCTGCTGTTCTGCTTCATGCCTTCCCTGCCTCTCATGGTCCTCTGACTCCTCAATCGGAGCTCCAATTCCCTCCGTCTCAGATCCACCGACGGGCAATCCGGTGGAGACCCCTGGCTGGTCGGGGACACGGGTCTCCAGATTGCCAGGTTGCTCCCGGCCTCTCTCATGCCCCCAGCTGGATCAGGAGATGATGCAGGTCTTGGGGCTGCCTGGCTCCTCCCAGCCTCTCTCGTGCCCCCAGCTGGGTCAGGAACCAGCTCCTTAGAGCGATCCTCCTCTTCCAACTGAGCAATCAGCTGTGCCTTAGTGAGCTTTCCAATGCACCGCCCTCTCTCTGTACAGCTCTGCAATGTCCTTCTTAAGGAGGTGGTTATAGGCCATCTCCACGCTGATCCCAAGTGGTCACAGACTCACAGGCTGTGCTCTCTCTGCTCCCCACAGTCCCTGGGAGGAACCCTTCAGTGTGACAGCCCTTCCTGGGGGTCCACTCTTTCTCAGGGTTAAGCTGAGAAATGTAATGTAATGTAGACAAAACTAAAACCAATTCTTTTTGAAAGTAAGTTGTGAATATTATTAAAAATTTCTGATGAGACTTGACACGATAAATGCAGATAAGTGGTGTGTATATCTACATATGGGATAAAAGAATTAGCCATAAGATAAAAAAATGATCTTATTCTCTATTGGAATATTTGATAGTAATTTCTTCATCACAATCAGTTCATTAGTTATGACACATAATGTATTCAACAGATTCTTTTTTTTAGAAGACATTGATTTTCATGGATTTCTCATTAGGCAAAATCATTCTTAGAATAATTTTAACCAGCAGTTCTCAGTGTCAAAGCCCCAGCTGGTGGAAGTCATGGAGTGAGAAGCACCCATTTCCTCCAGCTGGGGATCTGGCCCATTTACCCAGATGGAGCTATGTCTTATTTCCACTGACTGCTTTTTTTCTTTATACCCAGGTTCTGGCCCTCAGTCTATTATTCATTTCTGAGCTGAGATTCTCATGAGCATGAAGGATTTGAACTCATTTGACCGCACACACATTTCATATGCCACATACATCTGCTCTCTGATACGTCCCTGAGGTCAGGTTTTCATCACAAATGGACATTGAAAGATAAATTATCTCTCTATCTCCCTCCCTGAGCACAGTGTTCTGCTCATCAGCCTCCTGATGGCCTTCTTCATCTCGGCATTTCTCAGCGTGTAGATCATCGGGTTCAGCATTGGGGTGATTGCAGTGTAAATGACTGAGATCACCTTATTCAGGGTGAAGTTCTTGAAGGGCCGAGCATAGATGAAGATGCTGGGTATGATTTGTAAACATACCATGATAATCTGGGCTCCACAGGTGGACAGAGCTTTCTGCTTCCCATCCGTGATGTGTGTCCTGATCTTGACTAAGATGGCGGTGTAAGAAACAAGCAGAATGATGAATATTATTATAATCGCTGCTCCATTGTTGAAGATCATCTGCAGTTCAGCCAACTGAGTGTCAGTGCAGTCCAGTTTGATGACCTGTGGGACATCACAGTAAAAATTGTCCAGGACGTTCGGCCCACAGAACGGTAACTGGAGGAGCAGTCCAATCTGAACAGCAGAGTGGGCCAATCCACCCAGCCATGCCAGTACCATTATCCCCACGCACACACGCTGGTTCATGATAGTCAAGTACCGCAGTGGTTTATAGATGGCCACATACCAATCAATTGCCATCCCCACAAGGCATAACCCCATAGCACCAGCAATGAAGTGGAAGAAAAACATCTGGAGAATGCACTCATAGAACGAAATGGTTTTATGCTGTGAGAGGAGACCTGATAGCAATTTTGGAGTATTGACTGATGAGTCGCTGAGGTCTAGGAAAGCCAAGTTGGCCAGCAGGAAGTACATGGGGGTGTGGAGCCGGTGGTCACTGATCACAGTGGTGATGATGATGAAGTTTCCCAGCCAGGTGTTCATGTAGATTATGAAGAAAGCCACATAAAGGAATTGCTGCAGCTCAGGACTCTGGGTGAGGCCCAAGAGGACAAATTCTGTCACTGGGTTGGTGAGATTCTTCTTCTCCATTTATTAACCTCTAAATAGTCCTGAAGAGGAAACGCTGATGTTAATAGTTATAATTTGATCTTAGTACATTACGGATATGAAAGGGATACTAACTCCATGTTAACTGATACACATGCTTGGAAATTTTCTTTGTTTACCAAATTCCAGACTGATTCCTGAGCCCCAGTGGTGAGTGCCCTGCTGCAGCAAAACACCTACACCCCACCAGTGGTTATCCCCAGTTTTGGGTGTTTGGGCATGAACAGGAGCAACCTACACACTCGTAATGCCCCCGGATAACAACTGTCTCCATTAGTCTTCCTGAAGCCCTGGTGGTGCACACCTCGTGCAGGCCACAGATTCCGCATGTGCCCTAGAGCAGTGGTCTCCAACGTGGGGTGCGTGCACCCCAGGGGGTGCGCAAGGAGATCCTTGGGGGTGTGCAGCAGGAGGAGCGCTTTAAAAAAAATATTTATTTATTTTGCATCGTCAGTTCGGGTGGGAGTCCGAGCGGCTATTTGTGTGTGTGTGTGTGTGTGTGTGTGTGTGTTTCGGCAAAAATGGTAGAGCCGGCGCGGCAGTGGGTGCGTGCTCAAAATTTTTTTACTGATAGGGGTGCGTGATCAAAAAAGTTTGGAGACCACTGCCCTAGAGGTTCAGGGTTGGGGAGAATGTGGATTTTCTGGGAGTCCAAGGGTTCTAACAGTCCAGGTTTCTCATCGGGAGTTGGGGGAGGGTCTGTCACATTCTGGGGTGTAATCCAGACCAGTGAGGGTTTGAGGCACCGCCTGCTCCATAACCCTGTGTGCCTCACAATGCTTTGCTGGTGTAGCTCCCAACCTGGGACACTCACAGCCAGCCTAGCAGCATGCGAGCTACACCCTGAGTGTCTGTGTAGAGATGCAGCACTGGTCCCGTATCTCTGACCCCAGCAGCCTGTCAGCAACACACCAGCCACACTGCGGCTTCCACCAGCCTTGGTTGCTACTTGCAGGTTGACCCCAGCACACATCCAGTCCCAGATTTTCCCCAAAACCTGTGTTCTGCACTGTGCTGCCCTCTACTGGACAGTTCAACTATTAAAGGTTCATTGCTCTTCTACAGAGTCAATATTCAATGGTTTGCTAGTTAAACTGGAGTTCCAAACAGTTCAGTTGAAACACAGCATTGGATTGCTTTAGATTTCAAATAAAACCAATTTATTAACAAAAAAGACAATATTTATAGTAAATTCAAATATAAGAGACCAAGTTAGAAATGGTTACCAGCAAACAAAAGTGAAAACACAGCTAAAAGTCAGAATCTAAATCTAGAAAGTTTTGATTCAAGGCTTTGATTGAGATAGTCTTTCTCACCCACAGCCTTCCAGAAAGATGGTGACTGACCCTTATCTTGGTCAAAAGAAGAACAGGAGTACTTATGGCACCTTAGAGACTAACAAATTTATTAGAGCATAAGCTTTCGTGGGCTACAGCCCACTTCTTCGGATGCATAGAATGGAACATATAGTGAGGAGATATATATACACACATACAGAGAGCATAAACAGGTGGGAGTTGTCTTACCAACTCTGAGAGGCCAATTAATTAAGAGAAAAAAAACTTTTGAAGTGATAATCAAGCTAGCCCAGTACAGACAGTTTGATAAGAAGTGTGAGAATACTTACAAGGGGAGATAGAATCAATGTTTGTAATGGCTCAGCCATTCCCAGTCCTTATTCAAACCGGAGTTGATTGTGTCTAGTTTGCATATCAATTCTAGCTCAGCAGTTTCTCATTGGAGTCTGTTTTTCAAGCTTTTCTGTTGCAAAATTGCCACCCGCAGGGCCTGAGGAACTGTCGGCAGTGGTGCTATGCCAGGCCCTGCCACAAGGGGGAGCTCCAGCGGTGAGTCCCCTCTTCCCCACCCAGCCAGACTCTTGGCCTGGGGACAGACCGTTTTGCCAGGGTGAAATTTTCATGTCCCCTGATGAGAAAATCCATCATTTTCCGTTCATCGTGAACCTGCTGTCTAGAGACCAGCGTTGAACCTGCTGCGGCTTTGCTCTCCGGTTCCGCGCTCTGAGCGTTGTGAGTTTCAAGCCTTCGTACGAGGCAGAGATTTCGATGAACCCAGTGACAAAGAGCTTTAGGGATTTTCTTTGTCTTCTCTTGCACGGCCCATAAACACCATGGATGTAATTTTCCAAGCTTTGTGGACATTTTACAGTAGGAAAAAGCATAAAAGAGAACAGCAACCAAAGCCGGCTGGAAAGGTTAACTGATGGCGGAGTAACTGTGTTATTCCCATCTCCAACCCACTGGCTCCCACTTCCCTCCCAGAGCTGGGATTAGAACAGAGGCTTCTGACTCTGAGCTCCCCTCTGCTCGAACCCATGAGACTCCACCCCACTCCCAGAGTCCAGAATAGAGCCCAGGAGACCTGGTTCCCAGTCCCCCTGCTGGCTGCCTCAAAAGAACAAAAGGGAGGACCAGAGACAACTCTTCATCATGAACCTTCAGTCAAACCAATAGAGTGTCACAGAGATGAAGGGTGCCAGAGAATGTCACTGTTCTCCTAGAGCCCCTGTGGGCTCTGCCTGCAGGCATCTTGCAATCCCCGGAAGACAGTAGCACAAGGAGCAGTGAAAGGTCACCAACTCTTGGGGCTCCATTTCCCACAATGTCCTGCCTTGTGAGCTGTGATCCACTCCAATCTGTCGTGCTCAGCAAGACTGGGTGACCCCAACCATGTTCGCTGTATTGCCCTGGGGGTGCCGTGGCACAGGGAGCAAGGCAGGGGATTAGCAGGGGGTGCTCCCCCCTGGCAGGTAGTGCTGGCTGCTATGCCCTGTGCAGTGCCGGAGTGGTGGGGGCTGTGCTTCAGGAAGGGGCGTGAGTGTCTCCTTAGGGTGCATTGTTCTGCTGGACTTGTCACCTTGTGGAAGGTGTGCACAGAAGCTAATAACATGCAGGGTCGTTAAATACCCACTGGCTTTTCACATGTGTAATTCTTGTCCCCAAAATTCCCACCTCCTCTTCAACTGGGCACAGAAATCTCACTCTGCTGAGCTCATGGATAAAGGTCTGCACTTTTTACAACAGCTCCAGTGTCCTACACGGCGGGGGTTGGATGGGTCAATGTTGGCTGGGATCGCTGCTCACTGACATGGCAGAAAAGCCGCTATCCCCCACAGGAGGGGGCTGAATGGAAGCGCTGGGTGTCACGTTTTGGGGTTTGATCCAAAACCACCTGCCCTGTAACCCTGGGTGCCCTGAAATGCTCGGCTGCTGCAGCTCCGTGTCTGCACATTCCCGGCCAGCAGACAAACATTTACTGAGTGTCTGCGATCAACAGCCCTGGTTTAGCAACACCAACTCCAGCAGCCTGCTTGATACATCCCGCCATGCCCTGGTCCCCAGCAGCCTCGGTTACTGCTAGGAAAGGAACCCCACACACACCCCGGTCTGCATTTCCCCCAAACCATCTGCCCTGAAATGTCCAGCCCTCTCCTGCAGCATCCAGAGAAATAATAGTGGTCACTTGCTCCATTTAAGAGACAAACTTCAGCTGCTCGCCACGTTAACTGGAGTTACCAGTGACTTGAATTCAAACCCAGCCCTGGGTTGGTTTAGATTAGAATAAACCAAGTATATTAACAAAAGGCCATGGGTTAAGAGATTCCAAAGGAAAAGAAACCCAGTTAGAGATGGTTACAAGTAAATCAAAGGGAAAACACACAGCTGAAAGGCTAAAACTCAAGGTAGCAAGGCACGGTCTGCCTTGAAGGTGATTTCACTTTCCGATTACTCTTGGTCTGGCCTGGTTCTTGATCCTGACCTTCCTGGGAAGTGTGAGGTGCTGGTTTCCCTTGTTGTCTTAGGGAGAAGAGAATTTGGGGGTTCACTGCCCCTCTCTCTGTAGTTCAGGAGAACGTCTCTCTTTGTTCATTGACACTGCTTCAGGAAGGAAGGTCTCCTGGGGGTGCCTTCTCCCACCCGGTTGATAGCTGATTCCTCACCTCCTGTCCATGGTGGCCATACACATCCTAATTCTCTTGTTACTGGCAACCCGGATTAATTTCTATTCAAGCCCTGGGCAGACCTGGGTCTCCTTTGTTCAAATACAGACTTTAAAACAGACTCACAGAGGTCAGTCATATCTCCACCTGCAGCGTTCTCACCTGTGCTTCACAGTGATATTATTGACCAGTGTGGTGGGATTTTCAAATGATAACTCACAAGGCAGAGTTTGTATAGGTCACTGCAGCTGTGTGTAGGGTGTGAATACAGGGGTGTGTGGGTTCACTCTGGGCAAGCAAATTCTGTGCACAAGGGTTGTGCAGCTGTGAAACAGCAGCTGTTCCCCAACCCAAATAAAGCTGCATTTTGGTTGGTTGCTGAAGCGTTCATGGTGCCTAAAACCCTTTCAAACCCTGTGGATGTTTCTCATATCTCACTCTTGGACTTTTCACCAGAACCTCCCCCTCCAGGCTGTAATTGAAGGGGAGAGATTGCAGATCAAACGGGTCACCTTGTGGAGAGAATCCAAGGCACAGAATGAAGGGCCCCCTTCACAGAGGAAGCCAGTTACCTGGATCTAGAAGCAGCCGTGGGAGACAAGGAAGATGAGACCATTAATGAGGAAGGAGCCACCTACTGCCAGCTCCCAGACCTGAGGAAGCGGAAGCTTCGAGCTGCAGAGAGAGGAGAAGCTCAAATGGAACCAGCAGGTTAACGTCCCTGCTGAGCGTGATGTACATGATGCCCGTGTGTCTGTGCCTCTAAGACTTGTGACAAACTCCCCTGGATCTCAGGAGCCATCCAGCTGAGATGTGAAACCCATATGAAATCGAGGGAGGAACCTCCACAAAGTGAGTAGGACGGGGAGCTAGATGAACAAAGTCCCTAACATACACAAACCACCCCGTTCTCTCTGCCCAGTGCAGCCTCCCCCAGGCTGGTGGAGAGGGGCTGGCTCTTTCCAGCTGGGCTCTCCTGGACAAACGGGCATATCCAGTACATGCAGGAGCATGACCCAGAGCCTCCCTGGCCCTGTGACATTCAGGGTATGAGGGAAGCTACCCCCAGATAGCCCGCAGCTGACATGCTCCATGCCCCCACCACGTCGTATTGGAATCCTGCAGCTTTGTGACCCCAGGGGCTGCCCAGCATGTGAGGGGAACAGGCTCTCCGTGGAGGTACGCAGCGAGACCAGGGCTCAGAGAGAGGGACGGAGTTGCAGCGGGGTCTGGAAAAAGGGGGATCAGGGTTAGCTACAGAAGAATGTCACACCCGGCCGGGATCTCTGGAAGGCCTGGAAGGTGAGGGGCAGATGTTACCAGGTTACATTCATCTCAGCAATTAGAGGGGGTTGGAGACTTCTCTGTGGGAAACTCCCTGCACCCCTGTACCACACTGAACCCCAATGCTGCACTGTGCCCACATCTTACCCAGATGGAGGCAGGGCCTCCCGGTGTGGAATCTGCTGGCTGGAATAGGTTTCCCAGTGCACAGCAGGGCTAAGGGGCGGCTGGTCCCTGTCTCAGATGTGAGCATCAGCCCGTCACTCCACTGGGACCGGGGACCTCTTTGCAGATCAGATCCCTGCTTTCAGAGAAGAATTTGGATCTTATGGTACTTTCACCCCTGGGGCCCAAACACCTCAGGGTGCACCTTCGTCTCCCACAGACATGGGCAGTAGGGGATCCTGGTGTATTGGTGATGGCAGGGGGACGGTGTGACAAGAGAAACTGATTCGTCTCCTGGTGATAATCATGAAAGAAGCAGCAGGACTGGGTCCTCTGTGAGTCAGGAGAACAGGGCTGCGAGCTCTCCACAGCAGTGCCTAGGGCTCTGAGCTCTCCACAGCAGTGCCCTCTTCGTGCCAAGCTTTAGTGATCAGCTGAGACACTCTCCCCCCACAGCATGTCAGATACCAGGGCCTGACACTGACCAGAAAGGGGGGAGATTTGGGGTTTGTTTCAATAAGCATGTGAAGGCTGCTTCCCCACTCTGAACTTTAGGGTACAAATGTGAGGGCCTGCATGAAAACTTCTACGCTTAACTACCAGCTTAGATCTGGTCCGCTGCCACCACTCCCAAATGCTAATTCCCTTCCCTGGGTAGCCTTGAGAGACTCTTCACCAATTCCCTTGTGAATACAGATCCAAACCCCTTGGATCTTAAAACAAGGAGAAATTAACCATCCCCCTCCTTTCTCCCACCAACTCCTGTTGGATCAAGATCCAACCCCCTTGGATCTAAAAACAAGGAAAAATCACTAAGGTTCCTAAAAAGAAGGTTTTTAATTAAAGAAAAAGGTAAAAATCATCTCTGTAAAATCAGGAGGGAAAATAACTTTACAGGGTAATCCAACTTAAAGAGCCCAGAGGAATCCCCTCTACCCTTAGGTTCAAAGTTACAACAAACAGAGATAAACGCTCTAGCAAAAAGGTACATTTACAAGTTGAGAAAACAAAGATAAAAACTAACACGCCTTGCCTGGCTGTTTACTTACAAGTTTGAAATATGAGAGACTTGTTCAGAAAGATTTGGAGAACCTGGATTGATGTCTGGTCCCTCTCAGTCCCAAGAGCGAACCACCCCCAAAACAAAGGGCACAACAAAAGGCTTCCCCCCACCAAGATTTGAAAGTATCTTGTCCCTTTATTGGTCCTTTCGGTCGGATGTCAGCCAGGTTACCTGAGATTCTTAACCCTTTACAGGTAAAAGGATTTTGGAGTCTCTGGCCAGGAGGGATTTTATAGTATTGTACACAGGACAGCTGTTACCCTTCCCTTTATAGTTATGACACGCCCCCCAAATCACAGATAGTGTTGGACAGCTGGTTAAACACTGGCTGTGATTTCTTCCTAGAGCTCTCGGAGAAAACAGAGTTAATAAGACACATGCACCTTTAGACATACTGCTGATTATATAAAAACTAACAATATGTTTCACTTTCCAAGAACAATGTTTAACCAGTTCATTCTGGGAAACTTTCCCGGGAAAGTGCATCAGCCACTTTGTTAGAAGCTCCTGAAATGTGTTGTATTTCAAAATCGAAATTTTGGAGAGCTAAACTCCACCGAAGAAGTTTTTTGTTATTTCCCTTGGCGGTATGCAGCCACTGTAGCGCAGCATGGTCTGTTTGTAGTTGGAAACGCCGTCCCCAAACATATGGGCGTAGCTTTTCCAGTGCGTACACAATGGCGTAGCATTCCTTTTCGCTGATTGACCAGTGGCTTTCCCTCTCAGACAGCTTCTCAGTGGTGGCAGACGACAGAACAAGGAGCAATGGTCTCAAGTTGCAGTGGGGGAGGTCCAGGTTGGATATCAGGAAAAACTATTTCACTAGGAGGGTGGTGAAGCACTGGAATGCGTTACCTAGGGAGGTGGTGGAGTCTCCTTCCTTGGAGGTTTTTAAGGCCCGGCTTGACAAAGCCCTGGCTGGGATGATTTAGCTGGGAATTGGTCCTGCTTTGAGCAGGGGGTTGGACTAGATGACCTCTTGAGGTCCCTTCCAACTCTGATATTCTATGATTCTATGATTCTATGATAAACTTTGATTGTTTCTCCACCCCGGTATGTTTATTGGCGCGAAGCACACTGGGCAACGAACCCACTGTTGCTGTCCTCGCACCCCCTGCCTGCAGCCAGCCCCTGCTGCACCTCCTGCCCTGCTTTCAGCCCCGCACCCCCTCTCCTGCCCGCAGCCAGGCCCTGTCTGCAGCCAGCCCCGCACTCCCTGTCCTGCCCGCAGCCAGCCCCTGTCTCCAACCAGCTCTGCACCCCCTGTCCTGCCCGCAGCCAGCCCTGCACCCCTTGCCCTACCCGCAGCCAGCCCCACACCCCTTGCCCTGCCTCCAGGCAGACCCTACCTCAAATCAGCCCCGGCCCTGCCCCTGCCCTGCCTCCAGCAAGCAATATATGTAATATATAATTTTGATTTTATTTATATAGTTATGGAAAGTAAATAATACATGGAAGAAATGAAAGGGGGTTTTTACGTGTTTTTTTTTACTCATCCCTGTCGGGGCCCCGCCTAAAATGTTCAAATTGGACCCCGCACTTCCTAAAGCCAGCCCTGCATACAGTAATGGCAAAGTTCTTGGTTCAGGCTTGTAGCAGTGATAGAAGCACAGATCAGAATGAAGTGCCTCTACCTTCAGCAGGGCTAGATAGCGTGCCTGAGGTAACATCAGACAGTGATGATACAGTCTGAAATGGAAGAACCAAGTCTAGAGTCAGCAGAACCACTGGAAGTTTACATGGAGGAATATCCTCCATACCCACCAGCACCTTACCCATCAGGAGAACCAGAGGGACTGGGAGAGGACTCCTTCAGCATGCGACCCCCTGAAGTCACTGGACAGTTTTCCTTACCTCCTGGGAAGAGGACGAACTTATGTAAAACTGGCTCAGAGAGGATTGCCCATGGAATGAGAGTGAAATTCAACCCCCTTGCATTGCTTTTAGATTCATCTTTGGAGAGAGAATTTGACCTTGTGCAGAGAATCATTTATGAGGTTGAAGATCCCAGCCTGCCCAATGCTGAAGGAATGACAGCACTTCACAATGCCGTGTGTGCTGGTCACACCGAGATTGTAAAGTTTCTGGTACAGTTTGGTGTGAATGTTAACGCTGCAGATAGTGATGGATGGACCCCTTTACACTGCGCGGCATCTTGCAATAACGTCCAGGTGTGCAAATTCCTAGTGGAATCAGGTGCTGCTGTGTTTGCTATGACCTACAGTGACATGCAGACAGCTGCAGACAAATGTGAAGAAATGGAAGAAGGCTACACCCAGTGCTCTCAGTTTCTGTGCGGAGTGCAGGAGAACATGGGGATAATGAACAAAGGAGTGATCTACGCACTCTGGGATTATGAAGCACAGAATGACGATGAGTTGTCCATGAAAGAAGGAGACTGCAGGACAATACTACGCCGGGAAGATGAAGATGAAATTGAGTGGTGGTGGGCACGGCTAAGTGACAAGGAAGGATATATATCACACAACCTGCTGGGGCTGTACCCAAGGATTAAACCAAGACAAAGAAGCTTGGCATGAAATTGCACAGAATCCCGAGTTATGAAGTTCTAATCAAGGGTGATTTATCACTTCTCTAAAAGAAATCATTTTGTGTTAGTTCCAATTTCATTAGACTTATTTTAATAACAATGTAACTTGAAAGCAATGAAGAATGTGCTTGAAAACAAATGAAGGATCAATGGATTCACAAATGGAGGAGGGCATTCCATAAGCTGAAATGCTGCTTACAAGCAAATGGCATTGTGCTACATCTGGCCTAAGCAAGCCTGACGTTCAATTAGTGCCCTCTACTTTTCTAAACTGCAGGTTCAAATCAAGTCGTTGGAGTACATCCACAGCTGGGATGGGTTATTCAGTCCTTTGTACAGAGCTTCCTTTTTTAGTCAAGTCCCTCCAGACGAATGAAGCAGGATTGAAGACAAGATGGAGACAAGGCATCAGCCTTTTATAGTCTCTTGCCGTGTGGTCTTTGCTTTCTTTGTCCCAAGGACACTCTATCCAGCATGTGGCATAGAAAAACCTTAGAGTTCTGTCCAGAGACAGGTCCCTGCATGCCTTGCTGAGTCACAAGGTGTATCTACCTTCTCTCAATGGGTCAATTGTATAGGTCATGGTCCTTAGTGGGCCATCAAGCAGTCTAGGCAGAACTAACACCAACTTGTCTGGGGTGTTCCCCGGAAGCATAGCACAAGTTTGAAATACAGACAGTATAGAGCCAATATTCAGAACGTCAACTACAAAACTGCTACACATATACAGAGAGCATAACTCTAATCAGCCAATCAGAACCTCTCCATAGACCCCTTCCACGACAACCTTTATACAATATTGGCTGCAAATATATAACAGTGGTGGCAACGGTGAGCTATACAGTTACAGATTATGTCAATAGCGTCACAGGAGGTGACACGGCATCAGTGAGACTGATATTGGAATACTGCATCCAGTTTTGGTGTCCTCCTTTGAAAAAGATGTTGTGAAACTGGAGCTGGGGCAGCAAAGAGCCACCAAATGTTCTTAGGGCTGGAGAAAAATGCCTTCTAGTGAGCGATTGAAAGAGCTCAACCTCTTTAGCTTATCGAAAGAAGATTAAAAGGTGACTTCATTGAAGTGTTGAAGTGCCTTAATGGAGAGAAAAGATTGGGTATTAAAGGGCTCTTTAATCGAGCAGAGAAAAGCAGAACAAGACCCAGTGGCTGGAAGGTGAAAAGAGACAAATTCATATTACAAATAAAGCACAAATATTCAACAGCGAGAATGATTCACCACAGGAACAAGCTACCAAGGAAAGTGGTGGATTCTCCATCTCTTGATGTCATTGAATGAAGACTAGATGCCTTTCTGGAATGTGTTTGCCCCCAAAGTAGCTATGGTGTCATACAGGAGGCCTGTGACATGCAGGGGGTCAGATTAGATGCTCTAATGGTCTCTTCTGGCCATCAAGTCTAGTAATTTCTGAAAAACGGAGTGTGGCATTGGGAGCAGCGTCTGAGGTTTTACTGTCTAGTCGGCTCGCTTCCTAAAATGAACACGCCTTGAGTGGGGTGATCCACAGGGAGTAGCTCAAAGCTCCCAAGTGCCTGGCCAGGGGCAGGACATTAGCACAGCAAGGGAGGGGCGTGGCAGTGACATCACAAAGGCCTTTTGCAGGACCTCAGACTATTGGTCAAAGGTGGTGACCTCACAGAGAGATGCTGACATCAGCCAGGCAGGACAGAGGCGAGTGGCCCGGGAAAGCTCAGAGACCCCTGGGGCTTTGCTTCAGCAAGTCTCTGTCTCGAGGTCTCTCTTTGAGGACTGAGAGAACATTCGGGTTCACGTACGTGAGCGGCAGGAGGAACCTCTGTCGAGTGTTCTCCTTCCCTTTTCGTGATTGTACTAGAAAGCAGACGTCCCTGTGTAGAAGGTAAGAGCCTCCTCCAGGTGTGAAACCTGTTCAGTCTGATCCATCGGGTGAGAGTTGAATTCTAGGCATGGAAAACACGAGCTTAAGGAGGCAGCATTTTATTCCGCACCCGGGATTTTGTCCCTTAGAATCACTGGGGACATTGGGGTTTGTCCTTTTTGTTTCACCTTTTCTCCAGCCCTCCCTCCTTTCTCTTCTTCTCTTGCTTCTTTTGTCCTTTCCCCTGTTCCCCTCCCAACACCAGGGTGTGTGTGTTTGTGTGTGGCGGGGGAGTGCTCTGCAGCTCCCACTGTGGGAGGTCCACCCAAAAATGTGGGGCTGAACTAGTGCCCCGGCAGTGATCCCCACCAGTAGCGTAGCTGGGGGGTGCAGGGGAAGCAGCCACTTCCCCTCAGCACATTTTCCAAAAGCGGCGCCTTAGTTAGGGGTTACAATGGCGCCAGCAGGTGGGGCCCACGCTCCGCTCTGAAGTTTGGCCTTCCGGCCGGCGCTGATCTCCTACACGCAAAGGGGGGGGCACGACCGGAGGAGCCATGGGGGGGCCGCAGGGGCGGAACGGCACGGCTGGAGGAGCCATGGGGGGGCGGCACGGCCAGAGGAGCCATGAGGTGGGGCCTCGGGGGCAGCACAGCATGGCCAGAGAAGCCAAGGGGGGGCCTCGGGGGTGGAATGGCATGGCCGGAGGAGCCTTGGGGGGGTCGCGGGGGCGGCATGGCATGGCCGGAGGAGCCAAGGGGGGTGCTGCGGGGGCGGAACGGCGTGTCCGGAGGAGCCATGAGGGTGGGCCGCAGGGACAGCATGGCATGACCGGAGGAACCATCGGGGGGCCGAGGGGGCGGCACGGCATGGCCGGAGGAGCCATGGTGTGGGGGCACGGCCGGAGGAGCCATGAGGGGGAGCCACGGAGGCAGCACGGCATGGCCAGAGGAGCCATGGGGGGGCGGCATGGCCGGAGGAGCCATGAGGGGGGCACAGCCGGAGGAGCCATGGGGGGGTCACAGCCGGAGGAGCCATGGGGGGGCCGAGGGGGCGGCACGGCATGGCCGGAAGAGCCATGCGGGGGGGGCACGGCCGGAGGAGCCATGGGGGGGCCAAGGGGGCGGCACGGCATGGCCGGAAGAGCCATGCGGGGGGGGCACGGCCGGAGGAGCCATGGGGGGGCCGAGTGGTCGGAACGGCATGGCCGGAGGAGCCATGAGGGTGGTCCGCGGGGCGGCATGGCGTTCCGGAGGAGGCATTGGGGGGCCAAGGGGGCGGCACGGCATGGCCGGAAGAGCCATGCGGGGGGGGCACGGCCGGAGGAGCCATGGGGGGGCCAAGGGGGCGGCACGGCATGGCCGGAAGAGCCATGCGGGGGGGGCACGGCCGGAGGAGCCATGGGGGGGCCAAGTGGTCGGAACGGCATGGCCGGAGGAGCCATGAGGGTGGTCCGCGGGGCGGCATGGCATTCCGGAGGAGGCATTGGGGGGCCAAGGGGGCGGCACGGCATGGCCGGAGGAGCCATGACGGGGGCACAGCCAGAGGAGCCAGGGGGTGGGCCGCGGGGGCGTAACAGCACGGCCGGAGGAGCCATGGGGGAGCCGCGGGGGCGGACAGGCACGGCCGGAGGAGCCATGGGGGGCCGCTGGGATGGAACGGCACGGCCGGAGGAGCCATCTGAGGGCCGTGGGGATGGAACGGCACAGCCAGAGAAGCCATGGGGGGGCTACGCCACTGATCCCCACCAGTGACCTCAGCCATCCTTTGGGCTCTCTGGTGAGAACCCTCTGCCTCCCGTCCTCAGCCTCTACCCTGACTGGCTGAGCAGGGGGTTATTGATAGGGAGGAGACTCAGGTCCTTGTTCTCTTTTAAGACCAAGTAAATAAGTCATAAGCAGTTCTAGGTTTGATGAATTTTGCTGCGTCTCTGCATGAATTGTCTCTGAGCAGCTCATGATTCTCTCTACCATTGCAGTTCTCCTCAAATACTTGCTGAATAATTACTGTGCACTGTTGTTGGTCTGGAACTCATCTGAGAGCACTTTATTCAGGTCATTCAATGTATGAAATTCAAGATCCGATGGTTAGTTTGAAAATCAGGGCTCTTGGGTCCTAGTCCCAACTCTGCCACTGACTGGCTGTGTGACCTAAGACAAGTCAATTCTCCTTTCTCAGCCTTAGCTTCTCCCTCATTCAAATACGGATAATAATGATCCGCTCCTACCTACCTCACGGTGGGTGGAGGATGGGGATCCATTGGGGATCCATTGGAGAGTGTCACTAGGAGCAGTGCATAAGATGAGGTGTCCTATCACATTTACTCAGATCAGACTGTGACATAATAGAATAGCTGAAATAGTCGATTTTATTTGTATTTTTTTATTTTGAAATCGATAAGAGCAGCTGGGAGCCCGGTGCTCAGGGGCGAATTAAAGGGCCGGGGGCTCCAGCCACTGTGGAGCTCTGGGCCCTTTCAATCACCGCAGGAGCCCGGCTGCCTGAGCTCCAGCAGCGCTTTAAAGGGCCCGGGGTTCCCCGCAGTGGCAGGAGCACCGGCCCTTTAAATCACCGTGGGAGCCCAGCTGCCGGAGCTCCGGCAGCGCTTTAAAGGGCCCAGGGCTGACTGCAATGGAAGGAGCTCCGTCCCTTTAAATCACCATGGGAGCCTGGCTGCCGGAGCTCCGGGCCCTTTAAATCCCCGCCCAAGCCTGGCTGCCGCAGCTCCGGCGGCGCTATAAAGGGCCCAGGGGGCCCCACAGTGGCAGTAGCACCGGCCATTTAAATCACTGCTTGAGCCCAACTGCCGGAGCTCCGGCGGCGCTTTAAAGGGCCCGGGGCTCCCCGCAGCGGCCAAAGCTCCGGGCTCTTTAAATCCCCGTCCGAGCCCGGCTGCTGGAGCTCCGGCGGCACTTTAAAGGGCCCAGGGCTCCCCGCAGCGGCTGGAGCCCTGGGCCCTTTAAATCACCGCCACAGAAGCCGGTCCAGTCCGGCACGGCGTACTGTCTCTTGCTGGTACGCTGTACCAGACCGGCCCGGCTTACTTTCCCCTCTGCCGTGCCTCTGGGGGGTTTGTTGTCCATTAGAACAGGAGTCAGGACTGGTGGCTTCTCTTTCTGGCTCTGCCCCCGCCTTGCTGTCTAGGCCCTTGGATAGGTCCCTTCCCTTCTCTGTAGCTCAGGCTCCTCCCCATCTGTCCAATGCGAACAGGGACAATTCTCAAACTCTGGGCGGTCCTGAGCCTAAGTGACATAAGGGGCGTTAAAGCCTCTGTGAAGGAGAAAGGGGAATTTCTCAGTGTTTAGCACCAAGGAATTCTAAAGTTTGCTAAAATATCTAGTCTGCAGAAACAAGAAATGGTCGGGGCCAAATTTTTTAAGCATTGTCTTTTTAAAAGCTCATTCAGGGATGTGAGGCCCTGTCTTTTAGCTACCTCGGGTTCTTTGCCAGCAGGAGAGAAGAGGTTCCTGCCTCCATTTTTGTGGCCTTAACAAAGCAGGTGCTGTGCCCCAGTTCTCGTCTGAGCTCCCTGAAAAAGAACATCTTCCCATGCATTAACAAGACAGGACCTATCTGTAAAAGGGGAACAAAGAGAACCCTGGGACTTACAGACTAGCCAGCCTCACTTCTATAGCTGGAGAGAGACTGGACTGCATCATTAAACAATCCCTTTGTCAGCACCTACAGGATAATTTGGTTCTTAGGACTAGTGAGTGTGGACTTGTCAAAAACAAATCATTCCAAACCAATCCTAGCTCCTTCTTTGGCAGTGTTCCGGGCCTAGTGGAGGTGGGTAAACAGTAGATGTGATCTCTCTTGGTGTCACTAAGGCTTTTGACAGTGTCCCATGGGACAGTCTCACAAGCGAACGAGGGAAATGTGGTCTAGATGTAATCAGTGTAATGGGAGTGCAAAGCTGGTTGAAAGCCCAGACTCCAAGAGCCCTTCTCCATGTCTGGCTGTCCAATGGAGAGGCAGTACCTACTGGGTCCGGCAGGGATCAGTCCGGGGGCCGGTAGTATTCAATCTTTTCCTTAAGGATTTGGAAAATGGAGTGGAGAGCATGCTTCTACAATTTACAAATGACACCAAGCACTTTGGAGCACAGGATTGGAATTCAAAACGCCCTTAACAAATTGGAGACTTGGTCTTCTTGAGCCAGACTCCATGGCTGGGCCCCTCTCTCTAGACTGGGCTGAAGTGAAACCCCAGAGCCAAACACTCCTCCTCCTGGGCAGTGCGCTCTCACCTTCAATGGGCAGATGCTGCTTAGCGCTGTCAGAGCAGCTTTTGCTGGGGGCTTCTCCCAGCACTTTCCAATAGTGGGAAAGTATGAAATCCCCTTTTGACTGCTGGGGACAGAGCCAGAGAGGGGGGAGCAATTTGCTCAAAGTCCCACAGGGAAAGGAAAACACCCAGCAGTGGAACCAACAGGAAACCCAGCAATGGAACTCAGGAGTCCTGACTCCCAATATCCTGGTCCAGTCACTCCAGCGGAGCACACTCCCTCTCAAAGCAGGGGGAGTGGACGTGAGGGCCTGGTTGTAATTGCCAGCTGTGGGAGGGAGCGTGCAGCAGTGGTTAGCGAAGGGGCCTGATAAGAAGGCCTGCTGGGTCCCATCCATTCTTCTGACACTTGGTGTGACCCTTAGCCAGTAGCTTCCCCTCCCCAGGCCTGGTTCTCATCAGTGGGGTTGGGGTCGCAGTCCCGACAGCCCAGGGGGGTTGGGAGGCTCCAGGAAGGTGTGTAAAGTGCTGGGATGTCGGGATCCCGGACGCACTGTCACCCCGCACTAGGGCGGTGTCCAGCACCCCCTGCTGCTGGCCGAGTTTCTCTGTCCCTTGGCAATAAGACAGACTCTTGTTTTCACAGCCAGCCGATCGCCCCGTGCCATCACCCTGCCTGCTTGCTGGGCAGGGTAACTCCTCAGCTCACCACCACCCTCTCCAGCCTGCCTTGGGCTTGGAGAGTGAGGAGAAGGCCGAGGGACGACCCTGAACATCCTCCATCCATCGTCCATCACCAGAGCAAGTGAGTGGCATTAGGATTCCTCGGTGGCGTCCCCTGTCTGTCCAGGGAGAGGCAGAAAGAGGGGGAGAGAATCTCTCCCAAAGGAGATTGGATTTGCAAACAGCCCCCAGGAACCCCTCGCACTCAGACCGGGGAGGGGCTTCTCCAGAGCCATCTCCAGTGTGTTTGGCAAGGTCCCAGCAATGGGGCTCCCAGCCCTTCCCTTGTGGGAGACTGTTCCCCAGGCTGAGAGTCTCTGAGCTGGGCCAGACCCGGTGAGCTGCTGAGCATGGAAATCAATGGGAACTGAGGGGGCCCTGGCCTTGCTATGCCTAGGGACTTTGAAGTGGGGAATGGTTTCCCAGAAGAAGTCCAGACTCCTGGGTTCAGGGCTGGCTTTAGCAAGTGCAGGGCCCGATTCCTGGAGAGGCACTTCGGAGTGCCGTGTGTGGGAGGGGGCCCCGCGGGGCTTGCCGTGCTCCGTCTGGAGGTCTGGCCAGGATCGCGGAGCTGTGGGGCTGTCACGGTCTAGCCAGGGTCGTGGGGCTGCGGGGCTGCTGCGCTCCGGCCGCGGTCGTGGAGCTGTCACGCTCCAGACGGGGTCACAGGGCTGTCATGCTCCAGCCTGGGTTGCGGGGCTACGGGGCTGCCACGCTCCGGCCAGTGCTCTGGCCAGGGGAGCGGGCCCCCGAAGACGACTGCCGCCGGGGTGAGTGCGCGGGGTCCTCTAAGGCGCGGGGCCCGATTCCGGGGAATCGGGCCACTCAGCCTAAAGCCGGCCCTGCCTGGGTTCTGTTCCTTCTCTAGCCTGGGCCGGGGGTGGGGAGGGGGTGAGTGTGGTCTGGGATGGCAGGAGGGAGCTGCCTGTCTAAAGTGACCAGTGGTCTTTGTGACTGACCCCAGTGCTCGAAAAGCACGAGACTCTCCAGTTCTTGCAGCCCCAGGGATGACGAGGGGGAGCGTTGAGGTGGAGCAGAGCATGCAATGAACTCCTGCCAGTGTGTGTAGCTTGCCCTCCCTGTACCGCCGTGGGGGGAGCAGGAGCTGCTCTGGCTGGGGCAGGGATGGGGAGGGACCAAACAGGCTGGTTAGTGAGGGGCTGCCTTGACCTCAGACTCACGCCTGCTCCCCGCTGGGTTCCAGGATGGCCAGGCTCCTGAGGAGGTTCAGGAAGAAGGCTCTGCAGGTGGCCCCAGAGCCTGAGGGAAGCAGCCACCATCTTCCCCAGGAGCGGAGCGGCCCCTCCGTCCCCGCTGGCGGGAAGCAGATCCCGGCCGCGCCAGGAGGTGGAAGTGCCCAGCCTTCTGGCGGAGGAAACCCACTCCCGGCGCAGGCGCCGAGGTGGAAGCATCACCTCCCAGGCCACAATGGAGCTGGGCCAGGCTGCGGCTGGGTAGGCAGGACCCAGCCCAGGGGCGGAACCGGGCAGGGTGGCTCTGGGGCTTGTTGTTGTGTGGGCAGCAGCGGCCCCAGGAGCCCAGCCCCAACTTCCAACAGGGGCCATCGCCCTGCTCGGTCAGTGAGGACCTTCCAGCCTCCCCAGGGCAGGAGGTGGAGGATCCCTCTGCCAGCCCCAGCAGCTCGGGCCGCTCCCCATCCGACAGCAGCAGGGCCTGCGACTCGGACAGCAGCCTGGCCGACGGACGCTTCTGCTTCGTTCAAGGTGAGGAGCCAGGCTGGGTTCCGGGAGGGGTGAGGAGGGGGCTGTGAACACCCTGGGCCCAGGCCCTCGAGCAGTGCTATGGGGGTGGGTCTCCAGCCCAGGTGTCTGGCATGAGCCATGTGAACCCCACCGACACTAGATGCTGCTACTTTGGTCCTTGGTGCTCCATTTTGCCTGGGGGGTGGGGAGGGGAGGCACCTCCAAGGGAGTCCAGGACAGTGCGAGGGGTCTCTTTGCTATTGGCTCCTGAAGGAGTTGGGGGCTGACAACATCACAGAGAGGGGGGAGTGTGGGGCCCAATCTGCCCTATGTCCCGGAGGTGGGAAGGGGACACATTGTCCCACCATGCCCCTGTCCTTCCCCCGAGTGGCAGCAGGCGTCACCCTGTCCCCATCTCTCCCTGGTGCAGCGTCCGCAAGGCACTCCGAGGACGAGGAGGAGGAGGAAGAAGAACGGGTAGACTTGGTAACAGAGGAGGCTGCTCTCATGAACATCCGAGAGCAGCTCCATGGCCGAGAAAAGGTACAAATGTTCCCCAGCTGTGCTGGAACTGAGATTGTCCTGCTCCTTCCCAGCATCCCGACCCCCTGAAGAAGGTCTTGGCCCTAATGGGGACCTTTCTCCTTCATGATCTGGGACCCCCAAGATGGGGGTGTTTGTCACACACCAGCCGGGGTCTCCTCCCCCCACAGGCACTGTCCCAGTTCCTGACCCTGATTGTGGAGGAGTCGTGGGTGATTTGGACAATAGGTGGGTCCCCACTATCCCCCATTCAGGCCTAAGTCCTGCAGCTGGTGTGGCTGGGGCAGGGAGGTCCCTGGCTAACTGGCTCTCTCTCCCCTAACCCCACTCCTGGTGGGCACAGTACCAGGTGCAGCAGCTCGATTTCCTGCACGCCATCCACCCCGCGTGCCTCACTGCCCAGCAGAGAGGGGACTACACATTGGAGCCACACTGCTCGAAGGCGGCTGTGGCGGAGAGGATTGTGGTGAGTGAGACACGGCGCCCGGCAGCTGGAGGGTGAATAGAGACATGGAAGGGGCAGGGGTCTCCCCGGGGCCGACGGTTGGGGGATGGCTGGTGCTGAAGGGCAGCTGAGGGCAGGGATTGCTGGGGCTGAAGATTGGGGAGAGGAGATGGCAGAACTAGTGGGCAGGAATCGGAGAAGCGGGAGGCAGCTGGGGGGATCCTGCTGGCTGTGTAATCTCCTCCTTGGGGAGTGTCAGTGAGGCCCGAATCTCACACGCTCCTTTGTCTCCTTTGGGTCTCACAGGAGCTCATTGAGGATCTTCCTCCTGACTCTCTACCCAGCGCCGTCCTGGCCAACTCCCTCATTGCTGTGGCCAACCTCAGGTACCGAGACCCTCCCGCCCGGTTCCCCTAACCCCGGTGCTGCTCAGGCCCCTGGCTATGAGTCACTGCCCCTCCCACTCCAAGGTCACCTCCCAAGCCGGGGGGTCCTCTGGCAGAGGTGGGGGGAAGGGTCACTCCCACTCCTGGCTGCTCTGTTCTTTTCACTCCAGTCACATTGCAATGGCTTTGGGGAGAGGCTGACTCCCAGGATCAGATACAGGAGGGGCAGCAGGGTCCAGGGAACAGGCGCCATTCCTGCCCTGCCACAGTCTGTCTGGGAAACCTCAGCCTTATCATTCCCTGGCTCGGTGCCTCAGTTTCCATTCTCGCCAGCCTCTGCCTATTTCCCTGCAGTTTCACGTCCGTGTCGGTGCCAGTCCCACCCCCGCACTGCACAGTCTAATACCGGCTCCACTTTCTTGCCAGCACCATGACACCTGCCCTGGAGCCGGAGCTGGAGACCCACCTCCTCCAAGCCGCCCTGCATGCCGTCTTCACCCTGGGCATGCAGACGGACACCAACCAAGTCCAGGTAGATCAGCGAAATCATGGATTCAAGAACCAGCTGTCAACCTGCCTCAATACTTGCTAATTGCCTGCAGTGGGATGTGAATGAAAGAGGCCAGGATATGTTTTTGGGGGTCTCACCAGTGCTTCCCAGAGACCCCTCTTTCCATCCTGTGGCAGGTGTAGCCCCAGATTCCCTAAGTCTGACCCATGGCTCTCCCTTGCTTTGCAGGATCTGCATAGGGTCATACCACACCTTCTGGACGCTATGCTGGGGAACCTGCTGGCAAAGACCCCAGACACGGACAAGCTCCACTACATCTTGGAGGCGAGCCCGATGAGCGGGGTGGGGGCAATTTGACCTTCACTCTTAGATCCATTTTCCAATCTGTCCTCCTAGCTGGGCCCCCAGTGGCCGTCCTTGGTCAGGGCAGTCAGTGTAATGCAGGGTCAGGCCCTTCCTCCTTGAAGGACAGAGGAAGGAGCTGGGACTTCACCCAGAGCTCTGCCTGGTTGTGTCGAGCACTAAGCACAGGGCCCCCGGCTGGCTTGGGGAGTCAGAGTTTGAACCCATCCTGGGAGATCCAGAAGATGGTCCTCAGAGAAGAGCCACAGCCTCATTCCTAGAGAAACAGGAGGGCCCCAGAGAATCAGCCCTTGTCTCTGACGGGCCCCGAGATTCCTGGGGGGATTGTGCTCACACTTAGTCCCTTCACCCAGCTAAGGACTTGAGAACCAGGGACGGGGGAGGGGTCTTTCTCCTTCCGGGGGAGCTGTTCAGGAATCAGGAGTTCAGGGAGGATGGGACCAGCCCCGACACCGAGCATTGTCCCAATCTAGAGAGACAATGACAAGCTGTGACCTGCAGGATACAAGCATCGTCCTGGGGGCAAGAGTCCCCTTCTAAAGCGCTGCGGTCAATGAATCTGAGATTCCACCCCCACCTCATACAATGTCTCAGCCCCCTGGGGATGGAGAGGGGCCATTAGCACAACACATGCACCCCCCCATCAATCCTGAGCTGCCTCCTTTCCCCACAGCACATTCACTACTGGTCCGTGTCCAGGGTGCCACGAGAGAGAGCCAGGGCCATCAGGAGCAGCGCCGCCCTGCTCACATCCGTCATCTCCCTCCCTGACTTTGACGTAAGTGGCCTCTGAGCCCAGCTTCCTGACTCCAGGCGTAGGGGGGCCGGCTCCAACGGGCTGGAGGATCTGCTGCTGCAGGGGCTGTGGGCTAGGAGTGTTCCTCTTGGGGAGGCAGAGTCAGAGCAGAGAATGAGCCTGGAATGAGTCAAGTTCTTCTTGTCCTGGGTAAGTGGCAACTCTTGCTTGTAAGGGGAGCATGCTCCAGGTTCTTGCCTTCTTGTCATCCTGGAGCAGCTGGGGAAGCAAATCCTCCTGGAGGGCCCTGCCCGCATCCCTGTTCTCCGGGCTCCCTTGCGGGCAGAGAGAATTAAGGATCCAGCTCTAGCTCCTATCCTCTAGCATCTCCTGCAGAGGGGCTGAGGAGAAGGAGAGTCCTGGCCCAGGCGGGGACTGGGAGCTGACAGGAAAATGCTGATGGAGTCCCCTCTCCCTCTCCCTTCCATTAGAACTCAGCCGAATTCCCCAGGATGGGCCACCACGTGGCACTGCTGGCTCTGTCCATCAGTGACCCAGACCAGGACATCAGCCAGCAGGCCAGGGAGGGGGTTGACCGGCTCTACCAGCTCCTGCTGCGCCAGAGGGGTAAGGAACCCGGCTAGACGAGTGAGACTGGGACCCCAGCCAATTTCTCTCCGAGTGACCCCAGCTGGCAGATCAGTCTCTCTCTATCTCTTTCTGTGTTCTCCACCACCCCCTGCAGTTCTGTTGGGATCTGCCCACTGTGCAGCCACCAATGGGATTGGAAGGACACAAGCCCTGCAACCAGAATGACCAATGTGTATGTGTCTCTCTCTTTCCCAGACCTGAACATCCGTGAGGTCGAAGACCTTTGGTGCTGGGACTGGCACCAGGACAGCAGGCTCCTGGGCTACAAGAACACCGCCAGGGTTGGGGAGGTAAGGACACTCTGCCAGGGCATGGCACAGCTCTGCAGGGCAGGTGGCTGCCTCCTGGAGCCACGCGACAGAGTTGCCGTTCTAGGCCAGGATTTGGAGCCTGGTTCTGGGCAATCTGCTGAAGCCTCACATCTGGTTGGTTTCAGGTCTTTGGCAAATTCTTCTGCGAGGGGCAGAGAAGATTCTTCCTGCAGACAGCAGTGCTGGCCATGCACGACCCCCTGCTGCGTGTCAGCCAGGCTGGGCAGCTCCTCACTTACTCCCTCCTAGGGCAAGCCCAGCAGCTGATGGGGAGCAAGGTGAGCAGCTGCATTTGACTCAGGAGATTGGGGCGGGGCCCAGGCCTCATTCCCATCCTCTGGCCATTCGCTGGCCTGGCAGCAAGGCGACTGGTGGGGAATGAGAGTGAGAGCAGCTGCTCCTGGGAAGGGAGATGAATTCACCTCCATGAGCAGGAGGGAGCCAGCTTGTCCCCGGAGCAGTTCCAGCCCAGCTCTTTAGCAAGGCTAATGAATGACAAGCATTGCCTCAGCACGGACTTCTGTTCTTGGGAAGGGCAGCAGAGTCCTCTACGTGCCCTCTGCGAGCCTCTCCTGTCACCCGCGCCACCACCCAGAGTTGTTCCCGTCACTGGCAGCCTGGGAGGCCAAGGACTGAGGGGTGATGGCGACTGACGGGGCAGTTCTGAGGCACATGGGCAAGGGAAGCTCGTCCTGCTGCTGGCAGGGCTGGACTCGCTCTAGAGAGAATGGGAGGATTCAGTCAGCAGGGGCTGCTGATCTGCCCCATTCACCAGGGCTGCCATCCTGTGCCTTCAGCCTCAGTGGCTGGGATGACTTGGGGAAAGGTCTCAAGCTCCCCACATCAGTCTTCACTGCTGCCAGAATCCGCCCCCACCCGCTAGAGCCCCCTCCCTGCCCAACCTGGGTGGGGGTGGAGGAGAGGGGTCGGAGAACTTGAGCTGTGGATTGGCGGTGGAACAGCTGTCAGGGGCACTGGGCGGGAGGTAGCAGGAGCTCCCACTACAAGGAGGGGGGTTGGCACTGGAGGTCCCTAGAAAGACTCTATTCTGGGGGTCAGGAGGGGGACTCCATCCCTCAGAGGTGCGCGGGTGCTGGGTGGAAATGCTGTTGGTCCCAGGTGCCCTTAATTCCCCATGATTCCGTGGGGCCTCTGACTCTCTGACAGGTCCTCGTTCTCTTGCAGCAGGAGGACGTCACGGCCAACATAATGAACCAACTTTACATCATCCGGCACTTGCGCCAAGTGCCGGAGGCGCTGCAGTTCTGCCTCCAAGTCCACCAGCAACTCCCGCTCCCTCTAAACGGGGAGTGTAGTGAGAATGAGCGGCCTCCCTCCGAGCAGGAGAGCGACAGCCCCTCTACACGCCCCTTGGAGGGTGGAGCCTATATTGCCCCGCCCCCTTCGTCTGTTGGACTGTTTGTTGCCCAGCCACCGGGACCTCTGGTACACTCTGTTACGACTGAGTGGCCTCCCTCAGAGCAGGAGAGCGAGGGATCCCCTACATGCCCCTTGGTGGGCGGAGCCTATATCACCCCGCCCCCCTCGCCGTAAGGACCGGGGCGTGGGGCCGGAAATATAAAAGGCCGGCCCTGCACCACAGTTGGGGGACAGCCTGCAACAGAGGAGGACACTTGGACTGTTCTCCAGAGGTCCCTAACCCTAACCCTAACCCCAGGCATGGACGAGGACTGGCCCGGAGTACCCACTGCAGTTTTCCCCAAGGAACTGGAAGAGGCCTGGAGGCCACAGCTACCAAACCCCGGGGAGGCAGGAAGTAGCCCAGGGGCAGCCCGGGAGCTGCTGGCTGCAGAGCCCGGCGCGACTCAGTCGGCGTGTTGCGGCTGGATCCCCGCCGACGCAGGGGCAAGCAATCCTGCCCCTGCCTGCGCCTTGGGCTGGGACGCGGGGGAGGAGGGTGGGACCGTGTCCCCCTGTCACCCCACCCCGGATGGCTGACTCCCTACACAGTGCAAGAAGGCTGTAGCCCAGGACAGGAACTGTTTGTTGGCTGGCCACCGGGACCCCGCGCAGGCTAGAGCCAGCCCCATCAAGTCTGTCTGTTTGCTGGCTGCCAGGGTTCCACCCAGGCCAGGGCCCGCCCTTGAAGTTTGGTTGTTTGTGGGGTGCTTGGGCCCTGCCCAGGCCTGAGCCACCCCGATACACTGTGTTGAGAGGCTGACCACTTGAGCGACCTCATCCCAGCAGCGCCGGCTCAACCATGTTTGCCGCCCCAAGCAAAAAAAACCCCAAAAAACAACGCTCGGACTGCCAAAGCGAGCAAAAAGAAAACCAGAAAACCCCCAACCACTTGGACTGCCGCCACCCGAACTGCCGAAGTGCAAAAAACAAAAAAGTCACCCGGCCTGTGCTGCCCCAAGAATGGACGAAATGCCGCCCCAGGCGTGGGCTTCCTCCGCTGGTGCCTGGAGCCGGCCCCGCACCTGGTTGCGACAGCTGATCGCTGAGGTGGGGCAGCTGCTCCACCCCCATGCAAGAGGGCGCTAGAGTAGGCCAGAGCGACTGCACAGGCTAGCAGCCAATCAGAGAAGGGCCAAATGAGAGTCAGTCAGGGCCGAGATTAGAGCCAGCCAATCAGGGCTAGGCTAGGCCCTATATAAAGGCTGCCCCGGCGAGCAGCAGGTAGTCTATCCCAGAACTTCATGGGGGAAGGTCTGTCTCCCGGGCAGGAGACCAGTATCTCGGGCTGGGCAGTACTGCACCTGGCCATCCGATGGCCGAGACAAATTGGAACTGGCCCTTGAGACAAGGGGCTAGACTTTGGGGGTTGTGGTTGGCCACCGAGGCAGGTGCAAGGAGTGTTGCTAACCCCCACCCCCTGGAATGGGGTGAGGATGGACTAGTGGGCACTGCTGGAGGGGAAGTGGCCTGAAGGACACTCTCAAGCGGTGAGCAACGCGGGTCCCGATGCCAACAGAGGACAAGAGATGGATGGGATGCTGCCAGCAGAGGGCATTCCCCATGGAGTGAGCTAATTCCCGGAGCGACCAGCGGGAGGCGCCATGGTGGTGAGTCCCAACCCTGTCAAAACCGCCCAGCCCATATTATGGGCCCACTGTTACCCTGCAGACTTTGGTCCGGACCATACTGAGCCAGCCGGAGTGGCTCCCCTCGGAGTGGGAGAGCGAGAGGGAGAGCTAGTGGAAGGGGAAATGGAGCCCCCTGGCACTCACAAAAACTCTCCCCCCCCTCTCTGTGGAGCAGGGTTCTTCCCTCAGCCCCCCCAAATTCCTTCATATGGGGCAGGACCTCTTTCCCTTGCACCCACTCCCCTTCCCCCTTTCCTTGGTCTACCCCCCTCCCATTCCTGCTGCGCCCATGTGGTGTAGAAAGCCCCTTGTGTCAGGGCCACAGCCCCACTGGAGCTCGGAAAGCTCCACTTTTGAGGAGGTGGGGGTGGGACAGAGGCTCAGGGCTAGCTTCATCTCCTGCCCTTTATTCTCTCCTTGGCCCTTCTATGCGGTCTCTAGGTATGACAGGAATAGGAGCCTCCTTCCCAGCTGTCTTCCAGGCCCTGGGATCTGGCACAGCCTCCCAGACGGGCACATCCTGTAGCTGAGCCACATCAGGGAGCAGTGGGGACAGGTCACCTCGTTCCATCCAAGGAAGCAATGCTGGCTCTCAAAGAGGCTTAGATGGAAGAGCCCAGTCCCTCATGGAGGTAAGAGCCATTTACTCCTTGGGGCGTGTGGGTCTCTTGGGGGAGAAATGGCATGCCCGATGCATAGCCTGTCTGGGAGCTTCCCCTGTTCCTGGCTCCCAGTTCTGGGACAGAGACTTCTCCATCATCCTACAACCCTGGTTTCCTTCCTAGGAAGGGGCTCTCCAGAGACATCCTCGAACCTGGACTCCTGAGAGCATTTCTGGCAGGAGACTCCAGCCCCTGGGGCATGAAGAGAGCATCCGGTAGTCTTGATCACCTGGCATCTCCGGTCTCCAGCTCCACTTCCTGCAGCAGTGGGATTTCTCCAGCCCCGTCACCACACCTGTCAGCCTCTGAATGTCAGAGTCACTAGAACGAGCAAACTCCAGTTCCAGGCAGAGGAGCCTGTGTGTCCTCAGTCCCTCTGGAAACCAGGTGTGAAATGGGGAGCAAGGACCCCAGGCCACGAACAGTCGGAGTGGGCAGAGCAGGCCTGTAACAGGGTGCTTTCCCCTGGGCTGCACAGCCTGGGACCTAGCCAAGCTGACTATAGACTGAGCCCTAACTGAGAGGCAAAAGGAGAGGCCAGCCCCTCCCACCTCCCCTCGCCCTGGAGCGTCACTAAACTATCAAAAATGAATACAGTGGAGTCACATCTTACGCGGGGGTTAGGTTCTAAGGTCAGCGCATGTCAGGGTTCCCTCCCCACTCTGAATTTTAGGGATACAGATGTGGGGACCTGCATGAAAGACCCCCTACGCTTATTTCTACTAGCTTAGATTAAAAACTTCCCCAAGGCTCATATTACTTCCTTGCCTTAGTAGAGCTGCCACCATCAACTGATTGAAACATTCAGGGAGGGCCACTTGGAGCCCCACCTTGCCCCTGCCAGCCCCTCTGAGGTGGGTCAGTATTATCCCTGTTCGCTGGGGCATAGGGATAGAAAGCAACTGGCTGCAAGGTCACACACGACATCCCTGACAGGGGCAGGAAGGAAGCGCGGAACTGATACCAGTCCAGCTCCAACCACTAGACTCCAGCCACTTCCAAAGTCAGAGAACCCAGGAGCCCTGACTCTGACACTAGGCCTTAAATGACAAGACTAACCTCCCTCCCACTCAGGAAGCCATAAAAGGGACCATCTGCTGAGCTCCCCTTGGCAATGCCGCTGTCAGAGACCATTGCTAGTGGGTGCCAAGTGCCTGAGCAGGGAACTGCTTGAGAGCCTCCTAGAGACTCGCAGGTGTTTGACTGTGACCCTCATGGAGCCGTGGCAAGAGCCTCTCCGGCTCTAACAAAGGGTTTCTGTTCTCCTAGACAGTCAGCCCGTGAGGCCAGTTTGCAGAATGTGGAAGAGCCCTTTGGCGAGGTGTTGGAGGATTCACCATGAAGGTGGCAGCAGCGGCAGTGCCTGGGTCCCCATGGGCCAAGCCTCCACTCCTGACACTCCAGGCTAATCTCCCCCTGCTCTCAGTGGGGCTTGGCTTTAGCTGCTGGGCCTGTGAGCCTAGACCAGGGTCTCAAACTCAAATGGCCATGAGGGCCGCCTGAGGATTAGTTCATTGGCCGGAGGAGCGCATCGCTGACACCCTCCATCGCTGTCCCCGGCCCTGCCCCCAGAGGGGGAGGAGGGGTGCGGGGGGGCTCAGAGCAGGAGTTGAGGTGCAGGGGGCTCAGGGCAGGGAGTTGGGGTGCAGGGTGCAGGAGGGAGTGTGAGGTGTGGCAGAGGGGTTGGGGTTCAGACAGGCGGCTCGGGAGGAGGTTGGGGTGCAGAAGGGGTGTGGGATTCAGAAGGGGGCTCAGGATAGGAAGTTGGGGTGTAGGAAGGATGTGGGATGTAGCAGGGGGCTGAGGTGCAGGCAGGAGTCTCAGGGCAGGGGGTTGGGGTGGGGTGCAGGAGGGAGTGCGAGGTGTGGCAGAGGGTTGGGGTTCAGACAGGGGGCTCAGGGCAGGAGGTTGGGGTGCAGGAAGGATGTGGGATGCGGCAGGGGCCTGAGGTCAGGAAGTTGGGGTGCAGCAGGGGTTTGAGATGCAGGCAGGAGGGCCAGGGCAGGGGGTTGGGATGTGGGGTGCAGGAGGGAGTGTGAGGTGTGGCAGAGGGTTGGGGTGCAGGCACTGGGCTCATGGCAGGGGGTTGGAGTGTGGGGTGCAGGCGGGAGTGCAGGCAGGAGGCTCAGGGCAGGGGGTTGGGGTGTGGGGTGCAGGAGGGAGTGTGAGGTGTGGCAGAGGGTTGGGGTGCAGGCAGGGGCTCATGGCAGGGGGTTAGGGTGCAGAAGGGGTACAGGATGCTGAAGGGTGCTCAGGATAGGGAGTTGGGGTGCAGGAAGGATGTGGGATGCGGCAGGGGGCTGAGGGCAGGGAGTTGGGGTGCAGCCCGGGGTTGAGGTGCAGGCAGGAGGCTCAGGGCAGGAGGTTGGGGTGCAGAAGTGTTGTGGGATGCAGAAGGGGGCTTAGGATAGGAAGTTGGGGTGCAGCAGGGGGTTGGGGTGCAGGCCGGGGGCTCATGGCAGGGGGTTGGGGAGCAGGACGGCATTGAGCTCTGGCCTGGAGCCGCTCACCTAGAGAAATAGCCCCGCAGGCCGCGTGTTGGAGACCCCTGGCCTAGGCCGAGCACTCAGGTATTCCCATCAGCCTGCTCAATGGCGAATGCAGCCACCCAAAGAAGGGAAGAAGAATGGAAGTGAAGGAGTAAAGCTGGACCATCCGCTGAGCTAATGCAATCAAGTGAGCAGAGCCGGGGAGAGAAGAGGGAGAACTCGAAGGTGGCTGGCGGCAGTAGGGAGGAGAAGCAGTTTGGGAGCTAGGAGAGGAGAAATAAATAGTTAATGACAAATCTTGTAGGCTTTCTCTTGTGTGGTGAAGGGTTGAAAAGGGGTTTCTTTACTATCACGCTAAACTTTAAAATATCTGTGTATGATGCGGGGGGGGGGGGGGGGGGGGCGTCTATAAAGGTAAGAGGTCACTCTAGGGGCTTGAAGTCCCGGATTCTCGGGCTATTGCCTTCTTCTACCAGCTGATCTCAACCCAGCAACTCCTTCAGATGGTAGCAGTAATGAGCTCTTGTCCTCCTTTTCTGGACGAGCCACCAGAAAAAGGACAGGATACATGTGGCCAAGGAAATAGAGCTCCAAGTGCCTTCTGCACACTGTGTCCAACCACAGTAAAAAGCGGGGTTTGAGGTGGAGGTTGACAGCTCACGATCCCCCATGTAATAACCTCGTGACCCCCTGAGGGGTCCTGACCCCCAGTTTGAGAACCCCGGCTTTAACATAATCAGTATTTCTGAGTGGTCCAAAATTAGGGTGAAAATTGGTTAAAAAAAATAGCTTGGGGTAAATTTTCAGTAAAAATTGGTAACAACTCAAACCGAAGGGCCTTTGTATGTAATAGTGCTACTGTGTGCGTGTGTGGATGCATATCGTGTGGGGGGGCCTTTGTGTGAACCACCTTATATGGAATATGCTTGTGAGTGCCTCCTTTGTGTATTTCTGCATTGTGTGTGTCTCTCTGGGTGTCTCCTTGTGCCTGCCTGTGTATCAGTGTGTGCGTGCTGGGAAATGAATTCTTGGTTAGTGTTTCTTGCTGTCTGTCTATCAAGATGGCTGTCCATTTTCATGGAATCATAGACTTTAAGCTCAGAAGGGACCATTAGGATCATCTAGTCTGACCTCCTGCACAAAGCAGGCCACAGAATCTCACCCACCCACTCCTGTATCAAATCTGTGTCTGAGCCATTGAAGTCCTCAAATCATGGTTTAAAGACTTCAAGGTGCAGAGAATCTTCCAGCAAGTGACCCGTGCCCCACACTGCAGAGGAAAAAAAAAAAAAAAAAAACAGGGCTTTTGCTAATCTGCCCTGGAGGAAAATTCCTTCCCAACCCCAAATATGGCTTTCAGCTAAACCCTGAGCATGTGGGCAAGACTCACCAGCCAGACACCCAGGAAAGAATTCTCTGTAATAACTCAGATCCCACCCCATGGAACATCCCATCACAAGCCATTGGGCATATTTACTGCTAGTAGTCAAAGACAATTAATTGCCAAAATTGCCTGTCTCCCAGGGCTGTCAGAGCAGTGGTTCTCAACCAGGGCCATGTGTAGCTTGGGGGTACATAGAGGTGTTCCAGGGGGTACATCAGCTCATCTAGAGATTTGCCTAGTTTTACAACAGGTTACATAAAAAGCACTAGCAAAGTCTGTACAAACTAAAATTTCATACAGACAATGACTTGTCTATACTGCTCTATAGACTATACACTGAAAGGTGAGAACAATATTTGTATTCTAATTTATTTATTTCATAATTTTATGGTAACAATGAGAAACTCGGCAGTTTTTCAGTAGCAGTGCGCTGTGATAGTTTTGTATTTTTATGTCTGATTTTGTAAGGAAACAGTTTTTAAGTGAGGTGAAACTTGGAGATAGGCAAGAGAAATCAGAGTCCTGAAGGGGGTAAAGTCGCCTGGAAAGGTGCGAGACACTGTTTTAAGAGCAGGACATGAAGCCCAATGAAGCTCAGGGAAACACGACCTGGGACTACAGCAGGATTCGCTTCAGGCCCTACCCCAACACATGTTATATCTATTTGAACCCAAGGAAATTGACAGGTTAGCGTGGTCCAAACATGAACTTTCTAGAAGCTTTCCTCAGGGCCTCCTGGACCTCTTTGTTTCTCAGGCTGTAGATGAGGGGATTGACCAGGGAGTCAGGACTGTGTAAGCAACAGACAGAACTTTCTTGAAGTCGCTCAGGATGTCGGTGGTTGGGAACATATAGACAGTCAGCAGAGTTGAATAATAAATGCTCACCATGATGAGGTGGGAGGAGCAGGTGGAAAAGGCCTTTCGCCTCCCGGTGATGGACGGGATTCTGAGGATGGTGGCGATGATGCAGATGTAGGATATGAAGGTAAGCAGGAATGGGACGAGTGAGAAAAGCAAGACGAGTGTGAAAGTCACCATTTCCATCAGGTGAGGGTCATTGCAGGGAGTTTTACAAGGAGTTTTACAAGGGGGATGAGATCACAAAAAGAAATGGTCAATACAATTGGGCCCACAGAATATTAACTGAGATATCGATAACATATTTATGCTATTACCTAGGAATCCACCTATCCAACAGCCACCTGCGAGCTTCAGGTAAGACCTGTGACTCACACGGGTTGGATAGCGCATAGGATTGCATATGGCTAAATATCGATCATAAGACATCACTGATCAGAGAAGGCGTTCTGTAGCAATCAGAGAACCAACGAAATAAAATTGTGTGACACACACATTGAATGAAATAGTCCTGTCCCCAGCCAGGGGACCAGCCATCATCCTGGGCAGGATGGTGGAGCTGTAGCAGGTCTCCAAGCAGGCCAAGTTCCCCAGGAAGAAGTACATGGGGCTGTGAAGGTGCTGATCAGCCAAAACTAGTGCAATGAAGAGGATGTTCCCAGCCACAGTCACAATGTAGATCACTAGAAACAGCGGGAAGAGAAGAATTTGAAGTTCATGGATATTCCCAAAGCCCAGGAGGATGAATCCAGTAATGGACGTTTTATTTCCCTCTGTTGTGTCTGCCATGGGTTCTATCAAGAAAAGTAATAATTAAAAAGCAGTAATAGTAGCCTGTGGGACATGACATGAAACAGGTACATTTGTGGAGGGGTGGGGGTGTTACTTTATTTTATTTGATGTATAAACTGATTATAGAGGTAGGGACAGGCTCTTCGGGATTTCTACACTTTGGGGGGAGGGATAGCTCAGTGATTTGAGCATTGGCCTTCTAAACCCGGGGTTGTGAGTTCAATCCTTGAGGGGGCCATTTAGGGATCTGGGGCAAAAATCTGTCTGGGGATTGGTCCTGCTTTGAGCAGGGGGTTGGATTAGATGACCTCCTGAGGTCTCTTCCAATCCTGATATTCTATGACCTTTCCCCTGCAAATACCATCAAAATCAGCAAGATGGATTTAGTTTAGATAGTAGAAAAACATTCTAACTCTAAGGGTAGTTACGCCCCGGAACAGGTTACCAAGGCAGGTTTTGGAATCCCTGTCATTGGACATTTGAAAAGCAGCTTAGACAAACACCTGTCAGAGATGGTCTAGCTGTTCAGCACAGGAGGATGGACTAGGTGACATCTCAAGATGCTTTCCAACCCTTCATTTCTATGGTTTATGATTCTATCTCCTTGTGACACACATCTCTGAATTGTTTACTGATTCCTTAGTGGTGAATTTGTATGTGAAGTTTTAGTTAAGCAGTACAATATTAGTAGGTTGATTGTTATTCTATGTCTTTTTTTAGGGTGTTTTAACAGGTTTACAAATCCTAGACATGTAAATATCAGATACAATACTTGCCTATTTCTTCTTCATGTCAGCTAGAAATTACATTATTTCAGTCATATCAAACTGTAAGCTCATGTGTTATAGGGTTGCTTTTATCGTTTGTAACCTAAAAAGCACTCTGATGACAAATTAATGAAGAAAGAGAGATAGATGGATGAAGGAAAGGGAAAACCTTCTCTACCTCCTTCTGGGGTCTCACTGACCTCTGGGCTTTAACCAACAACAATCCTGGAGGTTGGCTTTTATGCAGTGAATGACTGGGGATATACAAATGATCATAAATCCTCTGAAATTCTTGCCATTTTATCTGGCTAGGGCTGAGTAAACCCAGGGTGTTCTACATGCATCTAAACTGTCTGCTCAGGGTGTGTCTCACAGAGAGAAATCTGTTACACATCATTCATCACAATATACATACCTTCTGTGAATCTGATGAGAAGCTTTGTGCTTCCTCAAAAACAAGTATAACAAAAGCTGGACTCTCTGATGTGACCTCTTCATGCCGTCTTTCACAGAGTACGATACAGGATCTAGAGTCTATCACCATCATCTTCATGGACCTCAGTAAAGAGATCTGAGAGTTCTACACAGGACCCCCAGTTCCATTCTCCTACTTGGCACTGCTGGCTTTTAACTGATCCCAAAAGTGACTGCCTCCTCTTATTCATTACATGAGAGAGCCACAACTCCCTGGAAACTTCTGCTAATGGGAATTTTCAACTGCCTCAAAGACAGAGTTAATACTGCATTTATTTTTAGAACTTACAAACAAGTGTAACAAGTGAACTCCTAACCTAAGTGAGAAAGTTGTGGAGATAGGACAACTTCTAGCTTCAAAGAAGGTGTTTCTCTTTACCAGTTGTAAGGAACATGGGAATTGCCACTTTAGAGGAGGTCAGTCATCCACCTTACCCGCTCTTCTATCTCTAAACTGGCTAGTACCAACTGCTTTAGAAGAAGGTTCATAGTTTCACAGCAGAGACATTGAATCATCTTTTCTGACCTCCTGTACATAGCAGGACATTACTTTTAACCCAGTTAACTCTGTATTTAGTCCAATAATGTGTGATTGGTTAAAGCAACTTTCAGAAAAGCATCTGGATTTGATCTTAAGATATCAAGAGATGGAGAATTCACCACTTCCCCTGGTATCTTGTTCCAGTGGTTAATCATCTTCTCTGGAAGGGTGACTCCCTGGCTGGCGTGCCTCCTCATGTTTGGGCATGGCCTAGCAGGGTCTTCTTCTTCAGCACCCCGTGCCAACTGTCACTTTGGCCACTCTTCTGTGGTCTAGTTCTCGTGACTTGACCCTCCAGCTAAATCACATATAATCTCACCCCTTCTGAGATAAACTCAGTTCAGCTCAACAGTAGTTCAGCAGCTGCACACCAGATCTTCAGCCTGACTTCAGATTTCATTGGCCTTCCAGCTCATCTCTGCGGGTCTTCGTGCCACCATCCTCGGCAGACTGGTAGGGGAACCCCGGCCTGCCCTCTACTCTGGGTTCCAGCCCAGGGACCCTGTCGTAAGCAGCTCAGCTCTGTCTATTCACTCCCATTGCCTCCCCCTGGGCTACTTTCTAACTCAGCCTGTCCCTAGGCCTTTCTCAAAGCCCCTTCTTGGGCCCACTCCTCCACAGTCCCAGAAGGAAAGAAGATTTGTTATGGTGAACAAAGCTAATGTAGAGGTCCTACACCAGGGTTATCTGCCCCTAAGAGGCTCTTTGTATTTATCAGTCTCAGGACATCCTCTGGCCCCAGACTAGCCTTCCTCCATGCAATCTATAGTTTTTTTCTGACCTCAGCCAGCCCTTCCTTCAAGTTGCTAGCACAGGAGAACCATCCCTTCTCCTGATCATCCCCTACTGTATTGGGCTTTTCCTCTATTAATTCCTCACTCAAGGTTTGACCTCTCTCGTAGGTGTAATAGGGTAGGGCTGACTGAGCTCCCAGGTCCTCATTAACCTCTTTCCGGCCAGTGTGGATTCAGTGTCCCCCTTCAAGCCCTCAAGGTTAAACACTTGTGCCCAATTTTTCTAATTTACATTTGTCTGCCTTCTGTTTCCAGCCACTGGTTCTTGTCCTGCTAAATTAAGAGTGCCCTTTAGTACCAGGTCCTTTCTCCGCATGAAGGAAGATCTACGCTGTAATCAAGTCATTTCTCAGTCATCTTTTTGATAAGACTGAGAGGTAGAACCCCAGGACCCCATAGAAAGTCTCCAAGTATCCAAATCAGTTAGCTGTTGGCTTAATATGGGATGATACTGCTGGTAAATCTGAAGCAATAAATAATTTATCACTAAAAGCAGTGATGTCCTGGGGGTAAAAACCTGATTTTCTTGTTTACCCAAATTTCCCTTTGATCATTACTGGTAAGGGACTAACTACTATAGCTTGATATGCAATGTTCACCCAAAGTCTTTCTCACATAATGGGCTAGGCGGAGAAGCTGAAGACCTCTAGTTTGGATTCTCATTTCTTCTCTTGAGTGGTCTTGATAATAACTTGCACATCATCCCATTAGCGGGATAAATATGTTAAAATATAATGATTGGAGCTGGCCAAAAATTACCCTATGGAACAATTTTCCATTGAAAGATGCTGCTTTGACAGAATGAGAAGATTTCATGAGAATGTGTTGATTAAATTGAAACTTTCAGTGGCGACCAGGCAGGCTCCTGGTTGACTTCAACTTGACAGTATCAATTCTGACAGAATCAATTCCGATGCACTTAGAGGAGAGGAAAGTGATCAGGAACAGTCAGCATGGATTCCCCAAGAGCTAGTCATGCCTGACTAATCCAATTGCCTTCCATGATGAGCTAACTGGCTCTATGGATGAGGGGAAAGCAGTGAACTTGTTATTCCTTAATTTTAGCAAAGCTTTCGATACGGTCTCCCACAGTATTCTTGACAGCAAGTTAAAGAAGTATGGGCTGGATGAATGGACTATAAGGTGGATAGAAAGCTGGCTAGATTGTCAGGCTTAATGGGTAGTGATCAATGGCTCCATGTCTAGTTTGCAGCCGGTATCAAGCGGAGTGCCCCAAGGGTTGGTCCTGGGGCCGGTTTTGTTGGATATATTCATTAATGATCTGGAGGATGGCATGGATTGCACCCTCAGCAAGTTTGCAGATGACACTAAACCGGGAGGAGTGGGAGATACACTGGAGGGTAAGGATAGGATACAGAGGAACCTAGAAAAATTAGAGGATTGGGACAAAAGAAATCTGATGAGGTTCAACAAACACAAGTGCAGAGTCCTGCCCTTAGAACGGAAGAATCCCATGCACTGCTACAGACTAGGGATCGAGTGGCTAGGCAGCAGTTCTGCAAAAAAGGACCTAGGGGTTACAGTGGATGAGAAGCTGGATATGAGTCAACAGTATGTCCTTGTTGCCAAGAAGGCTAACGACATTTTGGGCTGTATAAGTAGGGGCATTGCCAGTAGATCGAGGGACGTGATCATTCCCCTCTAGTCAGCATTGGTGAGGCCTCATCTGGAGTACTCTGTCCAGTTTTAGGCCCCACACTACAAGAAGGATGTGGAAAAATTGGAAAGAGTCCAGCAGAGGGCAACAAAAATGATTAGGGGGCTGGAGCACATGACTTATGAGGAGAGGCTGAGGGAACTGGGATTGTTTAGTTTGCAGAAGAGAAGAATGAGGGGGGATTTGATAGCTGCTTTCAACTACCTGAAAGGGGGTTCCAAAGAGGATGAATGTAGACTGTTCTCAGTGGTACCAGATGACAGGACAAGGAGTAATGGTCTGAAGTTGCAGTGGGGGAGGTTTAGGTTGGATATTAGGTAAAACTTTTTCACTAGGAGAGTGGTGAAGCACTGGAATGGGTTACCAAGGGAGATGGTGGAATCTCCTTCCTTAGAGGTTTTTAAGGTCAGGTTTGACGAAGCCCTGGCTTGGATGATTTAGTTGGGGATTGGTCTTGCTTTGAGCAGGGGGTTGGACTAGATACCTTCTGAGGTCCCTTCCAACCCTGATATTCTATGATTCTATGGTTCTGTGGTTCTGTGAGTTGGCTGATTCCTCAGCTGCCTGGCTGTCCAGATGCCCATGCTGCCTGCCCATCTCCAAGGCTCCCAGCTGCCCAGCAGGAAATGTTAGTTTTGATGAAATCACATTTTTCAAGGGAAGAATCTCTCATGTGAAAAATCCAAGCAGCCCTGGAAAGAAGTTAAGGGGAAAAGTAAAGGCAGATTTCCTCTTGCAACCTTAACTCTGCCCCTCTGGGAATGCCAGTCTTCAGTCTCCACCCTTGATCAAACAAACCCTTCTCAGGTCTATATCAATATCCATAAATTATGTAGCTAGGATAGGAAAGGGTAGTTTGGAGCGCCCCTGGTGGCTTGGGATATCTCTGCAGTGCCCGACTTCCATTTGGCTTATGGGTCCCTTGTTGGGGTCTGGCTTATTAACATACATTTCAAAATAAACACAAAAGAATCATCCAGACCAGTCCCAAGCCGGACACAGCCCCTCCTCAGTGAGGTCTCCCTGTCTGTTTATCTTCAAGTTTCCAAGTTGGGAGCAGCTTTTCATCCCTTCCCAGGATCTGCTTCTGCGCTCCCCTTGGACAAAAGTCTGTCTCCTGTAGGAGCCCACTGAGCCCTGCAGCCTCTGCCACAGCTTCCTCCCCTATTTCCTGTTTCCCTCTGGCTCTTTAGAAAGAGCAGCTGTCCTCTATCAGGTCCCACTGAGAGGCTGGTGATAAGGTACAGATGGGTTGGGCCTATTCTCTCTTCAACGCCCAACTCACCTGCTGAGTGGTTGAGTGAAGAAAAGAAGGTTGAGTTGAGTATTATTATATTGGTTGTCAGACAAGGAAACCTTGTTCTCAGGAATATTCTCCCAGAAACATATGTTGTGATGTCATTTCTATACATTCTCAGTTTACCTGATTTGTGTTTGAAGGCCTGATTATTTACAGCTGGGAGGACTAACAATTCTTTAAGTTAATATCTCTTAGTGGGTATTTCTTACCCCAGAATCACTCTTCCATGTTGATTCCCCAACAGAAAACATCTGCTATAACAATCATCACTTATTAGTTTCCCAAGGCTATATATGCTTATGTTAGCATCTATATATATGGCACCCAAGATTTATTAAATACAGCATAATGAATAAATTCCTCAATAGGGTTACTTATCAGGCAAGGACAAGTGTTACGAACAGGTGCTAACTAAGGTAACTTTTTAAAAAGTTATCAATATAAAGCTGATTGGGAAAAACAAAATATTTCACGAATCTACAGAACAATTTCAAAAACATTTTCATTTCAAAGGTTTTGAAACTTTTTTTTACAAAAGATTTTTTTTTTACTACTTCTGTCCCCATTTTCTCTATTTTTACATTCTTCTCTTTTTCTAAGCAAAAATGAAGGCGGGGAGGAGAAAAAGTGGAAGAAAAGCAAAACCCAAAGAGTAAATTAATTCAATTTTCAACTTTTTATTTTTATCCTCACAAAACTCTGGAAAATGTCTGATAAAATTTTCACTTTATTTCACTTTATTTATTTCAATAAAAAGCAACTTTTTTCATCATAACAAAGATTGCGCATCTCTGTTTACAAACACACTTTTACATCAGAATTGAGAGGAATGACAGCCAAAGAGAATTGAAGTTTAACATGTGAAGATAGAAATAGTAAAACATTGTATATAGGAATTAACTCCAAATATCTTTGCAAATAAACCTTCCGTTCACTAAGAAAGTTAATGATCCAAAATTGGTATGCTGGATATTAAGACTTATTTGAGGAGAAAATAATGGGGGAATGGACTATTGTACCCATCACTCCCTTTCTGGGCCCTAAATGAAAGAAAGAATGTTGTGAGGAAAGTACAGAAAGAACAAAAAGAAGAACAGATGGAGGATTCCGGATTGAGCTTCACCATCATGGCTGCCACTCCTACTGTCTCCTGGGACCCCAGGCCTTCGTCATCCTGACCCTGGGCAACAGAGAAGAGCCCAGAGGACATTGCCACCCCTACCGGCTCCAGCTGAATCCCAACTACCACCTGGGATCACAGTTATTTCCATCTTTGATACCATTGAAGGGACTAACAAACTAGGAGGCTTTTGCTTCTAAGACGGGACAGTAACAGCAACAGCAACAATGAGAGCTCCAGCCCAACTTCTTCTCTTTTCCTCAAAAGGATTGTTATTACCATCCCTGAACTTGTCTTCACTACCAGGGTAATTTGACTTAAGTTACTCTACTCCAGCTACATGAATAACATAGGTCGACTTACCCTGGTTTCTTAACTGCGCTGCATCCACAGGAAATGCTCTCTGGCTGACTTCCCTTACTCTTCTCAGAGAGGTGGAGGACTGGGGTAGGTCTGCACTAGATCCACTAAATCAATCCCTGTGTCGATCTCCCCATAGTGAAAACAAGCCTTCTGATACCTCTAAGAGACTGCCAAATAACTGGGGGGGGAGGGGTTCCTTTTAAAAACTGCCTCCAGCTAAAGGGAAAGGAACAAGGGGTGTGACTAAAATGAAAGCCTGACTTAATACTTTACATTTCAAATACTGTGAGTGGTTTCCTTTCCTGTCTGGATTGTTAATAAAAGGTTAACCGGATTTTTAGTGGTGTGTTTGCCATGGTGAGAAGCAGGCTGTGGTCTCTGGACACCAAGATCCAGAACTTGTTTAACACTGTTTAGTGTTGGACAGTGACTGGGTTATGTTAACACCTTCAGCCCATTTTTTCCCATCTAAATGAATAAATTAGGCACTTATCCAAGGGGCAAGGCCCCTAACATGTCATTACTAATACAATACAGTCCCAGCACCATCCAAATAATCCTTTCAGTAGGAAAACAGCCATGCAGAAAGCTACAGAGGCTCCTTCCCATGTCTTGGTCATTGTGGAAAGCAAACCTTCAGTTTGCTCAGGAAATAGATACATCAAAGAGCTGACACATTGGCTTCCCAACCACAAGACAAAATATTGACACCCCATGTAACAATCATTTCCCTCCCTTACCCCAAAAGAATAAAAGAATGAAACCAAATTGACCAACTGATCAATAAAACAATACAAAAGGCAGATAAGGAAGGTGTTAGAACGTGGCCCTTATCCAGCTGTCCAGTCACCTGTCTCTTGCAAGAGGGCCCAATCAATGGGAGCCACGTACTTCCAAGGCAACTTCATCTGGGTAGAGTCTCATCAGTGTTTCTAGCTCTGGGGCTCTAGGGAACACTCTGATCCCCTTCCATTGACTGTGGGAGGCCATTGTCCAGCTCCCTTAGAGTTCAAAACCAGTATCTGAGTTCTCCCAAGCCCCCAGTCACTCACACACTCCACCAGAGCTTCCCCTAGCCTGTGGTCCCTTTTGGCTTCTAGCTAAACCTCTTTAAGAAGAACAGGGCAGGAAGGCAAGGAACATGGGTGTAGCAAAGGGAAACTTTATGCCGTAAGCCCTTGACTGACACAGATCTGTAAAACAAGACAGTTCTGAGACAACCCCTCCCCTGGACTGATCGCACTGATTCTGTGAGTCCGGGTTCATCTGTGTTTCAAACTTGGCAGAGTCCCACAGCCATCTTGCTTCTGAAAGTCTTTATTACACGTGGCCATGGATGGCCCCATGCGACCCCAACAGGGGCATTGCACTGTTAAGTAGGCCCCAGTCTCTTGGCCATGGGTTCAAACTGTGAAGTTCCATCTCCAACTTCCATGCCTGTGGGCTCCCTGTATAGAAAAATCATTTTATCTTGGGGCTGGCAAGTAGCGGAGACACAATAAAGATGGATGGCCCCAGACTCTAGTCTTGATGGGCTCTCAATGACGATCCTTCAATGAGGTGTCAAAGACCTCTCCCAGGCAGGGCAGCTGACTGGAATGCAGCACAATTGGCTGCCATTGAGCCAGGTCAGACTTGTCCTGTTACCGTGACAATATTTCCACTTATACTACAACGAAGTTCACAACATGACACCATCACACCACACTCTGTCACACAAGCAAACAATTCACCAAAAGTCATGGTATCCAAAGCAGCATTTATACCCCCAAAAGGAAAAGGGTCAGAGACCTCATCGAGTCCATTGGGAATTTGATTATGGCTATTCATTTTAGGTGGAAGGTGCTGAGATGGTGTGATGGTGGGTGGCAATACAGGATAGATAGATAGATTCTGATCTCATTTATACAGTTGAAAATAGATAGTAAGTCCATTGACTTGACTCTGCATTTTTACCAGTGTAAATGCCCCTTTCTGCTTAAGCAGATTTCAAAACATGTTTTCAAGGAGACAATAATGTTTTCATTTTATTATATTTAAAAAGAAACACAGAAAGAAATCACGATCAAAGACGAAAGATGGACAGTTCATTTTTGGTGAATAACCTCCCCGCCATGAGTTTCCTCATTCCAGCTTTGATCTCCTTGTTCCTCATGCTGTAGATGATGGGATTCATCATTGGAGGCACCACAGAATAGAGAACAGCCACCACGAGATCCAGCACTGATGTTGAGCTGGAGGTGGGTTTCAGGTAGGCAAAGACTATAGTGAAAAAGAACAAGGAGACCACAATGAGGTGAGGGAGGCAGGTGGATAGAGCTTTATGCCGGCCCTGCTGAGAGGGGATTCTCAGCACTGTGGTGAAGATCTGAACATACGACACAACTATAAAAACAAAGCAGCTGAAGGCTAAGCAAACACTAAAGACACTAACCCCAGTTTCACGGAGGTATGAGTCAGAGCAGGCGAGCTTGAGGAGCTGGGGGATTTCACAGAAAAACTGATCCACCATGTTGCCTCCACAGAAGGATAGTGCAAATGTGTTCTCAGTGTGCACTGCAGTGTAGACAAAAACACTTATCCAAGCACTGGCTGCCATTTGGACACAAGCTCTCCTGTTCATCACTCTCTCATAGTGCAGTGGTTGGCAGATGGCGACGTATCGGTCGTATGCCATGACGGTGAGTATGGAGTACTCGGTTACAGCAAAGAATATAAAGAAAAAGACTTGTGTGACACATCCAGAATAAGAAATTGACCTGGTGTTCATGAGGGAGTTGGCCATGGATTTGGGGACTGGTACAGAAATGGAGCCGATGTCTAGAATGGACAAATTCATCAGGAAGAAGTACATTGGGGTGTGAAGGTGGTGGTCAAAGGTAACAACTATTATGATGAGAAGATTCCCCATCAAGGCTGCCAGGTAAATCACCAGAAACACCACAAAGTGCAAAATCTGCAGCTCCCGAACGTCAGAGAATCCCAGGAGAAGGAACTCGGTCATGGTGGTTCGGTTGGACATTTCCCTCTCCATACATTGTGTCCTGCCTGTAGATGGAAGGACAAGGGCAATGGGCAAGATTAGACTGACAGAGAAAATGATCTAATTATCTCTCCCTAATATCTCATGATGGGAATGTCAAAGGTGCACAGTTCTTGTCACTTCCACAGACTCGAAGTTGAGAGTGCTCCTTACCCCTGAGAGTCAGAGCACTAGTGAGATGCATTGTCACATCGGTGAATACTGGATTATCGCCTTTAAAGCTAAGGGTGATGGATCAGTTTACACCATCTGAGGGTCTGGCCAATGCGGTATGAAGGCTGGAACAAAGTACAACTACATCCAATATTAATAGCCCATATGGTACCTGATTATGAGAAACAGAAGGCTCTAAATTTGGGCATGAAATGTAAATACTAACATGGCTAATACTGATAGCAATGCTGAAATAGTGATTCCCACTTTCCAGAGAAGTTTAACATTGACTCACCCAGCCTCCTACGTGGCAGCTTTTCTGTAATGATTCCACCCCAAGACCATGTAAATGGCCAACTACTGATTTACACATTGATTTGTGGCAAGAGAAGTGTAAAAGTATAATTAGGCAGGCTAGAAAAGAATGCGAAAAGCAACTAACAAAAGACACAAAAGTTAAGCAATTTTTCTTAAGTATTTTGGAAGCAGGAAGATTGCCAAAGAATGAGTTGGGTCGCTGGATGGTCAAGGTGCAAAAGGAGCTCTCAGGGAAGACAAGGCCGTTGCAGAGAAGCTAAATGAATTCTTCGCATCAGTCTTTGCTGTAGAGGATGTGAGGGAGATTCCCACACAAGAGCCATTCTTTTTAGGTGACAAATCTGAGGAACTGTCCCAGATTGAGGTATCAGTAGAGGAGATTTTGAAACAAATTGATAAATCAAACAGTAATAAGTCTCCAGGTCCAGACTGTAGTCACCGATGAGTTCTGAAGGAAATGAAATATGAAATCACAAAAACTACTAAATGTGGTAAATAAACCAACACTTAAATCAGCCTCTGGACCAGATGACTGCAGGGTAGCTAATCTAATGTGATCCAGTTAATATAACGTACTTGGACTTTCAGGAAGCTTTCGACAAAGTCCCACACTAACAGCTCTTCAATGAAGTTAGCAGTCATGGGATAAGAGGGAAGGTCCTCTCATGAATTAGTAACTTGCTAAAAGATAGGGAACAAAGGGTAGGAATAAATATTCAGTATTCACAATGGAGAGAGGTAAATAGCTGTGCTCCACAAGATCTTCCCTGAGACCTGTGCTGTTCAACATATTCATAAATGGAGTGAACAGTGAGGTGGTAAAATTTGCAGAAAATACAAAATTACTCAGGATTGTTATGTCCAAAGCACACTGCGAAGAGCTACAAAGGGATCTCACAAAACTGGGTGAATGGGCAATCAAATGTCAGATGGAATTCAATATTGATAAATGCATAGTAATGCACATTGGAAAACATAATCCTAACTATACATACAAAATGATGGTGTCTAATTTAGCTATTACTACTCAAGAAAGATCTTGCAGTCACTGTGGTTCATTCACTGAAAACATCTGCTCGATGTTCACTAGCAGTGAAAAAAGCTAACAAGATGTTAAGAACCATTAGAAAAGGGATAGATAATAAAGCTGAAAATATAATGCCAGCATATAAATCCATGGTACGCCCATACTTGAATACTATGTGTAGTTGTGGTTGCCTCATCTAAAAAAAAAAAAAGATATATTGGAATTCGAAAAGATATAGAGAAGAGCAACAAAAATATTTAAGCACATGGAACAGCTTCCATATGAGGAGATATAAAGAGACTGGTATTGTTTAACTTAGAAAAGAGATGACTAAGGGGGAATATGATAAATGTCTATAAAATCATGCATGTTCTGGAAAGAGTGAATAGGAAAGTGGTGTTTACCCCTTCACAGAACAGAAGGACCAGGCATCACCCAATGAAATAAACAGGCAGTAGGTTTAAAACAAACAAAAGGAAGAATTTCTTCACATACCAGACAATCAACTTGTTGAACTCATTGCCAGGGGATTTTGTGAGGGCTGAAAGTATAACTGGGTTAAAAAAAGAATTAGACAAGTCCATGAAGGATAGGTCAATCAATGGCTAAGAGCCAAGATGGTCAGGATGCAGCCCCATGCTTTGGGTGTCCCTAAACCTCTGTTTGCCAGAAGCTGGGGATGGGCGACAGGGGATGGACCATTTGATAATTGCCCTGATCTGTTCATTCCCTCTGAAGCTTCAGGCACCAGCCACTGTCACGGACAGGAAACTGGGCTAGATGGACCATTGGTCTGAGCCAGTGCGGCTGTTCTTATGTTCTTATTATTTAAGGCGCCAAATCCCACTGCATTTCCATCTCTGGGTGATGACGGACTAGTAGCATCCCTCCATTACTGTGCTGTATCCTTTCCCTCTGCGACTTTATGTCTGTACAGGCAGGAGACTTGGGTTCTGTTCTTGTTTATGGCACTGACCTGCTGTGTGACCTTGGGCCAGTCACTTCTCCTCCCTGTACCACTGATTCCCAAAACCCCTTTCTCTGGCTTGTCTTCTAGGACTGGGAGCTGGGGGTGGATGGCCAGTGTCTTACTATGCGTATGTTCTGAGCACGTCTTGGCAGCATTGCCCCTTAGCTGGCTGCAGTGTGGGACAGAGACTACAGTGGCGATGTCCTAGGGCATGGTCAAGATGGAAAGGTTTTGTCTGGGAGCTTTGACTCTGTGTTTTCGCTTCAAGGCGTTAGTATGTTTAAAATATATTCTGGTGTCAACTTCGCTTCTCACTCAGATTAACCATCCTGCAACTATCCCTTTGTAACAGAAATAATAGAGGATGAAACAGAGGGACTTGGGGGTGAAATTTTAATATGAATTGAAATTATTAATTTTCCGCATCCTAGCACAAATCTAAGTTTCCAATTAAGGACAATCAGACTTTTTTGGCTTTAATTATCTCAAAGGAAAATTGGGTTTTCAATTGAACACATGTTCATGGAAAATCTCTGCTATCCTCCATATCTATTTTGTTTTTCAAGAATAGCAGAGGCTAAAACTCTTCAGTTTTCAACAGCTCTTACCTAAAATTGCCTTGTTCTCACTTCCCAGAATGACAAAAAATGTTTGGGTTTTCCCAATTTCGATTAAAAGTCTATTTTTGCTGCTAGAAAAATTTACAAATAAATAAGTGTGGCTGGTGCCAGATTAAATTGATAGTAAAAGTCTTCAAGAGTTCTGACTGTCATGCGTATTTGTGTTCTTAAATCTGCCCTGTGTATTAATACACCAACATATTCAGTTGAAAAAGCAAACTTACGATGCAGATTTTTGTGGAATTTCTCACAGCTAGCGAAGCATTTGATCCTCCAGGGTTGTGATTATTTTGTCATTATTGATCTGTCTGTCTCTCATGCCCCCATCACTGTATTAGCCCACAGCCCTTTCCGTGTCCTCCCCTGGAGTTGCTGGGTCTCTCTGTAGTTCCCAGCAGACAGGGATCCACTCCACAGATGGATGCTCCCTGCTCCCCTCCTGGCCGAGACGTGATGAACTAAATAGGATGAGGGACTGAAAGCCCCTCCTATCTCTAGAGCTGACCCCAGCTTGTGCAGGCTCCAGAGATGGTCACAGCGCAGGATGTCCCTGCTCTGGGGCTAAATGTCTGAATATGGTCTCCAGGGCTGTGAACCCAGCTCTGCTCTCAGCTCTGGAGCAAACCACCCTGACAATGGGCCCTAGCTGAGCCCAATCCCCGAAAGGGGAACAGCACCTGCCCTGGATCTCACACAGTGGTAGCATCCCTGGAAGGACCGTTGGCTAAAAACATGGCAGGGCTGAGGCACAAAGCGTGCCCCGAGGGGTTGGCAGAATAAAATATATATTTACTGTAGCATCATGTGACCTGGAATAGCTCAGAGCCCAGCGGCACCAGAAACACAGCTGTCCTGGAATAGCCTGTTCCTTCATTAACGCCACATCATTACCGCTGCCGGAGCAGAGATGTCGTTCCCTAGCATTGCATCAACAGCTCTTGGGATGCAGCCATCAGAGGAACCCACAGCTCAGCCTGCCCTGGCTGGTTGAATTGGGTTATTAAGAGGAACCCAGAGGCACACACTAAAAACTAAGGACCAGATCCTCAGCTGGTGTGTATTGACAAAGTTCCACTGTCTTCGTAGTAGCTACGGCTATTTTCACCAACTGGGGATCTGGCCCTTTGATTCTAGTGGAGCAATGGCTGATTTACTCCAACTGGGAAACTGGCCCATTACACAGTTTTAAATTCTTTGCCTGTGAGTTTAAACCGATGAGTCACGAGTACCTGACCTGTTTATTCATTCTTAGTTCTTTGTCCCGTGGGATTAATTACAAGAATGTAACTTTTAAAGGTTATGCCATGATTCATTCCCACCAGGGCAGAACTTCAGAGGAATTCAGTGCTGCTAAGATTTTCTCTATCTGAGCTTCAGTTCGTATTGGGATGAATGATCCAACTTCTCTTGCTTGCTTTCTCAGCAATTGCATTATTTCCTTACCTCAAACAACCCTGAAGGCGCATTCGGCTGCAGGTGCAATGCTGCATGACATTTTACGATGTTTAGTTCATACTGGTTGCAGGTATGGCAGAGAGGCTCAACAAACATAAACGCCCAGATCCCCAGATGGGGTAAATTGGCATACTGCTGTGGAGCTGGGCCAATTTACATGAGCTGAACATCTGAACTGTGAAACGTAGTGTGATGTTTATTCCTCCATCTGAGTTCTCAGGGTTTAACACCCAAATCCTGTTTTAATATTCCAAGCTGATGGTTAACATGCAGAAACCTGTGAGATGTGTACCCAGCTGGTAAATGAACTGATTAATATGGGGGCACAGCAGCACCAGTATAATCAAAGTTGCTTGTGACACAGTTTAAAAGTTGACCTTTCGAAGAACACTAATATTGACATGCTTAGGCAAATGCCTTTGAAATTTGATGCTCTTTAGCTGGGTTCAAGGTAGGGATAGTGACCCAAATTTAGGGTCATTTGAGCTAAGAGTTACAGAGATAAAAGTCCTGGGGGAAAAAGCAATTTCTCCAAAAAGTCATTTGATTGAGGGGGTTGTAGAGAGAAAAAGTTTCTAGGGCTGTTTTTGTGCACAAATCATTAATGTGATACGGGTCAGAAAGGTCTCCATCTGCTCAGTTTATTCCCTCAGGCTTCAGGTCCCTCACTGTATTTAAGGAAAGGTTCAGTGTGAACAGTCCGTATGCACCAGCACAGAGAACGGGCCTGGCTTTCCATTCCAGCCATGTTATGTGATTTAAAGCTTAACTCTTGTAAGTGCTCTAAAATCCAAATGGTCACTCGGATTGTTTTCAGGTTTGGTGTGCCTCATGGTGGGATAGGGCAGCATTAGTGACCCACATCTGGGGTCATTGCACCATGGGGTTCCAAGTTGTAGCCCTTTACCCTAGTTTCCTTTTGCTGCCTTGAACCATGAAACGGAGAGGTCCTGATGAGTGGATAAATCACAGAGATCGCTGAGAATGACAGCTGTGAACTCACCCTTCAGTCAATGGAACTAGGGAGCAGTTAATCACAAGCACCCCCACAAACGGAGTCCTGGAACTCATGGCAGGATGACAGCTGGCTCTTCAATCCTTGCCCTTAGCGATTCCCTGCCAAGGGCCTGTATGCCGCAAGCTGCTATGGACCGTAGCTGGGCTGCTGGGCAGAGTCTTCAGATTTGTCACCTATGACCACGACTCAGCGTCCTTCCTTTCACCCCTGCCCTGAGAGATCCCTGTGCAGCCCCCTCCCTGTCACACCCTGCCCTCAATGACCCCTGTCCAGCCCCCTCCCTGTCACACCCTGCCCTCAATGACCCCTGTGCAGCCCCTCCCCTTCATGCCCTGCCCCAATGACCCCTGCCCGGCCCATTCCCATCCACACTCTGCCCTCAGTGACCCCTGTGCATCCCCCTCCCCCTCACACCTTCACATCAGTGACCCTCCCCTTATACCCTGCCCTCAGTGACCCCTGTGCATCCCCCTCCCCCTCACACCTTCATATCAGTGACCCTCCCCTTATACCCTGCCCTCAGTGACCCCTGTGCAGCCCACTCCCCATCGTATCCCTGGTCCCATCCCCCTCCTGGGTCTCAGGTTACGAAGGGGCGGCCATAGCATGCATGCAGACAGCTGGGGCAGCCTCGGCATGAGTCTCATTCCCTTATTCCCACCACCTAGACATTGGTGCAATACAAGGTAAACTGAGGCACACACAGCATTCATGCAATACAGTAAGATTCACATAGGATCACATACAATATAACAAGGGGAAATCCCCACTTTGTCCCATCTCACCCCCCTTCGAGACTGAACTGAGTGGGGTCACTTCAGCTGGTGACCTGGGGAAGTTCAGGCCCCCTTCTCTGGGACAAAGCATCAGCCATAACATTTGCCCACCACTTAATGTGGACCACCTCCATCTCCTAATCCTGGGAGACAGACTCTACCTCAGGAGCTTGGCTTTGGCCCCCTCATCGGGTGAAGCCACGGCAGGGCGAGTGGTCCAGGTACACAGTGAAGCGCCGCCAAAATAGATCCGGCTGCAGCCTTTTAAGAGCCCACACCATGGCCAGGCATTCCTTCTCTACGGCCGCAGAGCCCTGCTCCCGGGGCAGCAGCTTCCTCCTCAGGTACATGACGGGGTGTTTCTCTCCCTTTGCATTGGCCTGCGTCAGCACCGTGCGCAGCCCTGTGTCTGGGGCATCGGTGAACACCATAAAGGGCTTGTCAAAGTCTGGGTTTTCCAACACCGGGCCCTTGACCAGATCCTCCTTCAGCATGCAGAGAGCCCTCTGGCACTGCCCGGTCCAGACCAGCTTGTCTGGCTTCCCCTTCCTGCATAGCTCAGTGATGGGAGCTGACACAGAGCTAAAGTGGGGCACAAACCTCTGGTTGTGTCCCGCCACCCCAGTAAAGGCCTGGGCCTGTTTCTTAGTCTGGGGAGCAGCCAGTCTCTGATCGCCCCCACCTTGGCTGGCTCTGGTTTTAATCATCCATTTCCCACCTTGTGGCCCAGGTACGACACCTCTGCCATCCCCACCTTGCACGTCCCAACTTTTGCAGTCAGCCCTGCATCCCGGAGGTGACTCAGACCCGTCTTCACCTGGGACACATGGTCCTCCCAGGTCTGGCTAATGACACCAATATAATCCATGTATGGTAGGGTAAAATTCTCCATCCAGCTCAGTAACTGATTCACCTGGTGCTGGCAGGTGACTGGTGCCTCCTTGAGGCTGAAAGGTAGGACCAGGGACTTGTACAGCCCCAGAGGGGTGACAAAAGCAGGTTTCAACCTGGCATCTGGATCCAAAGGCACCTGCCAGTAGCCTTTGGTGAGATCCCTGGTCATGAGGTACTGAGTCTCCCGCCCGCAACTTATCTAGGATCTCATCAGGCCTAGGTATGGGCAGGCACCAGATATGGTGATGGCATTGAGCTTCCGATAGGCCACAGAGAATCGGATAGACCCGTCTTTCCTGGAGACGAGCACCATGGGAGAGGCCCCCATGCCCATGAAGACCCAGGAGCTCAGCGAGCTTTCCCCGGAAAGTCAGCACATGCTCCACCACTGATTCTCCACCGGGGGAGGCCTTCCCCGCCCACCAGTCCCTCACCAAGCCCAGGGCCACCTTCTGAACAGGCTCCTCTAGGACAGGCAGGTGTCCCAAGGCTGCTTTCCCCTTGTCCCAGGCCATTTGCCCCTCTGGACAAGGCAGCCCTGGTTGGCAGCTGTCCCACCCTGGCTGTGGTTCCCCACACTCAGCTGGGGTCTCCGATCCCCCTGGGCTCAGCCCTGCCCCTGCTGTCCCAGTGAGGGCAGGCAGCGAGCCCGCGGCTTTGCTCACAGCACCAGAACCAGCGTAAGCCACCTCCCTCGTGTGTGGGGGTGGGGGGGGCATCTCTCTGTCCCACTCAGCTCAAGGGCTCTGGTTACAGACAGGCAGGTATCCTGAGCCCAGCCGCTCCTCCCGCCAGCCAGCCAGATCATTTGCATTTTCACTGACTGCTTCACTCTCAGCCAATTGGTTCCCTGGATTCAAATTCAAATCCTCGGCCCTTACAGGAGCAGGGCCTGTATCCTGTCCCAAAGAGACACAGTCATCCCCGAACAGGACTTCACAGCCGAAAGCTTGGAGAACCCCAACTACCAGCCAGCCCATCCCCTCCTGTGTCATAGGCAGGGTGAGTGGCTTCATCCCTGGGACCTTCACCCAGGTCACACAGCCCCTTAGCATCTCATGAGGCTGCACCACACGGGGCCTGACAACAGTTCTCTCTGTCCCTGGATCTTGCCATCCCAACCTATCCTGGAAAATGATCCCTCACTCTCACAGACCTTGGGAGGCAGGCCAGTCCTCGCTTACAGACAACCCCCCAACCTGAAGCAAATACTCACCAGCAACTACACACCACACCACAGAAACACCAACCCAGGAACCTATCCCTGTAGCAAACCTCGTTGCCTACTCTGTCCCCATATCTACTCTGGCAACAGCATCAGAGGACCCAACCACATCAGCCACACCATCAGGGGCTCATTCACCTGCACATCCTCTAATGTCATATATGCCATCATGTGCCAGCAATGCCCCTCTGCCATGTACATTGGCCAAACGGGACAGTCCCTCCGCAAAAGAATAAATGGACACAAATCGGACATCAGGAATGGTAACATACATAAGCCAGTAAGTGAACACTTCAATCTCCCTGGTCATTCTATTACAGATTTAAAAGTCACTATCATTGAACAAAAAACGTCAGAAACAGACTTCAAAGAGAAACAGCAGAACTAAAATTCATTTGCAAATTCAACACCATTAATCTGGGCTTGAATAGGGACTGGGAGTGGCTGGCTCACTACAGAAGCAGCTTTTCCTCTCCTGGAATTGACACCTCCTCATCTATTATTGGGAGTGGACTACATCCACCCTGATTGAATTGGCCCTGTCAACACTGGTTCTCCACTTGTGAAGTAACTCCCTGCTCTCCATGTGTCAGTATATAATGCCTGCATCTGTAACTTTCACTCTATGCATCCGAAGAAGTGAGGTTTTTACTCACGAAAGCTTATGCCCAAATAAATCTGTTAGTCTTTAAGGTGCCACCAGACTCCTTGTTGTTTTTACCTCTATGAGCCTTCAGCCTGCCTGTCTCTCTTAAAATCCTGCAGCTGGATCTATTTAAGCAGTGCTTCACATTGTACCTGGACCACACACCCTGCCGTGGCTGCATCAGATAAGAGGGACCAACGTCAAGCCCTGAGGTGGAGTCTGCCATCCAGGATTATGAGATGGAGGTGGTCCATGTTAAGGGGCATGCAAATGTTATAGCTGATGCTTGTCCTGGAGAAGGAGGCCTGAACTTCCCGAGGTCACTGGCTAAAGTGACCCCGCTCAGTTCGGGGGAGAGAAGTGATGAAATGGGGATTTTCCCTTGTTATGTTGTATGTGAGTCTTACTGTTTTGCATGAATCATAGAATCATGGAATCCCAGGGTTGGAAGGGACCCCAGGAGATCATCTAGTCCAACCCCCTGCTCAAAGCAGGACCAATCCCCAACTAAATCATAAATTAATGCTGGGTGTGACTTTTGCTGAGGCTGCTCCAGCTGCCTGCATGGATGCGATGGCCGCAGCTTCATTACCTGAAATCCAGGAGGGGGGTGCAACCAGGTGACTCTGACCTGGGAAGTAAGACAGGAGCAACGGGCAGGGCAGGGACCAGGCAACTGGAAGCGAGTCAGTGTCAACTGGCTTGGGGCAGACGGGGAGGACCAGAGCCCTGGCTATGGGCTCCCCTCCCCCCAAGATGGACTTGGCTGAAAGTCACTGATTCCTGTAATAGCAAACTCTGTTCTATGCTGTGTTCCTGTCAACTAATAAACCTTCTTTTTTACCGGCTGGCTGAGAGTCGCGTCTGACCGCGGAGTCGGGGGGCAGGGCCCTCTGGCCCCCCCAGGACCCCGCCGAGGCAGACTCGCTGCGGGAAGCGCACGGTGGGGCAGGGGAAGCTGAATGCTCCGAGGTCAGACCCAGGAAGGTGGAAGCTGTGGAAGCTTCTTGCCCCGGAGACAGTCTGATCACAGAGAGGAGACTCCCCAGAGTCCTGCCTGGCTTTGTAGGGAGCAGTTCCAGAGTATTGCCCTGGTGACTCCGTGACAGCCCTTCCCTCCACACCCTGCCCTGAGTGATCCCTGTGAATCCCCCTCCCCTTCACATCCTGTCCTGAGTGACCCCTGTGCATCCCCCTTCCCCATTGCATCCTGCCCCCAGTGACACTTGTGCAGCCCCCTCCCATCCACACCCTGCTCTCAGTGACCCCTGTGCAGCCCCCTCCCCCATTGCATCCTGCCCCCAGGTAACCGCTGTGCAGCCCCCTCCCCTCCACCTCAGTGTCCCCTCTGCAACCCCCACCCCTTCACACCCTGCCCCCAGTAGCCCCTGTGCATCTCCCTCCTCTTGACGTCCTACTTAATGACCCCTTTTCAGCCCCCTCCCCTTCACACCCTGCCCCCAGTCACCCCTGTGCAGCCCCCTCCCCTTCACCACCTGCCCTCAATGACACCTGTGCAGCCCCCTCCCCTTCACACCCTTCACTCATTGACCCCTTTTCAGCCCCCTCCCCTCCAGAGCCTGCCCTCAGTGACGTCTGTGTAGCCCCCTCCTCTTCACACCCTGCCCCCAGTGACCCCTGTGCAGCCCCATCCCCTCCACACCCTGCCCTCAGTGGCCTTTCTGCACCCCGACCCCTTCTCTCTCTGCCCCCATGCACCGCCACTGAATACCCGCACTTTTTCAGATATTACTGCCAGAAATAGTATTTAGCTGTTCTTTCAGTGCAGAGTTGGTCAGGAGGTCAAAAAGGAGTTCAGACAGTTTTAACTCATTTTTGGATTAGAAAATCCAAGTGTGATACTCATTTCCCAGAGCTTTGTTCAGGAAGAAGTGCTAATTTTTACTTACATATTTTTCAGTGCACAACAGTCTCTTCGGGAATTAAACTTTAAAGACATAGAAACTGATGAGAAAGAATCCCTACATTTTTTTTGAAAATTTACAAAAATATTATTTATTTAGAAATTTGTGTAAAGAACTGTGTTTTTTCTCTTACAGTATAATTTCAAAAGCTTCCCCCCCCCCTTTACATAAATTTCACTTTCTTTCTTTCTTAGAAAAGAAAGGAGTAAATGTGGAAAAATCAAAATTTGCATATTTTGAATGAAAAGGATAATTTTAAGAAAATCCATCAAACATATTTCCTATTCTACTCCCATTCTATATCGGGATTAGAAGAAAAGGGAAATAAAGATAACTTCAGTTTAAACTGTGAAGTTATAGATAGAAATGTAATTTAGACACAACTAAAACCAATTCTTTTTGAAGGTAGGTTTTGTTTATCTTTTTAAAAAATTCTGATGAGACTTGACACGATAAATGTAGATAAGTGGTGTATATATAGATAGATATATATAATAAAAGAGTTAGCCATAAAGTAATTATCTTATTCTCTGTTGGAACATTTGATAGAAATTTCTTCATCACAATCAGTACATTCATTATGATACATAATTTATTCAACGGACTTTTGTAAAGAGGATATTGATTTTCATGGCTTTCTCATTAGAAAGTTAACCCCGCCCCGGGAGACTCTCCCCTCAAGCCCCCACCCTTAGAAGCTAACCCCACCCAGGTAGCCCCCCCTCTGCGGCAGCTAATCCCATCTCCTCCCCTCCCAGGCTTGCGGCACCGATTGGAGGAGACTTAGAGCGGGAGCTGTGTGCTCAGCGGAGGAGGCAGAGTGGAGGTGATCTGGGGTGGGGAGCGGTTCTCCTGTGCGCCCCCCCGGATACTGAGGGTGGCCCTCCCCGCGCCCCCCCACCCCAGCTCACCTTCACCTCCTCGCCTGAGCGGGCTTTTAGGCACCCCCAACCACTAGGCGTCCTAGGCGGCCGCCTACTTTTCCTCAATGGTTGCACCAGCCCTGGTTTTTAACACAAAAGGACATTGAAAGATAGAGACATAATTTATCTCCTTCCCTGAGCACAGCATTCTGCTCATCAGCCTCCTGATGGCCTTCTTCATCTCGGCATTTCTCAGCGTGTAGATCATCGGGTTCAGCATTGGGGTGATTGCAGTGTAAATGACTGAGATCACCTTATTCAGGGTGAAGTTCTTGAAGAGCCGAGCATAGATGAAGATGCTGGGTATGATTTGTAAACATACCACGATAATCTGGGCTCCACAGGTGGACAGAGCTTTCTGCTTCCCATCCGTGATGTGTGTCCTGATCTTGACTAAGATGGCGGTGTAAGAAACAAGCAGAATGATGAATACAATTATAATCGGTGCTCCATTGTTGAAGATCATCTGCAGTTCAGCCAACTGAGTGTCAATGCAGGCCAGTTGGATGACCTGTGGGACATCACAGTAAAAATTGTCCAGGACGTTCGGCCCACAGAACGGTAACTGGAGGAGCAGTCCAATCTGAACAGCAGAGTGGGCCAATCCACCCAGCCATGCCAGTACCATTATCCCCACGCACACACGCTGGTTCATGATAGTCAAGTACCGCAGTGGTTTATAGATGGCCACATACCGATCAATTGCCAACCCCACAAGACAAAACCCCATAGCACCAGCAATGAAGTGGAAGAAAAACATCTGGAGAATGCACTCATAGAACGAAATGGTTTTATGCTGTGAGAGGAGACCTGATAGCAATTTTGGAGTATTGACTGATGAGTCGCTGAGGTCTAGGAAAGCCAAGTTGGCCAGCAGGAAGTACATGGGGGTGTGGAGCCGGTGGTCACTGATCACAGTGGTGATGATGATGAAGTTTCCCAGCCAGGTGTTCATGTAGATTATGAAGAAAGCCACATAAAGGAATTGCTGCAGCTCAGGACTCTGGGTGAGGCCCAAGAGGACAAATTCTGTCACTGGGTTGGTGAGATTCTTCTTCTCCATTTATTAACCTCTAAATAGTCCTGAAGAGGAAACGCTGATGTTAATAGTTATAATTTGATCTTAGTACATTACGGATATGAAAGGGATACTAACTCCATGTTAACTGATACACATGCTTGGAAATTTTCTTTGTTTACCAAATTCCAGACTGATTCCTGAGCCCCAGTGGTGAGTGCCCTGCTACAGCAAAACACCTACACCCCACCAGTGGTTATCCCCAGTTTTGGGTGTTTGGGCATGAACAGTAGCAACCTACACACTCGTAATGCCCCCGGATAACAACTGTCTCCATTGGTCTTCCTGAAGTCCTGGTGGTGCACACCTCCTGCAGGCCACAGATTCTGCATGTGCCCTAGATCAGTGGTCTCCAACGTGGGGTGCGTGCACCCCGGGGGGTGTCAAAGGAGATCCTTGGGGGTGTGCAGCAGGAGGAGCGCTTTAAAAAAAATATTTCTTTATTTTGCATCGTCAGTTCGGGTGGGAGTCCGAGTGGCTTTTTTTTTTTTTTTTTTGTGCTTCGGCAAAAATGGTAGAGCCGCCGCGGCAAGGGGTGCGTGCTCAAAATTTTTTTATTGATGGGGTGCATGATCAAAAAAGTTTGGAGACCACTGGCCTAGAGGTTCAGGGTTGGGGAGAATGTGGATTTTCTGGGAGTCCAAGGGTTCTAACAGTCCAGGTTTCTCATTGGGAGTGGGGGAGGGTATGTCACATTCTGGGGTGCAATCCAGACCAGTGAGGGTTTGAGTCACTGCCTGCTCCATAACCCTGTGTGCCTCACAATGCTTTGCTGGTGTAGCTCCCAACCTGGGACACTCACAGCCAGCCTAGCAGCATGCGAGCTACACCCTGAGTGTCTGTGTAGAGATGCAGCACTGGTCCCGTATCTCTGACCCCAGCAGCCTGTCAGCAACACACCAGCCACACTGCGGCTTCCACCAGCCTTGGTTGCTACTTGCAGGTTGATCCCAGCACATACCCAGTCCCAAATTTTCCCAAAAACCTGTGTTCTGCACTGTCCTGCCCTCTACTGGACAGTTCAGCTATTAAAGGTTCATTGCTCCTGTACAGAGTCAATATTCAATGGTTTGCTAGTTAAACTGGAGTTACCAAACAGTTCAGTTGAAACACAGCATTGGATTGCTTTAGATTTCAAATAAAACCAATTTATTAACAAAAAAGACAATATTTATAGTAAATTCAAATATAAGAGACCAAATTAGAAATGGTTACCAGCAAACAAACGTGAAAACACAGCTAAAAGTCAGAATCTAAATCTAGAAAGTTTTGATTCAAGGCTTTGATTGAGATAATCTTTCTCACCCACAGCCTTCCAGAAAGATGGTGACTGACCCTTACCTTGGTCAGAATCTCTCCCGGAGACCCAAAGTTGCTGGCTTGCTTAGGTTAAAGAGAGAGAGAGAGAGCTCTGGCAAATGTTTGGAATCCAGTTAAGAACTAGTCAATGTAGATATTAACGTTCTTTATAGTGTTGGAATCTTGGCATTTAGCCATGAAACCAATATGGTAGTGTGCCTCAGTTTCCCTTCTCATACTGCACATTAGGTCTGCAATGTCTTCTGTTCCGTGTACAATTTCCAGATTAGTTACAGGCACTAACTGTGAAATATTAGTATCACGACGTCTTTTAACATAAAGTGTGCTCTTATGTATCACTCTTAACATGTTCAAGGGTTTTTTCCAAAAGATTAGGCACATTGTAAATTTTTACAGTTCTTGGTATTAGCAACACATTAGTCACAAGAGTTAACATTAGCATTAATATTAACATCAAATTCATTGCAGGTGTACATTGACAATCATTTTTTCATGCCACGCCTTTGGCTCAATACCATTGGGATTTTGGCATTTTAGGGTTAACCTGTGGCTTTCATTAGCATGGTAAACTTTTTCCCTTTCTCTCTGTTCCACAGGGTCAAAATCTGAGCTCTTTTGCTTAACAGAATCCATTGGCTGGCTGGGTTTGTCCTTTTTGCTAACAGCTACAGGCAAGTCTTTCTCCCCCCAGTCAGTCAGGTAATTTGCATCAACACAGACACTAGCTTGTTTACTAGTTTTCAGATCCTTAACTTACCAATTCCAAGGCTGGACTCTGTCTTAAAGAGATACCATCCATTTTCACTAGCATGTTAGACTCAAGGTTCTTTTGTCCTTCCATTACCAACCTCTGCTTCCAAATGGAATCAGACGTTAAGTCCACTAAAAGACTACAAGTCATATCCAAAGTGTCTAGAGATGAGAGCTTACCTGCCATCCCCTGCATCCTCCTGGGTTCAGTCATAAGGCTGTTCTGCTCCGAAAAACAAGTAACCCAATCTTTCCTCAGTACCTGAGTCACAGACTACTTACTCAAAGAATCAGCATGGAGACATTCGTGTACCAACAACGTTGTCTTCCCAACAAGCTGGTTAAGCTTATAAGGCTGTTTAAACTCCCTAACAAATTTTATTTCATCTGAACTCTTTTCAAAGCTATTCACGCTGGGTCTTTCTAAAGCAAGGCCAGCAGATTCATACATGTTTGAAAGACTTTGCCCATTAGGCACCAACACCTTTCCTCAGAAGAGAGACTGTTTACTATCAACAATGGTCCATTAAGAGTCAATGGAAACAATTCCTTCTCCCAGACTTTCAAGACCTCACCAAGAAATTCCTTTTCTTCTGCAATATCCTGCACTGCAACCGATTCTTTCTGAGATTTATTTATGTCCTTTTGGCACAACAGAGAAATCATCAAACTCCTTCTGAGTTTCACATACATCCAGACTCGCCTCTGGCCCATCAGGAGGATTTTCACACAACCCCCTTTCAAGTAAACTACTAGACTTCATAGTTAACAGATTAGAAGTATTCTCTTCCTCGTTACAAGTTTCCACACTGTCATTGGGTAACATAGTCAATTCACCTTCATGCTTTCCTTGTGCCTTGGCTGTGATACCACCCTGATCAGACAAGTTGTCATATCTTTACTCAGCAACACACTAGCAACAGGCAAAATAGAAACACCAGAATCGCTTGGTCTCTGGGAGCTATCTGTGACATTAACTGGATGCAACCTAATTGCAGTGTCATCATCCCTAGCAGACACAAATTCAGGACCACTTCCTTCCTGGGTTTTAGTTGTATCCAGAATCAACTCTTGGTCAACTGATAAATTTTCAACCATCATAGGCTGACAGCCTTCTTCTGTGTGCTTTACAGACAAGAAAGAGCTGGAGAAACATTCCCCTTTACCAGACAAACAGCTTGGGATATCCTTTCCTTTGTTGCACCACACATGGCTATTCACAGACAACGGCTTGGAGATTGGGGTAGCTCCCTTCATGGGCAAGTCATTACCCCAAATGGAAACAGGAACATTTCCTTCACTGTCACAATTCTCCACACTGGTAACAGGTAAGGTATAGGGATACTCATGTTCCACTAACCTGGCCTTCCCAAACTGCTGATTAGACAAAGCCATCAGCTCAGAGGGCTGCCTCTGCTCATCTAAACTCTCTTTGCCTTCCCCTCCCTTAACAGACAAACTGCTGTTTTCCACAAACAGTGTCTTATTACACTGAGCTACTTTAAGCACATCACTGTTACCTGCGTCAGGCTGACTTTCCCAAGCTTTACTAACCAACAATCCATCACTCATAACAATTCTCCCCTTTTCTTCCTCAATTAGGGCTTCAACCTGACCATCCACTTTAATCTGCTCTAGATAAACATTTTCCTGATCAGTGAGTTCTTCTGAGACACTAGACAGACATTCAGAAACCTCATTCACAGACCAACAGCTATTTGCCACCTTTCCCAGGTTAGAGTGACCCCGTCCCTGGCCAGAGCAAAACTGGTTAAACACAGGAACTGTTCAGAGTCATACAACATGCCAACACTGTTATAAACAGGACTTTAAAGAGGATACAGTTTGTGCTGTTCTTCCATTGCTTTTTTGACTTGGAGCTCAAGTCTGGCAGTTTCTTGCTGCATCTGGCAAACCCTCTCCTCTGCAGCCAGCCATTCCATACGCCTCCTGTAAGCTTCTCTTTCCAGCTGGACCAAGGCTCGCTTCTCTTGCATTCTAAGCTCTGCCAGTCTTTGTTCCTGTTTAAGACACGGGGTGTCTCTCAGGGCGTGAAGTTTCATTGCTTCTGCTGATGCCTCATGGCCACTGATCTTTAACCTTTAAAACTCTCAATATCAAAAAGCAAATGTTGACTAGCGTGGGGTTCTGTGGATCCTAGCCAGACTACGCCACTGTAACCGGGCCTTAGTGGGTCACAACTGAGGATGCCAAATTCAGGACGAACTGCTGAGAAATAGGCAAACAGAACCCAGAACTGGTGGCTATTCTTTTATAAGATTTACCAAACCAGCCACAAAAGTAAACTCCTGGTTCACCACATTGGCTAACAAGAAAACATAAAGGCAGTTTCCTCAGGCATCCCAGTTCTTATATCACCACCACAACCACTGGATTCAGAGATGAGTGGCTCTTTACAACCAGTCTCATCAAATAATAGCTTCTTCTGATCCCAAACGACCAGCCACACACCCAGGTCAATATAAAACTTAGATCTTACCCCAAAATCATGCTGGTGCCAATCCTTTGTATCTAAAATCTAAAGGTTTATTCAAAGAAAGAAAGAAAGAAAGAAAGAAAGAAAGAAAGAAAGAAAGAAAGAAAGAAAGAAAGAAAGGTGAGAGTTAAAATTGGTTAAAGGAATCAGTTACATACAGTAATGGCAAAGTTCTTGGTTCAGGCTTGCAGCAGTGATGGAATAAACTGCTGGGCTAGGTCAAGTCTCTGGAATACATGCACAGCTTGGATGGGTTATTCAGTCCTTTGTTCAGAGCTTCAGTTTGTAGCAAGGTCCCTCCAGAGGTAAGAAGCAGGACTGAGGACAAAATGGAGGTGTTTCCAGGACCTTTGATAGCTTTTGCCATGTGGAGGGCATCCCATTGTTCTTACTGTGGAAAATTACAACAACAAGATGGAGTTTGGAGTCACATGGGCAAGTCACATGTTCATGCCCAATTTCCCTCAGTCATTGCAGGAAGCCATTATCTACACTCCAGACAGCACATTTACACGACAGTCCACTTAGTGTAGATGGGCATCTCCTATGGTCCATTGTCAACCAAGTGTTTCTTGATGAACCACTTAATTTGAACAGTTCCTCCAAGATGTGCTGGCTAGCTGCCTTGGGGGTGTTACCTCAGGAGCCAAGATTTGAAATCCAAGTATAGAGTCAATACTTATAACTTCACATACAAAAAATGATATATTCATACAGACAGCATAATCATAACCAGCAAATCATAACCTTTTCATAGACACTTCACTCAACAAACTTTGTACAATATTTGCTGCAAATATATAACAGTGGTTGCAACAATAATCTATATGGTTATATTTTAATTAGTTAACATCACAGTGAGGGAACACTTTCTTTCACTTTGCTTGCACATAAAAAAGAAGAAGTGACATGTTCAGTTCCAATTTTCTAATAAAAAAATGGAAACCTTGATTTTCTTCCCCAAAATTTACGTTTTGAGGAAACCTCATTTTCTTCAAGATTTTTTTTTCTCTCTTTTTTTGGGCAAAAAATATCAACGAGTCCTAAAAGTCACATTCTGAAAGGACAGTGCTCTGTGTCGGGAGGTGAGAGGGAGGATGGCTTTATGGATACATCACTGGCTGTGGATTCTGGGGAGTTGGGTTCAATTTCTGCCCTACCATGGACACCTTCTGGGACCCTCCGTAACTCACATCACTTCTCAGTCTAGGATTGTCAAAGTAGAATTAGGGAGGTAGGTGCTGGGAATCTCACTTAGGTTTCATAAGCAGATATGAGCACTTCCCTCAGCTTTTTCCATTTTTAACTTCCCAGCTCCAACCAGCCCCAGGGGAAACATTTTTCAGATCAGAGCAGCATAGAGCTGCTGCCTAAGGAGAAGACAGAGCTTGTCATGCAAAGGTCTCAGATAATTTTGGTTGTCAAGGCTCTGTAGGATGTTCTCGTAACTCGTAGACTTCTCTAAAACCCACACCTATATTTGAAAAGCCTCCCAACCACCTCTTCCCCCCTGCAGTAACAAAGCCCATCACTTGTAGTAAATTTCAGTTTTTATAAAAATAGTCACTACCTCGTACAATCTGCCGTGTTGTTGATCCCAGATCCGACTGCCTCCTAATGATCGGGGTGGCCAGGGAAAGTCACATTTGAAAACTGATTATTGCTGTCCCAGCAGGCAGGGGGAGAGGATGTAGTTCCAAAGAGGACATTGCCTCAGAAATCTTCCCTTTATATCACATCTGACCCATGCACTAATGCTGCCACTAACATCAGAGATGCTCTGAAATCCCTCTGAGGTTTCCCGGGCCCGATCAAGAAGATGCTACTTCACAGCTTTGGGGATTCTGACACAAGGGGAATCATTAATAAATATATGGAGTGTGTAGATACTTAGCCTGCAATCAAATCACTCCTTATCCTTCTCTCTTGCTTAAACTGAATAGATTGAGCTTTGGGGGTTTATCACTATAAGGTACATTTTCTAACCCTTTACTCATTCTAGTGGCTCGTCTCTGAACCCTTTCCAATTTTTTTTACCATCCTTCCTCAATTGTGGCACCAGAATTAGACACTGTATTCAAGCAGTGGTTGCATAAGTGCTTGAGATTCCCCTGTTTATGCATCCCAGGATCACATTAGCTAGTTTGGCCTCAGTGTCACACTAGGCTCTTATGTTCAGCTCATTATCCACCATGGCCCCCAAGTCTTTGTCAGGTCACTGCTGCCTGGGATGGTCCCCCCCATCCCATCCTTTCAGTACAGCTTACATTCTTTGCTCCTAGATGCATACATTTACATGTTGCTGTGCTACAATGCATATTTGCTTGTGCCTGGTTTACGAAGCAATCCAGATTGCTCTGAATCGGTGACCTGTCCTGTTCACTATTTACCACTCCCCCAAATTTTGGGTCATTTGCAAACTTTATTAGTGATGATTTTATGTTTGATAAAAGTGTTGTATAGGGTAGAGCCAAGAATTGTACCTTGTGGGGCCCCAAAGGAAACACACCTGCTTAATGACAATTCCCAAATTAACAGTTACATGCTTAGACCTCTAACTTAGCCAGTTTTTCATCCATATAACATGTGCCATACTAATTATTGATTGGTCTAGTTTTAAAAAGTTCTAGTCTTCCCATTGGCTCTTTTGGCCAGGTGCCCACTCACTTCCTTTTACCTATGTATAGCAGTGAGACTTTTTAACCCTTTACAGGTAGAGCAATTAGAGAACAGTCACTAAGAGGGATTTTATAGCTACTGGCTGGTTTGGGTGTCCATAAAAGGGAGCTACACCCCACCCCCACCCTTCATTTATCACAGGTTAATAGGCTACAATTTCCCAGGTCATCCCAGTGACCCTTTAAGGAAATTGGCACATCATTAGCTTTCTTCCAGTCTTTGAGAACTTCCCCAGTGCTCCAGGAGTCTGCACAAGGGGAATCATTAATAAATTGCAGGAGTGGCTCAGTGCAGTTATGTGTTTATTTTAGCCATCCAAACCCAACCTGCTCTGCAATTCCCTGCCTGGCTGGGTGGACACAAGGGGAATGTTGGGGGTGCAGGGAAAGAAATGGGTGTTTGAATGGCCTGTGAATCAGAGAGAACCCCAGTGAGTTTTATTCCTGGCACTGGAGAGAAATGTTATCAAAGGGTTAGTGCAGGAGGAAAGGAGGCAGTGCTAGTGGGTTCTAGGCGAGCAGTGAGGTTCGCTGTGGGACAGAGGTGGTGTTTTTGTTCTGTGTTTGTACAGCACCTTGCATACTGGTATCCTGGCCCAGGACTGGTGCTCATAGGCACTAAAGCACTGACACAGCAATAATAAAACCAATGAATGGCTATTGAAGGGAAAATATTCAGAGTCTTCAGACTCCAGTGACATCCCACTCTGTGCGCACTTAGGACAGCTTCCTGGCTCTGTTGCACAACTTTCTGAACCGTGCCTGTAAAAATGACATTATCTAGGCCATTTGGACACTTGCCTCCATTTACCAATCAAACTTTAATTCCCTACCTACATCTTCTGTGAACTCAGCCTGGGACTTGAGCGTGAAGCTGTCTCAACTTCTCTGTCATCATCAACAGCAACAAACGTTCTACAGGCAAAACCAAACTTTAAGTGACCCCTGTGCAGCCCCCTCTCTTTCACACCCTGCCCTCACTGACCCCTATGAAGCCCCATCCTACTATGCACCCCTGCTGCTTTCAGTCACTTTGCAAGGGTCTTGGATGAAAAATCGTTTCACGATTGTGCTGAAGATATTCCAGCCAAGAACAGCCACCAGCCACTTTCCCAGATCTGTGTTCACTGAGCAGGGCTGGGAGGAGTAACAGCATTTACAATTTATTCTTTTATATTTTTTGCAGAAAACATGACTAACCACGCATGCTTAGTAGATCTCTGCATTGAGTAAGAGGAGGCCATTTTGACTGAATTACTTTGCAGAGCTGCACAACAGAACTATCAATTCTTACAAATATAGAGTTTCTCAGGAATGAAAACACATGCTATACTTATTTTTGAAATGTTTTAAAAACTTTATAAAAATTAATTTTATAAAAAAGAACTGATTTTCCAATGTTTGAAAATTTTCATGAACATTTAGTGAAAATGTTCAGATTTTCATATTTCAGACTTTTGTGGTTGTTTTTATTAGTAGTAGTAGTCTTTTGTCTATTTTCCTACTAAAAATAAGTGAAGGTAGAGAAACTGTTTATGGTGGAGGAAAGACAAAAAGTGTGTTTTTTCCCAGATTTTTTGCTTTCCTTTTGGAAAAAAAACAGAGCATTTCTGAGAATATTTTTCATGATTTTCAACTATAATAAAAATGGTGTTTTTCATAGAGAAATAAAATGTGGTAGGGACACGTTTTCAAGCTCACCTACCTCATGTTTCTCATATCCTGGGACCAACGCAGCTGCAACAACACTGCAAACAAAAAACACATTTTATGTCTGGGTTTGGGGGAAAAACAACTAAAAAGTTTATAATCTAGTGTGGGGAGTCAGAGTTTTAGTAGAATGTTAAAAATGATTGACCCATTAACTAAGGGAAAGGACACTTCAGATAATCTGTTTTCCCAGGGGTTGTCTGAGCTCATGATGACCTTCCACTAAATTCATCAGCATTTTTCTGTCTGTCTCTCTGTAATGTGATCACTCTTGAATACGGCATTTGGTCGATTCCAAAATTTTGGGCCTTCCATTATAACAATACTGCATCCCATCTCTGCCCAGCCTCCCAACACAGGAGAACAGTTTGACCCCCTGACTGACTTACTGCCCAGAGAAGAGGAGACAAATAACTAGGGGGGAGCCATGTGGGTGAAAGATGGGAATGGGGGTGTGCATATGGTGGGAATTGGGGAGAGAAAGGTGGACTCTGGGAATGGGGGCATGGGTGGCACGTAGAACACCTGGTGGAGGAGAATTGAGAGCAACAGGGAGTGCCTAAAATAGAGAGGGATGGGAGGGTCTCACAGAGGAAGTTTGCGGGGGGGGGGGAGAATGCAAGAAGCCCCATGTGTCTGCAATGAGCTCATCCTACACAAGCTATGAAATGTGCCACTTCCTAGTCCTATGAATTGTTTCACCATCTACTAGAATTCTTTGAGGGGGGTCAACAAGCACGTGGACAAAGGGGACCCAGTGGATATAGTGTACTTAGATTTTCAAAAAGCCTTTGACAAGGTCCCCCACCAAAGGCTCTTACACAAAGTATCTGCCATGGGATAAGAGGGAAGGTGCTCTCATGGATTGGTAACTGGTTAAAATATAGGAAACAAAGGGTAGGTATAAATGGTCAGTTTTCAGAAGGGAGAGAGGTAAATAGTGATGTCCCCCAGAGGTCTCTTCTGGGACCAGTCCTATTCAACATATTCATAAATGTTCTGGGAAAAGGGGTAAACAGTGAGGTGGCAAAATTTGCAGATGATACAAAATTACTAAAGATAGTTAAGACCCAGGCAGACTGTGAAGAGCTACAAAAGGATCTGTCAAAACTGGGTGACTTGGCAACAAAATGGCAGAGGAAATTTAATGTTGATAAATGCAAAATAATGCACACTGGAAAGCATAATCCCAACTATACAGATAAAATGATGAGGTCTAAATTGGCTGTTACCACTCAAGAAAGAGATCTTGGAGTCATTATGGGTAGTTCTTTGAAAACATCCACTCAATGTGCAGCGGCAGTCAAAAAAGCGAACAGAATGCTGGGAATAATTAAGAAAGGGATAGATAATAGGACAGAAAATATCAAGTTGCCTCTATATAAATCCATGGTATGCCCATATCTTGAATACTGTGTGCAGATGTGGTCGCCCCATCTCAAAAAAGATATATTGGAACTGGAAAAAGTTCAGAAAAGGGCAACAAAAATGATTAGGGGAATGGAACAGCTTCCATATGAGGAGAGATTAATAAGACTGGGACTTTCCAGCTTGGAAAAGAGATGGCTAAAGGGAGATATGATTAAGGTCAATAAATCATGACTGGTGTAGAGAAAGTAGATAAGTAAGTGTTGTTTACTACTTCTCATAACACAAGAACTAGGGATCACGAAATGAAATTTATAGGCAGCAGGTTTAAAACAAAAAAAAAAAGGAAGTATTTCTTCACACAACACACAGTCAACCTGGGGAACTCCTTGCCAGAGGACATTATGAAGTCCAAGCCCATAACGGGGTTCAAAAATGAACTAGATAAATTCATGGAAGACAGGTCCATCAATGGCTATTAGCCAGGATGGGTAGGAATATTGTCCCTAGCCTCTGTTTGCCAGAAGCTGGGAATGACCGACAGGGGATGGATCACTTGATGATTACCTGTTCTGTTCATTCCCTCTGGGGCACCTGGCACTGCCCACTCTCGGAAGACAGGACACAGGGCTAGATGGACCTTTGATCTGACCCAGTAGGGCCGTTCTTATCTTCTTATGTACCTGGAAGACATGAGAATATTTATGGAAAATGAGAAAAAAATCTAAAAGCAGATATCAATTGGAACAATGGAAAACCTTCTGGAGAAAGGCTAAAAACACATCTATTTGTCCAATGCTTAAGGAAGTTTGTTACCAAATATTTTATGAAAGGAATCTCACTCCACCTAAGCTTGTTTGCTGGTAACCATTTCTAACTTGGTCTCTTATATTTGAATTCACTATAAATATTGTCTTTTTTGTTAATAAATTGTTTTTATTTGAACTCTAACCAATCCAATGCTGTGTTTCAACTGAACTGTTTGGTAACTCCAGTTTAACTGGCAAACCATTGAATATTGACTCTGTACAGGAGCAATGAACCTTTAATAGCTGAACTGTCCAGCAGAGGGCAGCACAGTGCAGAACACAGGTTTTTGAGAAAATTTGGGACTGGGTGTGTGCTGGGGTCAACCTGCAAGTAGCAACCAAGGCTGGTGGAAGCCGCAGTGTGGCTGGTGTGTTGCTGACAGGCTGCTGGGGTCAGAGATACGGGACCAGTGCTGCATCTCTACACAGACACTCAGGGTGTAGCTCGCATGCTGCTAGGCTGGCTGTGAGAGTCCCAGGTTGGGAGCTACACCAGCAAAGCATTGTGAGGCACACAGGGTTATGGAGCCGGTGGTGACTCAAACCCTCACTGGTCTGGATTGCACCCCAGAATGTGACAGACCCCCCCCCCCCCCCCCGATGAGAAACCTGGACTGTTGGAATCATTGGACTCCCAGAAAATCCACATTCTTCCCAACCCTGAACCTCGAGGGCACATGAGGAATCTGTGGCCTGCGCCAGGTGTGCACCACCAGGGGTTCAGGAAGACAAAAGGGGACAGTTGTTAACAGGGGGCATTTTGAGTGTGTAGGTTGCTACTGTTCATGCCCAAACACCCAAAACTGGGGATAATCACGGGGTGTAGGTGTTCTGCTGCAGCAGGGCACTCACCATTGGGGCTAAGGACACAGTCTGGAATATGGTAAACACAGAGAATTTCCAAGCACGTGTATCAGTTAACATGGAGTTAGCAATATCCATAAAGTACTAAGATTACATCATAATTATTATCATCGGCGTTTCCTTTTGAGGACTATTTAGAGGTTAATAAATGGAGAAGAAGAATTTCACCAACCCAGTGACAGAATTTGTCCTCTTGGGCCTCACCCAGAGTCCTGAGCTGCAGCAATTCCTTTATGTGGCTTTCTTCATAATCTACATGAACACCTGGCTGGGAAACTTCATCATCATCACCACTGTGATCAGTGACCACCGGCTCCACACCCCCATGTACTTCCTGCTGGCCAACTTGGCTTTCCTAGACCTCAGCGACTCATCAGTCAATACTCCAAAATTGCTATCAGGTCTCCTCTCACAGCATAAAACCATTTCGTTCTATGAGTGCATTCTCCAGATGTTTTTCTTCCACTTCATTGCTGGTGCTATGGGGTTTTGTCTTGTGGGGATGGCAATTGATCGGTGTGTGGCCATCTATAAACCACTGCGGTACTTGACTATCATGAACCAGCGTGTGTGCGTGGGGATAATGGTACTGGCATGGCTGGGTGGATTGGCCCACTCTGCTGTTCAGATTGGACTGCTCCTCCAGTTACCGTTCTGTGGGCCGAACGTCCTGGACAATTTTTACTGTGATGTCCCACAGGTGATCAAACTGGCCTGCACTGACACTCAGTTGGCTGAACTGCAGATGATCTTCAACAATGGAGCAGCGATTATAATAGTATTCATCATTCTGCTTGTTTCTTACACTGCCATCTTAGTCAAGATCAGGACACACATCACGGATGGGAAGCAGAAAGCTCTGTCCACCTGTGGAGCCCAGATTATTGTGGTATGTTTACAAATCATACCCAGCATCTTCATCTATGCTCGGCTCTTCAAGAACTTCACCCTGAATAAGGTGATCTCAGTCATTTACACTGCAATCACCCCAATGCTGAACCCGATGATCTACACGCTGAGAAATGCTGAGATGAAGAAGGCCATCAGGAGGCTGATGAGCAGAATGCTGTGCTCAGGGAAGGAGATAAATTATGTCTCTATCTTTCAATGTCCTTTTGTGTTAAAAACCAGGGCTGGCGCAACCATTTAGGCAAACTAGGCAGCCGCCTAGGACGCCTAGTGGTTGGGGGTGCCTAAAAGCCCGCTCTAGCGAGGAGGTGAAGGTGAGCTGGGGTGGGGGGGGCGCGGGGAGGTCCTCCCTCAGTACCGGGGGGGGGCGCACAGGAGAACCGCTCCCCACCCCAGATCACCTCCACTCTGCCTCCTCCACTGAGGAAACAGCTCCCGCTCTAAGTCTCCTCCAATCGGCGCCGCAAGCCTGGGAGGGGAGGAGAATTAGAGCGGCGCCGGCATGCTCAGCGGAGGAGTCGTAGCCGAGGTGAGCTGGGGCAGGGTCCCCAGGTGGGATTAGCTGCTGCAGAGGGGGGGGCTCCCCGGGTGGGGTTAGCTTCTGAGGTTGGGGGCTTAGGGGGGGAGTCTCCCGGGGCGGGGTTAGCTTCCATGGGGGAGGGGCGGAGGGAGTCTCCCGGGGCGGGGTTAACTTTCTAATGAGAAAGCCATGAAAATCAATATCCTCTTTACAAAAGTCCGTTGAATAAATTATGTATCATAATGAATGTACTGATTGTGATGAAGAATTTTCTATCAAATGTTCCAACAGAGAATAAGATAATTACTTTATGGCTAACTCTTTTATTATATCTATCTATCTATATATACACCACTTATCTACATTTATCGTGTCAAGTCTCATCAGAATTTTTTAAAAAGATAAACAAAACCTACCTTCAAAAAGAATTGGTTTTAGTTGTGTCTAAATTACATTTCTATCTATAACTTCACAGGTTAAACTGAAGTTATCTTTATTTCCCTTTTCTTCTAATCCCGATATAGAATGGGAGTAGAATAGGAAATATGTTTGATGGATTTTCTTAAAATTATCCTTTTCATTCAAAATATGCAAATTTTGATTTTTCCACATTTACTCCTTTCTTTTCTAAGAAAGAAAGAAAGTGAAATTTATGTAAAGGGGGGGGGGAAGCTTTTGAAATTATACTGTAAGAGAAAAAACACAGTTCTTTACACAAATTTCTAAATAAAAAATATTTTTGTAAATTTTCAAAAAAAATGTAGGGATTCTTTCTCATCAGTTTCTATGTCTTTAAAGTTTAATTCCCGAAGAGACTGTTGTGCACTGAAAAATATTTAAGTAAAAATTAGCACTTCTTCCTGAACAAAGCTCTGGGAAATGAGTATCACACTTGGATTTTCTAATCCAAAAATGAGTTAAAACTGTCTGAACTCCTTTTAGACCTCCTGACCAACTCTGCACTGAAAGAACAGCTAAATACTATTTCTGGCAGTAATATCTGAAAAAGTGCGGGTATTCAGTGGCGGTGCATGGGGGGCAGAGAGAGAAGGGGTCGGGGTGCAGAAAGGCCACTGAGGGCAGGGTGTGGAGGGGATGGGGCTGCACAGAGGTCACTGAGGGCAGGCTGTGGAGGGGAGGGGGCTACACAGACGTCACTGAGGGCAGGCTCTGGAGGGGAGGGGGCTGAAAAGAGGTCAATGAGTGAAGGGTGTGAAGGGTAGGGGGCTGGACAGGCATCACTGAGGGCAGGTGGTGAAGGGGAGGGGGCTGCACAGGTGTCATTGAGGGCAGGTGATGAAGGGGAGGGGACTGCACAGGTGTCATTGAGGGCAGGTGGTGAAGGGGAGGGGGCTTCACAGGGGTGACTGGGGGCAGGGTGTGATGAGGAGGGGGCTGCACAGGGGTACTGATGTCAGGATGTGAAGGGGAGGGGGCTGAAAAGGGGTCATTAAGGTAGGACGTCAAGAGGAGGGAGATGCACAGGGGCTACTGGGGGCAGGGTGTGAAGGGGTGGGGGTTGCAGAGGGGACATTGAGGTCACTCTATGGTGGGGAGGGGGCCACACAGGTGTCACTGGGGGCAGGATGCAATGGGGAAGGGGTCTGCACAGGGGTGACTGAGGTCAGGGTGTGGAGGGGAGGGGGCTGCACAGGGGTCACTGAGGGCAGGGTGTGGAGGGGAGGGGGCTGCACAGGGGTCACTGGGGGCAGGATGCAATGGGGAAGGGGGATGCACAGGGGTCACTGAGAGCAGGGTGTGGAGGGGAGGGGGTTGCATAGGGATTACAGGGGCAGGGTGTGGGGGGGAAGGGCTGTCACAGAGTCACCAGGGCAATACTCTGGAACTGCTCCCTACGAAGCCAGGCAGGACTCTGGGGAGTCTCCTCTCTGTGATCAGACTGTCTCCGGGGCAAGAAGCTTCCACAGCTTCCACCTTCCTGGGTCTGACCTCAGAGCATTCAGCTTTCCCTGCCCCACCGTGCGCTTCCCGCAGCGAGTCTGCCTCGGCGGGGTCCTGGGGGGGCCAGAGGGCCCTGCCCCCCGACTCCGCGGTCAGACGCGACTCTCAGCCAGCCGGTAAAAAAAAAGGCCTTCCCAGGCCAGAGTCACCTGGTCCCACCCTCCTCCTGTATTTCAGGTTATGAAGCTGCGGCCATCGCATCCATGCAGGCAGCTGGAGCAGCCTCAGCAAAAGTCACACCCAGCATTAATTTACTGATTTAGTTGGGGATTGGTCCTGCTTTGAGCAGGGGGTTGGACTAGATGATCTCCTGGGGTCCCTTCCAACCCTGGGATTCTATGATTCTATGATTCATGCAAAACAGTAAGACTCACATACAACATAACAAGGGAAAATCCCCATTTCATCACTTCTCTCCCCCGAACTGAGCGGGGTCACTTTAGCCAGTGACCTCGGGAAGTTCAGGCCTCCTTCTCCAGGACAAGCATCAGCTATAACATTTGCATTCCCCTTAACATGGACCACCTCCATCTCATAATCCTGGATGGCAGACTCCACCTCAGGGCTTGACGTTGGTCCCTCTTATCTGATGCAGCCACGGCAGGGTGTGTGGTCCAGGTACAATGTGAAGCGCCGCTTAAATAGATCCAGCTGCAGGCTTTTAAGAGAGAGAGGCAGGCTGAAGGCTCATAGAGGTGTGGCTTCAGAAGGCGCAGGAGCCTACAGCTTAACCCTGAGAAAGAGTGGACCCCCAGGAAGGGCTGTCACACTGAAGGGTTCCTCCCAGGGACTGTGGGGAGCAGAGAGAGCACAGCCTGTGAGTCTGTGACCACTTGGGAGCAGCGTGGAGATGGCCTATAACCATCTCCTTAAGAAGGACATTGTAGAGCTGTGCAGAGAGAGGGCGGTGCATTGGAAAGCTCACTGATGCTAGGTCTACACTACCCGCCTGAATCAGCGGGTAGAAATCGACCTCTCGGGGATCGATTTATCACGTCCTGTCGGGACGCTCACTAAGGCACAGCTGATTGCTCAGTTGGAAGAGGAGGATCGCTCTAAGGAGCTGGTTCCTGACCCAGCTGGGGGCATGAGAGTGGCTGGGAGGAGCCAGGCAGCCCCAGGGCCCACACTGGTTTCTGACCCACCTTGGGCCGCAAGAGAGGCTGGGAGCAGTCAGGCAACCCCAAGACCTGCATCATCTCCTGATCCAACTGGGGCCACGAGAGAGGCCGGGAGCAACCTGGCATTCTGGAGACCCGTGTCCCCGACCAGCCAGGGGTCTCCACCGGATTCCCCGTCGGTGGATCTGAGACGGAGGGAATTGGAGCGCTGATTGAAGGAGTCAGAGGACCATGAGAGGTAGGGAAGGCATGAAGCAGAACAGCAGGAGAGACAGAGGTAGCATGAACTGGCGATGGCCGAGTTGAGAGGCAGAAGGACCCGCCGAGGGGTGAGTGGGGATGGACCCCTGGGTGCCAATTCAGCAGGGAACCTCGACACTAAATTGCTGCCCCAGGTTAAGAAAGGGGGAGCTATAGATGCCTGTCTCACGGCCTTTGGGAAGGCTGGCAATTGGAACCAGGCTGGCCCTGCGGAAAGGCTCCAGCATATAGCCCCCTTCCTGGGTCCCAAGGCCATAGAGCTGTTAAGTCATATGGGTGGGGTGGCCGACTGGCTCTAACTCCCAGCCTCAGCATATATGTCTGCATGGAGTGTCCTGGGCTCAGGACCCTCAGGCCCCAGTGGGAGTGGAAGGTGGTGGTCAATGGGGAGACATTCCTGGGATGGCGAGATCCAGGGACAGAGAGAACTGTTGTCAGGCCCCGTGTGGTGCAGCCTCATGAGATGCTAAGGGGCTGTGTGACCTGGGTGAAGGTCCCAGGGATGAAGCCACTCACCCTGCCTATGACACAGGAGGGGATGGGCTGGCTGGTAGTTGGGGTTCTCCAAGCTTTCGGCTGTGAAGTCCTGTTCGGGGATGACTGTGTCTCTTTGGGACAGGATACAGGCCCTGCTCCTGTAAGGGCCGAGGATTTGAATTTGAATCCAGGGAACCAATTGGCTGAGACTGAAGCAGTCAGTGAAAATGCAAATGATCTGGCTGGCTGGCAGGAGGAGCGGCTGGGTTCAGGATACCTGCCTGTCTGTAACCAGAGCCCTTGAGCTGAGTGGGACAGAGAGATGCCCCCCCCCCACACACACACACACGAGGGAGGTGGCTTACGCTGGTTCTGGTGCTGTGAGCAAAGCCGCGGGCTCGCTGCCTGCCCTCACTGGGACAGCAGGGGCAAAGCTGAGCCCGGGGTGATCGGAGACCCCAGCTGAGTGTGGGGAACCACAGCCAGGGTGGGACAGCTGCCAACCAGGGCTGCCTTGTCCAGAGGGGCAAATGGCCTGGGACAAGGGGAAAGCAGCCTTGGGACACCTGCCTGTCCTAGAGGAGCCTGTTCAGACGGTGGCCCTGGGCTTGGTGAGGGTCTGGTGGGCGGGGAAGGCCTCCCCCGGTGGAGAATCAGTGGTGGAGCATGTGCTGACTTTCCGGGGAAAGCTCGCTGAGCTCATGGGTCTTCATGGCCATGGGGGCCTCTCCCATGGTGCTAGTCCCCAGGAAAGACGGGTCTATCTGATTCTCTGTGGCCTATCGGAAGCTCAATGCCATCACCATATCTGGTGCCTGCCCATACCTAGGCCTGATGAGATCCTAGATAAATCGGGGGCGGGGGGCGGGAGACTCAGTACCTCATGACCAGGGATTTCACCAAAGGCTACTGGCAGGTGCCTTTGGATCCAGATGCCAGGTTGAAACCTGCTTTTGTCACCCCTTTGGGGCTGTACAAGTCCCTGGTCCTACCTGTCAGCCTCAAGGAGGCACCAGTCACCTGCCAACACCAGGTGAATCAGTTACTGAGGTGGATGGAGAATTTTACCCTACCATACATGGATTATATTGGTGTCATTAGCCAGACCTGGGAGGACCATGTGTCCCAGGTGAAGACGGATCTGAGTCACCTCCAGGATGCAGGGCTGACTGCAAAAGTTGGGACGTGCAAGGTGGGGATGGCAGAGGTGTCGTACCTGGGCCACAAGGTGGGAAATGGATGATTAAAACCAGAGCCAGCCAAGGTGGGGGCGATCAGAGACTGGCTGCTCCCCAGACTAAGAAACAGGCCCAGGCCTTTATTGGGATGGCGGGATACAACCAGAGGTTTGTGCCCCACTTTAGCTCTGTGTCAGCTCCCATCACTGAGCTATGCAGGAAGGGGAAGCCAGACAAGCTGGTCTGGACCAGGTAGTGCCAGAGGGCTCTCTGCACGCTGAAGGAGGATCTGGTCAAGGGCCCGGTGTTGGGAAACCCAGACTTTGACAAGCCCTTTATGGTGTTCACCGATGCCCCAGACACAGGACTGGGTGCGGAGCCGGCGCAGGCCGATGCAAAGGGGGAGAAACACCCCGTCATGTACCTGAGGAGGAAGCTGCTGCCCCGGGAGCAGGGCTCTGCGGCCGTAGAGAAGGAATGCCTGGCCATGGAGTGGGCTCTTAAAAGGCTGCCATGAGTTCCAGGACTCCGTTTGAGGGGGTTCTTGTGATTAACTGCTCCCTAGTTCCATTGACTGAAGGGTGAATTCACAGCTGTCATTCTCAGCGATCTCTGTGATTCATCCACTCATCAGGACCTCTCCGTTTCATGGTTCAAGGCAGCAAAAGGAAACTAGGGTAAAGGGCTACAACTTGGAGCCCAATGGTGCAATGACCCCAGATGTGGGTCACTAATGCTGCCCTATCCCACCATGAGGCACACCAAACCTGAAAACAATCCGAGTGACCATTTGGATTTTAGAGCATTTACAAGAGTTAAGCTTTAAATCACATAACATGGCTGGAATGGAAAGCCAGGCCCGTTCTCTGTGCTGGTGCATACGGACTGTTCACACTGAACCTTTCCTTAAATACAGTGAGGGACCTGAAGCCTGAGGGAATAAACTGAGCAGATGGAGACCTTTCTGACCCGTATCACATTAATGATTTGTGCACAAAAACAGCCCTAGAAACTTTTTCTCTCTACAACCCCCTCAATCAAATGACTTTTTGGAGAAATTGCTTTTTCCCCCAGGACTTTTATCTCTGTAACTCTTAGCTCAAATGACCCTAAAGTTGGGTCACTAACCCTACCTTGAACCCAGCTGAAGAGCATCAAATTTCAAAGGAATTTCCCTAAGCATGTCAATATTAGTGTTCTTCGAAAGGTCAACTTTTAAACTGTGTCACAAGCAACTTTGACTATACTGGTGCTGCTGTGCCCCCATATTAATCAGTTCATTTACCAGCTGGGTTCACATCTCGCAGGTTTCTGCATGTTAACCATCAGCTTGGAATATTAAAACAGGATTTGGGTTTTAAACCCTGAGAACTCAGATGGAGGAATAAACATCACACTACGTTTCACACTTCAGATGTTCAGCTCATGTAAATTGGCCCAGCTCCACAGCACTATGACAATTTACCCCATCTGGGGATCTGGGCGTTTATGTTCGTTGAGCCTCTCTGCCATACCTGCAACCAGTATGAACTAAACATCGTAAAATGTCATGCAGCATTGCACCTGCAGCCGAATGCGCCGTCAGGGTTGTTTGAGGTAAGGAAATAATGCAATTGCTGAGAAAGCAAGCAAGAGAAGTTGGATCATTCATCCCAATACGAACTGAAGCTCAGATAGAGAAAATCTTAGCAGCACTGAATTCCTCTGAAGTTCTGCCCTGGTGGGAATGAATCACAACATAACCTTTAAAAGTTACATTCTTGTAATTAATCCCACGGGACAAAGAACTAAGAATGAATAAACAGGGCCGGAACTTGTGACTCATCGGTTTAAACTCACAGGCAAAGAATTTAAAACTGTATTTAATTGATTTAAAACTGTGTAATGGGCCAGTTTCCCAGTTGGAGTAAATCAGCCATTGCTCCACTAGAATCAAAGGGCCAGATCCCCAGTTGGTGAAAATAGCCGTAGCTACTACGAAGACAGTGGAACTTTGTCAATACACACCAGCTGAGGATCTGGTCCTTAGTTTTTAGTGTGTGCCTCTGGGTTCCTCTTAATAACCCAATTCAACCAGCCAGGGCAGGCTGAGCTGTGGGCTCCTCTGATGGCTGCATCCCAAGAGCTGTTGATGCAATGCTAGGGAACGACATCTCTGCTCCGGCAGCGGTAATGATGTGGCGTTAATGAAGGAACAGGCTATTCCAGGACAGCTGTGTTTCTGGTGCCGCTGGGCTCTGAGCTATTCCAGGTCACATGATGCTACAGTAAATATATTTTTTTATTCTGCCAACCCCTCGGGGCACCCTTTGTGCCTCAGCCCTGCCATGTTTTTAGCCAACGGTCCTTCCAGGGATGCTACCACTGTGTGAGATCCAGGGCAGGTGCTGTTCCCCTCTCGGGGATTGGGCTCAGCTAGGGCCCGTTGTCAGGGTGGTTTGCTCCAGAGCTGAGAGCAGAGCTGGGTTCACAGCCCTGGAGACCATATTCAGACATTTAGCCCCAGAGCAGGGACATCCTGCGCTGTGACCATCTCTGGAGCCTGCACAAGCTGGGGTCACCTCTAGAGATAGGAGGGGCTTTCAGTCCCTCATCCTATTTAGTTCATCACCTCTCGGCCAAGAGGGGAGCAGGGAGCATCCATCTGTGGAGTGGATCCCTGTCTGCTGGGAACTGCAGAGAGACCCAGCAACTCCAGGGGAGGACACGGAAAGGGCTGTGGGCTAATACAGTGATGGGGGCACGAGAGACAGACAGATCAATAATGACAAAATAATCACAACCCTGGAGGATCAAATGCTTCGCTAGCTGTGAGAAATTCCACAAAAATCTGCATTGTAAGTTTGCTTTTTCACTGAATATATTGGTGTATTAATACACAGGGCAGATTTAAGAACATAAATACGCATGACAGTCAAAACTCTTGAAGTCTTTTACTATCAATTTAATCTGGCACCAGTCAGACTGACTTATTTGTAAATTTTTCTAGCAGCAAAAATAGACTTTTAATCGAAATTGGGAAAAGCCAAACATTTTTTGTCATTCTGGGAAGTGAGAACAAGGCAATTTTAGGCAAGAGCTGTTGAAAACTGAAGAGTTTTAGCCTCTGCTATCCTTGAAAAATAAAATACATATGGAGCATAGTAGAGATTTTCCATCAACATGTGTTCAATTGAAAACCCAATTTTCCTTTGTGATAATTAAAGCCAAAGAAGTGTGATTGTCCTTAATTGGAAACTTAGATTTGTGCTAGGATGCGGAAAATTAATAGTTTCAATTCATATTAAAATTTCATCCCCAAGTCCCTCTGCCCCATTCTCTATAATTTCTGTTACAAAGGGATAGTTGCAGGCTGGTTAATCTGAGTGAGAAGCGAAGTTAACAGCCAGAATATATTTTAAACATACTAACATCTTGAAGCGAAAACACAGAGTCAAATCTCCCAGCCAAAACCTTTCCATCTTGACCATGCCCTAGGATATCGCCACTGTAGTCTCTGTCCCACACTGCAGCCAGCTAAGCGGCAATGCTGCCAAGACGTGCTCAGAACATACGCATAGTAAGACACTGGCCATCCACCCCACAGCTCCCAGTCCTAGAAGACAAGCCAGAGAAAGGGGTTTTGGAAATCAGTGGTACAGGGAGGAGAAGTGACTGTCCCAAGGTCACACAGCAGGTCAGTGGCAGAAACAAGAACAGAACCCAAGTCTCCTGCCTGTACAGACATAAAGTCGCAGAGGGAAAGGATACAGCACAGTAATGGAGGGATGCTACTAGTCTGTCATCACCCAGAAATGGAAATGCAGTGGGATTTGGCGCCTTAAATAATAAGAACATAAGAACAGCCGCACTGGCTCAGACCAATGGTCCATCTAGCCCAGTTTCCTGTCTGTGACAGTGGCTGGTGCCTGAAGCTTCAGAGGGAATGAACAGAACAGGGCAATTATCAAATGGTCCATCCCCTGTCGCCCATCCCCAGCTTCTGGCAAACAGAGGTTTAGGGACACCCAAAGCATGGGGTTGCATCCTGACCATCTTGGCTCTTAGCCATCGATTGACCTATCCTTCATGGACTTGTCTAATTCTTTTTTTAACCCAGTTATACTTTCAGCCCTCAAAAGATCCCCTGGCAATGAGTTCAACAAGTTGACTGTGCATTATTTGAAGAAATTCTTCCTTTTGTTTGTTTTAAACCTACTGCCTATTTATTTCATTGGGTGATGCCTGGTCCTTCTGTTCTGTGAAGGGGTAAACACCACTTTCCTGTTCACTCTTTCCAGAACATGCATGATTGTATAGACATTTATCATATTCCCCCTTAGTCATCTCTTTTCTAAGCTCTAGTCTCTTTATATCTCCTCATATGGAAGGTGTTCCATGCCCCTAAGCATTTTTGTTGCTCTTCTCTATATCTTTTCGAATTCCAATATATCTTTTTTTTTAGATGAGGCAAACACAACTGCACACAATATTCAAGGTATGAACGTACCATGGATTTATATGCTGGCATTATATTTTCAGCTTTATTATCTATCCCTTTTCTAATGGTTCCTAACATCTTGTTAGCTTTTTTCACTGCTACTGAACATCGAGCAGATATTTTCAGAGAACAAACCACAATGACTTCAAGATCTTTCTTGAGTAGTAATAGCTAAAGTAGACACCATCATTTTGTATGTATAGTTAGGATATTGTTTTCCAGTGTGCATTACTATGCATTTATCAATATTGAATTCCATCTGCCATTTGATTGCCCATTCACCCAGTTTTGTAAGATCCCTTTGCAGCTCTTCGCAGTGTGCTTTGGACGTAACAATCCTGAGTAATTTTGTATTCTGTGCAAATTTTACCACCTCACTGTTCACTCCATTTATGAATATGTTGAACAGCACAGGTCTCAGGGAAGATCTTGTGGAGCACAGCTATTTACCTCTCTCCATTGTGAATACTGAATATTTATTCCTACCCTTTGTTCCCTATCTTTTAGCAAGTTACTAATTCATGAGAGGACCTTCCCTCTTATCCCATGACTGCTAACTTCATTGAAGAGCTGTTAGTGTGGGACTTTGTCGAAAGCTTCCTGAAAGTCCAAGTACGTTATATTAACTGGATCACATTAGATTAGCTACCCTGCAGTCATCTGGTCCAGAGGCTGATTTAAGTGTTGGTTTATTTACCACATTTAGTAGTTTTTGCGATTTCATATTTCAGTTCCTTCAGAACTCTTCAGTGACTACAATCTGGACCTGGAGACTTTATTGTTTAATTTATCAATTTGTTTCAAAATCTCCTCTACTGAGACCGCAATCTGGGACAGTTCCTCAGATTTGTCACCTAAAAAGAATGGCTCTTGTGTGGGAATCTCCCTCACATCCTCTACACTAAAGACTGATGTGAAGAATTCATTTAGCTTCCTTGCAACGGCCTTGTCTTCCCTGAGAGCTCCTTTTGCACCTTGACCATCCAGCGACCCCACTCATTCTTTGGCAATCTTCCTGCTTCTGAAATACTTAAGAAAAATTGCTTAACTTTTGTGTCTTTTGTTAGTTGCTTTTCGCATTCTTTTCTGGCCTGCCTAATTATACTTTTACACTTCTCTTGCCACAAATCGATGTGTAAATCAGTAGTTGGCCATTTACATGGTCTTGGGGTGGAATCATTACAGAAAAGCTGCCACGTAGGAGGCTGGGTGAGTCAATGTTAAACTTCTCTGGAAAGTGAGAATCACTATTTCAGCATTGCTATCAGTATTAGCCATGTTAGTATTTACATTTCATGCCCAAATTTAGAGCCTTCTGTTTCTCATAATCAGGTACCATATGGGCTATTAATATTGGATGTAGTTGTACTTTGTTCCAGCCTTCATACCGCATTGGCCAGACCCTCAGATGGTGTAAACTGATCCATCACCCTTAGCTTTAAAGGCGATAATCCAGTATTCACCGATGTGATAATGCATCTCACTAGTGCTCTGACTCTCAGGGGTAAGGAGCACTCTCAACTTCGAGTCTGTGGAAGTGACAAGAACTGTGCACCTTTGACATTCCCATCATGAGATATTACAGAGAGATAATTAGATCATTTTCTCTGTCAGTCTAATCTTGCCCATTGCCCTTGTCCTTCCATCCACAGGCAGGACACAATGTATGGAGAGGGAAATGTCCAACCGAACCACCATGACCGAGTTCCTTCTCCTGGGATTCTCTGACGTTCGGGAGCTGCAGATTTTGCACTTTGTGGTGTTTCTGGTAATTTACCTGGCAGCCCTGGTGGGGAATCTTCTCATCATCACAGCCGTAGCCCTCGACCACCATCTTCACACCCCCATGTACTTCTTCCTGATGAATTTGTCCATTCTAGACATTGGCTTCATTTCTGTCCCAGTCCCCAAATCCATGGCCAACTCCCTCATGAACACCAAGTCAATTTCTTATTCTGGATGTGTCACACAAGTCTTTTTCTTTATGTTCTTTGCTGTAACCGAGTACTCCATACTCACCGTCATGGCATACGACCGATACGTCGCCATCTGCCAACCATTGCACTATGAGAGAGTGATGAACAGGAGAGCTTGTGTCCAAATGGCAGCCAGTGCTTGGATAAGTGTTTTTGTCTATGCTGCAGTGCACACCGGGAACACGTTTGCACTATCCTTCTGTGGAGGCAACATGGTGGATCAGTTTTTCTGTGAAATCCCCCAGCTCCTCAAGCTCGCCTGCTCTGACACATACCGCCGTGAAACTGGGGTTATTCTCTTTAGTACATGCTTAGGCTTCAGCTGCTTTGTTTTTATAGTTGTGTCGTATGTTAAGATCTTCACCACAGTGCTGAGAATCCCCTCTGAGCAGGGCCGGCATAAAGCTCTATCCACCTGCCTCCCTCACCTCATTGTGGTCTCCTTGTTCTTCTTCACTGTAATCTTTGCCTACCTGAAACCCACCTCCAGCTCAACATCAGTGCTGGATCTCATGGTGCCTGTTCTCTATTGTGTGATGCCTCCAGTGATGAATCCAATCATCTACAGCATGAGGAACAAGGAGATCAAAGCTGCCCTGAGGAAACTCATGGCGGGGAGGTTATTCACCAAAAATGAACTGTCCATCTTTCGTCTTTGATCGTGATTTCTTTCTGTGTTTCTTTTTAAATATAATCAAATGAAAACATTATTGAAACCATATTTTGAAATCTGCTTATGCAGAAAGGGGCATTTACACTGATAAAAATGCAGAGTCAGGACAATGGACTTACTATCTATTTACAACAGTATAAATAAGATCAGAATCTATCTATCTATCCTGTATTGCCACCCACCATCACACCATCTCAGCACCTTCCACCTAAAATGAATAGCCATTATCAAGTTCCCAATGGACTCAATGAGGTCTCTGACCCTTTTCCTTTTGGGGGTATAAATGCTGATTAGGATACGATGGCTTTTGGTGAATTGTTTGCTTGTGTGACAGAGTGTGGTGTGATGGTGTCATGTTGTGAACTTTGTTGTAGTATATGTGGAAATATTGTCACGGTAACAGGACAAGTCAGACCTGGCTCAATGGCAGCCTATTGTGCTGCATTCCAGTCAGCTGCCCTGCCTGGGAGAGGTTTTTGACACCTCATTGAAGGATCGTCATTGAGAGCCCATCAAGACTAGAGTCTGGGGCCATCCATCTTTATTGTGTCTCCGCTACTTGCCAGCCCCAAGATAAAATGATTTTTCTATACAGGGAGCCCACAGGCATGGAAGTTGGAGATGGAACTTCACAGTTTGAACCCATGGCCAAGAGACTGGGGCCTACTTAACAGTGCAATGCCCCTGTTGGGGTCGCATGGGGCCATCCATGGCCACGTGTAATAAAGACTTTCAGAAGCAAGATGGCTGTGGGACTCTGCCAAGTTTGAAACACAGATGAACCCTGGACTCACAGAATCAGTGCGATCAGTCCAGGGGAGGGGTTGTCTCAGAACTGTCTTGTTTTACAGATCTGTGTCAGTCTAGGGCTTACGGCATAAAGTTTCCCTTTGCTACACCCATGTTCCTTGCCTTCCTGCCCTGTTCTTCTTAAAGAGGTTTAGCTAGAAGCCAAAAGGGACCACAGGCTAGGTGAAGCTCTGGTGGAGTGTGTGAGTGACTGTGGGCTTGGGAGAACTCAGATACTGGTTTTGAACTCTAAGGGAGCTGGACAATGGCCTCCCACAGTCAATGGAAGGGGATCAGAGTGTTCCCTGGAGCCCCAGAGCTAGAAACACTGATGAGACTCTACCATGAAGTTGCCTTGGAAGTACGTGGCTCCCATTGATTGGGCCCTCTTGCAAGAGACAGGTGACTGGACAGCTGGATAAGGGCCACGTTTTAACACCTGGCTTATCTGCCTTTTGTATTGTTTTATTGATCAGTTGGTCAATTTGGTTTCGTTCTTTTATTCTTTTGGGGGAGGAGAGGGAAATGATTGTTACATGGGATGTCAATATTTGGTCTTGTGGTTGGGAAGCCAATGTGTCAGCTCTTTGATATATCTATTTCCTGAGCAAACTGAAGGTTTGCTTTCCACAATGACCAAGACATGGGAAGGAGCCTCTGTAGTTTTCTGCATGGCTGTTTTCCTACTGAAAGGATTATTTGGATGGTGCTGGGATTGTATTGTATTAGTAATGACATGTTAGGGGCCTTGCCCCTTGGATAAGTGCCTAATTTATTCATTTAGATGGGAAAAAATGGGCTGAAGGTGTTAACATAACCCAGTCACTGTCCAACACTAAACAGTGTTAAACAAGTTCCAGAGCTTGGTGTCCAGAGACCACAGCCTGCTTCTCACCATGGCAAACACACCACTAAAAATCCGGTTAACCTTTTATTAAATATCCAGACAGGAAAGGAAACCACTCACAGTATTTGAAATGTAAAGTATTAAGTAAGGCTTTCATTTTATCCACACCCCTTGTTCCTTTCCCTTTAGCTGGAGGCAGTTTTTAAAAGGAACCCCCCCCCCCAGTTATTTGGCAGTCTCTTAGAGGTATCAGAGGGCTTGTTTTCACTATGGGAAGATCGACACAGGGATTGATTTAGTGGATCTAGTGCAGACCTACCCCAGTCCTCCACCTCTCTGAGAAGAGTAAGGGAAGTCAACCAGAGAGCATTTCCTGTTGATGCAGCGCAGTTAAGAAACCAGGGTAAGTTGACTTACGTTATTCATGTAGCTGGAGTAGAGTAACTTAAGTCAAATTACCCTGGTAGTGAAGACAAGTTCAGGGATGGTAATAACAATCCTTTTGAGGAAAAGAGAAGAAGTTGGGCAGGAGCTCTCATTGTTGCTGTTGCTGTTACTGTCCCGTCTTAGAAGCAAAGCCTCCTAGTTTGTTAGTCCCTTCAATGGTATCAAAGATGGAAATAACTGTGATCCCAGGTGGTGGTTGGGATTCAGCTGGAGCCGGTAGGGGTGGCAATGCCTCTGGGCTCTTCTCTGTTGCCCAGGGTCAGGATGACGAAGGCCTGGGGTCCCAGGAGACAGTAGGAGTGGCAGCCATGATGGTGAAGCTCAATCCGGAATCCTCCATCTGTTCTTCTTTTTGTTCTTTCTGTACTTTCCTCACAACATTCTTTCTTTCATTTAGGCCCCAGAAAGGGAGTGATGGGTACGATAGTCCATTCCCCCATTATTTTCTCCTCAAATAAGTCTTAATATCCAGCATACCAATTTTGGATCATTAACTTTCTTAGTGAACGGAAGGTTTATTTTCAAAGATAATTGGAGTTAATTCCTATATACAATGTTTTACTATTTCTATCTTCACATGTTAAACTTCAATTCTCTTTGGCTGTCATTCCTCTCAATTCTGATGTAAAAGTGTGTTTGTAAACAGAGATGCGCAATCTTTGTTATGATAAAAAAAGTTGCTTTTTATTGAAATAAATAAAGTGAAATAAAGTGAAAATTTTATCAGACATTTTCCAAAGTTTTGTGAGGATAAAAATAAAAAGTTGAAAATTGAATTAATTTACTCTTTGGGTTTTGCTTTTCTTCCACTTTTTCTCCTCCCCGCCTTCATTTTTCCTTAGAAAAAGAGAAGAATGTAAAAATAGAGAAAATGGGGAGAGAAGTAGTAAAAAAAAAATCTTTTGTAAAAAATGTTTTTTTGGGGTGTAAGTTTCAAAACCTTTTAATGAAAATGTTTTTGAAATTGTTCTGTAGATTCGTGAAATATTTTGTTTTTCCCAATCAGCTTTATATTGATAACTTTTTAAAAAGTTACATTAGTTAGCACCTGTTCGTAACACTTGTCCTTGCCTGATAAGTAACCCTATTGAGGAATTTATTCATTATGCTGTATTTAATAAATCTTGGGTGCCATATATATAAATGCTAACATAAGCATATATAGCCTTGGGAAACTAATACGTGATGATTGTTATAGCAGATGTTTTCTGTTGGGGAATCAACATGGAAGAATGATTCTGGGGTAAGAAATACTCACTAAGAGATATTAACTTAAAGAATTGTTAGTCCTCCCAGCTGTAAATAATCAGGCCTTCAAACATAAATCAGGTAAACTGAGAATGTATAGAAATGACATCACAACATATGTTTCTGGGAGAATATTCCTGGGAACAAGGTTTCCTTGTCTGACAACCAATATAATAATACTCAACTCAACCTTCTTTTCTTCACTCAACCACTCAGCAGGTGAGTTGGGCGTTGAAGAGAGAATAGGCCCAACCCATCTGTACCTTATCACCAGCCTCTCATGGGGCCTGATAGAGGACAGCTGCTCTTTCTAGAGAGCCAGAGGGAAACAGGAAATAGGGGAGGAAGCTGTGGCAGAGGCTGCAGGGCTCAGTGGGCTCCTACAGGAGACAGACGTTTGTCCAAGGGGAGAGCAGAAGCAGATCCTGGGAAGGGATGAAAAGCTGCTCCCAACTTGGGAACTCGAAGATAGACAGACAGGGAGACCTCACTGAGGAGGGGCTGTGTCTGGCTTGGGACTGGTCTGGACAATTCTTTTGTGTTTATTTTGAAATGTATGTTAATAAGCTAGACCCCAACAAGGGACCCATAAGCCAAATGGAAGTCGGGCACTGCAGAGCTATCCCAAGCCACCAGGGGCGCTCCAAACTACCCTTTCCTATCCTAGCTACATAATTTATGGATATTGATGTAGACCTGAGAAGGGTTTGTTTGATCAAGGGTGGAGACTGAAGACTGGCATTCCCAGAGGGGCAGAGTTAAGGTTGCAAGAGGAAATCTGCCTTTACTTTTCCCCTTAAATTCTTTCAAGGGCTGCTTGGGATTTTTCACATGAGAGATTCTTCCCTTGAAAAATGTGATTTCATCAAAACTGACATTTCCTGCTGGGCAGCTGGGAGCCTTGGAGATGGGCAGGCAGCATGGGCATCTGGACAGCCAGGCAGCTGAGGAATCAGCCAACTCACAGAACCACAGAAGCATAGAATCATAGAATATCAGGGTTGGAAGGGACCTCAGGAGGTATCTAGTCCAACCCCCTGCTCAAAGCAGGACCAATCCCCAACTAAATTATCCAAGCCAGGGCTTCATCAAGCCTGACCTTAAAAACCTCTAAGGAAGGAGATTCCACCATCTCCCTAGGTAACCCATTCCAGTCCTTCACCACTCTCCTAGTGAAAAAGTTTTACCTAATATCCAACCTAAACCTCCTGCACTGCAACTTCAGACCATTACTCCTTGTCCTGTCATCTGGTACCACTGAGAACAGTCTAGATCTATCCTCTTTGGAACCCCCTTCAGGTAGTTGAAAGCAGCTATCAAATCCCCCCTCACTCTTCTCTTCTGCAGATTAAACAATCCCAGTTCCCTCAGCCTCTCCTCATAAGTCATGTGTTCCAGCCCCCTAATCATTTTTGTTGCCCTCTGCTGGACTCTTTCCAATTTTTCCACATCCTTCTTGTAGTGTGGGGCCTAAAACTGGACAGAGTACTCCAGATGAGGCCTCACCAATGCTGAATAGAGGGGAATGATCACGTCCCTCGATCTACTGACAATGCCCCTATTTATACAGCCCAAAATGTCGTTAGCCTTCTTGGCAACAAGGACATACTGTTGACTCATATCCAGCTTCTCATCCACTGTAACCCCTAGGTCCTTTTTTGCAGAACTGCTTCCTAGCCACTCATCCCTAGTCTGTAGCAGTGCATGGGATTCTTCCGTTCTAAGTGCAGGACTCTGCACTTGTCCTTGTTGAACCTCAGATTACTTTTGTCCCAATCCTCTAATTTTTCTAGGTTCCTCTGTATCCTATCCTTACCCTCCAGTGTATCTCCCACTCCTCCCGGTTTAGTGTCATCTGCAAACTTGCTGAGGGTGCAATCCATGCCATCCTCCAGATCATTAATGAATATATCCAACAAAACCGGCCCCAGGACCAATCCTTGGGGCACTCCGCTTGATACCGGCTGCCAACTAGACATGGAGCCATTGATCACTACCCATTAAGCCTGACAATCTAGCCAGCTTTCTATCCACCTTATAGTCCATTCATCTAGCCCATACTTCTTTAACTTGCTGTGAAGAATACTGTGGGAGACCGTATCGAAAGCTTTGCTAAAATTAAGGAATAACACGTCCACTGCTTTCCCCTCATCCATAGAGCCAGTTAGCTCATCATGGAAGGCAATTGGATTAGTCAGGCATGACTAGCTCTTGGGGAATCCATGCTGACTGTTCCTGATCACTTTCCTCTCCTCTAAGTGCATCGGAATTGATTCTGTCAGAATTGATACTGTCAAGTTGAAGTCAACCAGGAGCCTGCCTGGTCTCCACTGAAAGTTTCAATTTAATCAACACATTCCCATGAATCTTCTTATTCTGTCAAAGCAGCATCTTTCAATGGAAAATTGTTCCATAGGGTAATTTTTGGCCAGCTCCAATCATTATATTTTAACATATTTATCCCGCTAATGGGATGATGTGCAAGTTATTATCAAGACCACTCAAGAGAAGAAATGAGAATCCAACCTAGAGGTCTTCAGCTTCTCCGCTTAGCCCATTATGTGAGAAAGACTTTGGGTGAACATTGCATATCAAGCTATAGTAGTTAGTCCCTTACCAGTAATGATCAATGGGAAATTTGGGTAAACAAGAAAATCAGGTTTTTACCCCCAGGACATCACTGCTTTTAGTGATAAATTATTTATTGCTTCAGATTTACCAGCAGTATCATCCCATATTAAGCCAACAGCTAACTGATTTGGATATTTGGAGCCTTTTTATGGGGTCCTGGAGTTCTACCTCTCAGTCTTATCAAAAAGATGACTGAGAAGTGACTTGATTACAGCGTAGACCTTCCTTCATGCGGAGAAAGGACCTGGTACTAAAGGGCACTCTTAATTTAGCAGGACAAGAATCAGTGGCTGGAAACAGAAGCCAGACAAATGTAAATTAGAAAAATTGGTCACATGTGTTTAACCTTGAGGGCTTGAACGGGGACACTGAATCCACACTGGCCGGAAAGAGGTTAATGAGGACCTGGGAGCTCAGTCAGCCCTACCCTATTACACCTACGAGAGAGGTCAAACCTTGAGTGAGGAATTAATAGAGGAAAAGCCCAATACAGTAGGGGATGAGCAGGAGAAGGGATGGTTCTCCTGTGCTAGCAACTTGAAGGAAGGGCTGGCTGAGGTCAGAGAAAAACTATAGATTGCATTGAGGAAGTCTAGTCTGGGGCCAGAGGATGTCCTGAGACTGATAAATACAAAGAGCCTCTTAGGGGCAGATAACCCTGGTGTAGGACCTCTACATTAGCTTTGTTCACCATAACAAATCTTCTTTCCTTCTGGGACTGTGGAGGAGTGGGCCCAAGAAGGGGCTTTGAGAAAGGCCTAGGGACAGGCTGAGTTAGAAAGTAGCCCAGGGGGAGGCAATGGGAGTGAATAGACAGAGCTGAGCTGCTTACGACAGGGTCCCTGGGCTGGAACCCAGAGTAGAGGGCAGGCTGGGGTTCCCCAACCAGCCTGCCGAGGATGGTGGAACGAAGACCCGCAGAGATGAGCTGGAAGACAATTGAAATCTGAAGTCAGGCTGAAGATCTGGTGTGCAGCTGCTGAACTACTGTTGAGCTGAACTAAGTTTATCTCAGAAGGGGTGAGATTCTATGTGATTTAGCTGGAGGGCCAAGTCACGAGAACTAGACCACTGGAGAGTGGCCAAAGTGATAGTTGGCACGGGGTGCCGAAGAAGAAGACCCTGCTAGGCCATGCCCAAACATGAGGAGGCACGCCAGCCAGGGAGTCACTCTTCCAGAGAAGATGATTAACCATTGGAACAAGATACCAGGGGAAGTGGTGAATTCTCCTCCTCTTGAGCTCTTCAGATCAAAAACAGATGCTTTTCTGAAAGTTGCTTTAACCAATCACACATTATTGGACTAAATACAGAGTTAACTGGGTTAAAAGTAATGTCCTGCTATGTACAGGAGGTCAGAGAAGATGATTCAATGTCTCTGCTGTGCAACTATGAACCTTCTTCTAAATCAGTTGGTACTAGCCAGTTTAGAGATAGAAGAGTGGGTAAGGTGTATGACTGACCTCCTCTAAAGTGGCAATTCCTATGTTCCTTATGTCGGAGAAAAACTGAGTTCTCACTATTTGTTTAGGTACAGCAAGTCAGATGTTTTATTAACTCTCACATGTGCAGAGGGAGAGAGCTAAACAGGTCTCTCCCTGGTAACTAATTACAGCAAGCATTTATACCTTTCATTACAGAAATAATGAGGGACAGCTGCATTTTGTTTATACATAGGCCATCTTGATATCTCATTTCCTTACTTGTTTTGACTCTTGCCTAGATACAATTAGTTTCTATACCTTATCTACACAAGGTCTTCTACACCTTATCTATACTGAGGTCACAATGACTTCTTACACAGCTCTTTCTCACCCGTCTCACACAATCCTCACACAATCCTCACACAATCCTCGCTTCTACAAATCTCGCGTTATCAGGGTTATCAGGGTCACAGCTAGCTTGACTCTTGCTAACAAAGACTGTCTCTTGCTAACGAAGCCTGACTCTTGCTAACAACCATCATGCATTGCAGTTCTCTTCTGTCAGTTCTTTTCTCTGCTTCCACACTTAGCACTGGTAAAGAGAAACACCTTCTTTGAAGCTAGAAGTTCTCCTATCTCCACAACTTTCTCACTTAGGTTAGGAGTTCACTTGTTACACTTGTTTGTAAGTTCTAAAAATAAATGCAGTATTAACTCTGTCTTTGAGGCAGTTGAAAATTCCCATTAGCAGAAGTTTCCAGGGAGTTGTGGCTCTCTCATGTAACGAATAAGAGGAGGCAGTCACTTTTGGGATCAGTTAAAAGCCAGCAGTGCCAAGTAGGAGAATGGAACTGGGGGTCCTGTGTAGAACTCTCAGGTCTCTTTACTGAGGTCCATGAAGATGATGGTGATAGACTCTAGATCCTGTATCGTACTCTGCGAAAGACTGCATGAAGAGGTCACATCAGAGAGTCCAGCTTTTGTTATACTTGTTTTTGAGGAAGCACAAAGCTTCTCATCAGATTCACACAAGGTATGTATATTGTCATGAATGATGTGTAACAGATTTCTTTCTGTGAGACACACCCTGAGCAGACAGTTTAGATGCATGTAGAACACCCTGGGTTTACTCAGTCAGCCCTAACCAGAGAAAATGGCAGGAATTTCAGAGGATTTATGATCATTTGTATATCCCCAGTCATTCACTGCATAAAAGCCAACCTCCAGGATTGTTGTTGGTTAGCCCAGAGGTCAGTGAGACCCCCAGAAGGAGGTAGAGAAGGTTTTCCCTTTCCTTCATCCATCTATCTCTCTTTCTTCATTAATTTGTCATCAGAGTGCTTTTTAGGTTACAGACGATAAAAGCAACCCTATAACACATGAGCTTACAGTTTGATATGACTGAAATAATGTAATTTCTAGCTGACATGAAGAAGAAATAGGCAAGTATTGTATCTGATATTTACATGTCTAGGATTTGTAAACCTGTTAAAACACCCTAAAAAAAGACATAGAATAACAATCAACCTACTAATATTGTACTGCTTAACTAAAACTTCACATACAAATTCACCACTAAGGAATCAGTAAACAATTCAGAGATGTGTGTCACAAGGAGATAGAATCATAAACCATAGAAAGAGTTGGAAATCATTTTGAGATGTCACCTAGTCCACCCTCCTGTGCTGAACAGCTAGACCATCTCTGACAGGTGTTTGTCTAAGCTGCTTTTCAAATGTCCAATGACAGGGATTCCAAAACCTGCCTTGGTAACCTGTTCCGGGGCGTAACTACCCTTAGAGTTAGAATGTTTTTCTACTATCTAAACTAAATCCATCTTGCTGATTTTGATGGTATTTGCAGGGGAAAGGTCATAGAATATCAGGATTGGAAGAGACCTCAGGAGGTCATCTAATCCAACCCCCTGCTCAAAGCAGGACCAATCCCCAGACAGATTTTTGCCCCAGATCCCTAAATGGCCCCCTCAAGGATTGAACTCACAACCCCGGGTTTAGAAGGCCAATGCTCAAATCACTGAGCTATCCCTCCCCCCAAAGTGTAGAAATCCCAAAGAGCCTGTCCCTACCTCTATAATCAGTTTATACATCAAATAAAATAAAGTAACACCCCCACCCCTCCACAAATGTACCTGTTTCATGTCATGTCCCACAGGCTACTATTACTGCTTTTTAATTATTACTTTTCTTGCTAGAACCCATGGCAGACACAACAGAGGGAAATAAAACGTCCATTACTGGATTCATCCTCCTGGGCTTTGGGAATCTCCATGAACTTCAAATTCTTCTCTTCCCGCTGTTTCTAGTGATCTACATTGTGACTGTGGCCGGGAACATCCTCTTCATTGCACTGGTTTTGGCTGATCAGCACCTTCACAGCCCCATGTACTTCTTCCTGGGGAACTTGGCCTGCTTGGAGACCTGCTACAGCTCCACCATCCTGCCCAGGATGATGGCTGGTCCCCTGGCTGGGGACAGGACTATTTCATTAAATGAGTGTGTCACACGATTTTATTTCGTTGGTTCTCTGATTGCTACAGAACACCTTCTCTGATCAGTGATGTCTTATGATCGATATTTAGCCATATGCAATCCTATGCGCTATCCAACCCGTGTGAGTCACAGGTCTTACCTGAAGCTTGCAGGTGGCTGTTGGATAGGTGGATTCCTAGGTAATAGCATAAATATGTTGTCGATATCTCAGTTAATATTCTGTGGGCCCAATTGTATTGACCATTTCTTTTTGTGATCTCATCCCCCTTTTAAAACTCCCTGCAATGACCCTCACCTGATGGAAATGGTGACTTTCACACTCGGCTTGCTTTTCTCACTGGTCCCATTCCTGCTTACCTTCATATCCTACATCTGCATCATCGCCACCATCCTCAGAATCCCATCCATCACCGGGAGGCGAATGGCCTTTTCCACCTGCTCCTCCCACCTCATCATGGTGAGCATTTATTATTCAACTCTGCTGACTGTCTATATGTTCCCATCCTGAGCGACTTCAAGAAAGTTCTGTCTGTTGCTTACACAGTCCTGACTCCCTGGTCAATCCCCTCATCTACAGCCTGAGAAACAAAGAGGTCCAGGAGGCCCTGAGGAAAGCTTCTAGAAAGTTCATGTTTGGACCACGCTAACCTGTCAATTTCCTTGGGTTAAAATAGATATAACATGGGTTGGGGTAGGGCCTGAAGCGAATCCTGCTGTAGTCCCAGGTCGTGTTTCCCTGAGCTTCATTGGGCTTCATGTCCTGCTCTTAAAACAGTGTCTCGCACCTTTCCAGGTGACTTTACCCCCTTCAGGACTCTGATTTCTCTTGCCTATCTCCAAGTTTCACCTCACTTAAAAATTGTTTCCTTACAAAATCAGACATAAAAATACAAAACTAGCACAGCGCACTGCTACTGAAAAACTGCTGAGTTTCTCATTGTTACCATAAAATTATGAAATAAATAAATTAGAATACAAATATTGTTCTCACCTTTCAGTGTATAGTCTATAGAGCAGTATAGACAAGTTGTTGTCTGTATGAAATTTTAGTTTGGACAGACTTTGCTAGTGCTTTTTATGTAACCTGTTGTAAATCTAGGCAAATCTCTAGATGAGCTGATGTACCCCCTGGAACACCTCTATGTACCCCCAAGCTACACATGGCCCTGGTTGAGAACCACTGCTCTGACAGCCCTGGGAGACAGGCAATTTTGGCAATTAATTGTCTTTGACTACTAGCAGTAAATATGCCCAATGGCTTGTGATGGGATGTTCCATGGGGTGGGATCTGAGTTATTACAGAGAATTCTTTCCTGGGTGTCTGGCTGGTGAGTCTTGCCCACATGCTCAGGGTTTAGCTGATCGCCATATTTGGGGTTGGGAAGGAATTTTCCTCCAGGGCAGATTAGCAAAAGCCCTGTTTTGTTTTGTTTTTTTGCCTTCCTCTGCAGTGTGGGGCACGGGTCACTTGCTGGAAGATTCTCTGCACCTTGAAGTCTTTAAACCATGATTTGAGGACTTCAATGGCTCAGACACAGATTTGATACAGGAGTGGGTGGGTGAGATTCTGTGGCCTGCTTTGTGCAGGAGGTCAGACTAGATGATCCTAATGGTCCCTTCTGAGCTTAAAGTCTATGATTCCATGAAAATGGACAGCCATCTTGATAGACAGACAGCAAGAAAGACAATTAGATGGATGGACAGATGATTATACAGATGGACAGTTGGATGGATGGATAGTTGGATAAAGAGATGATTAGGTAGATCAGTGGGGATACATGTGCATGCTCTCTGTCTCGCCCCCCCCCGACCCACCCCACATCAGGCAGTGTGCTCCATAAGTGCCCCAAGGTGCTCATTTCTATGGGTCAGAACCCAGAAATTTGTTCACACTCCATGTCTATTGTCCCTTCATGCGGCATCTGAACCTGCCAGGAAGGAGGCCAATTGGTGTGGTCCACATGTGGCTGCTTGTCCAACTAAGGGCAGGGCTGAATGACCAGGGCTGTGAAATTCAGTTCTGGATTCTGAGACTCACCAGGTTTATTGGGGGTGTTTGGATCTGAGTTTTTTGTCTCAGATCCTGAAGTCCAGGAAGCTTCATTCAGGTCCGTTGCTGCTGTGGATTAGACTGAGACCAGCAAGTGATTCCCAGAGCGGCTGGACAGAGCTGCAAGACCGAGGCAATACACACTTGCTGCCAGTGATGCAGATGGCCCCATGGATGTCTCAGACAGGGGTGCATCTAGCATCAGTCAGTTGAAGGCGCAGCTCTGTGGAGAACCATTGTGCCTGGACATCAGTGGTACGGGCAGCAATCAGGGAGACATTTGGAACATCGGGCTAGCGCCTCACTCTCGTTTTCACCACCCAACTCAGTTGTCCACAGTGGAGCTACTTTCACTTACCCCCGGTGAGGGTCTCTCTTCAGCCGTCTGTTACACAGAAAATCACAACTCTCACAAACACTAACCAAGAATTCATTTCCCAGCACGCACACACTGATACACAGGCAGGCACAAGGAGACACCCAGAGAGACACACACAATGCAGAAATACAGAAACCAGGCACTCACAAGCATATTCCATATAAGGTGGTTCACACAAAGGCCCCCACACACGATATGCATCCACACACACACACAGTAGCACTATTACATACAAAGGCCCTTCATTTTGAGTTGTTACCAATTTTTACTGAAAATTTACCCCAAGCTATTCTTTTTAACCAATTTTCACCCTAATTTTGGACCACTCAGAAATACTGATTATGTTAAAGCTGGGGTTCTCAAACTGGGGGTCAGGACCCCTCAGGGGGTCACGAGGTTATTACATGGGGGATCGTGAGCTGTCAACCTCCATCTCAAACCCCGCTTTTTACTGTGGTTGGACACAGTGTGCAGAAGGCACTTGGAGCTCTATTTCCTTGGCCACATGTATCCTGTCCTTTTTCTGGTGGCTCGTCCAGAAAAGGAGGACAAGAGCTCACTACTGCTACCACCTGAAGGAGTTGCTGGGTTGAGATCAGCTGGTAGAAGGAGGCAATAGCCCGAGAATCCGGGACTTCAAGCCCCTAGAGTGACCTCTTACCTTTATAGACCCCCCCCATCATACACAGCTATTTTAACGTTTAGCGTGATAGTAAAGAGACCCCTTTTCAACCTTCACCACACAAGAGAGAGCCTGCAGCATTTGTCATTAACTATTTATTTCTCCTCTCCTGGCTCCCAAACTGCTTCTCCTCCTTACTGCCGCCAGCCACCTTCGAGTTCTCCCTCTTCTCTCCCCGGCTCTGCTCACTTGATTGCAGCAGCTCAGCGGATGGTCCAGCTTTACTCTCACTTCCATTCTTCTTCCCTTCTTTGGGTGGCTGCATTCGCCATTGAGCAGGCTGATGGGAATCCCTGAGTGCTCGGCCTAGGCCAGGGGTCTCCAACACGCGGCCTGCGGGGCTATTTCTCTAGGTGAGCGGCTCCAGGCCAGAGCTCAATGCCGTCCTGCACCGCAACCCCCTGCCATGAGCCCCCGGCCTGCACCCCAACCCCCTGCTGCACCCCAACTTCCTATCCTGAGCCCCCTTCTGCATCCCACAACACTTCTGCACCCCAACCTCCTGCCCTGAGCCTCCTGCCTGCACCTCAACCCCAGGCTGCACCCCAACTCCCTGCCCTCAGCCCCCTGCCGCATCCCACATCCTTCCTGCACCCCAACTCCCTATCCTGAGCACCCTTCAGCATCCTGTACCCCTTCTGCACCCTAACCCCCTGCCATGAGCCCCTGCCTGCACCCCAATCCCCTGCCACACCTCACACTCCCTCCTGCACCCCACACCCCAACCCCCTGCCCTGAGCCCCCTGGCTGCACCCCAACCCTCTGCCACACCTCACAATCCCTCCTGCACCCCACACCCCAACCCCCTGCCCTGGCCCTCCTGCCTGCATCTCAAACCTCTGCTGCACCCTAACTTCCTGACCTCAGGCCCCTGCCGCATACCACATCCTTCCTGCACCCCAACCTCCTGCCCTGAGCCCCCTGTCTGAACCCCAACCCTCTGCCACACCTCGCACTCCCTCCTGCACCCCACCCCAACCCCCTGCCCTGAGACTCCTGCCTGCACCTCAGCCCCCTGCTACACCTCACACTCCCTCCTGCACCCCAACTTCCTATCCTGAGCCCCCTTCTGCATCCCACACCCCTTCTGCACCCCAACCTCCTCCCGAGCCGCCTGTCTGAACCCCAACCCCTCTGCCACACCTCGCACTCCCTCCTGCACCCTGCAACCCAACTCCCTGCCCTGAGCCCCCTGCACCTCAACTCCTGCTCTGAGCCCCCCCCCCCCCACACCCCTCCTCCCCCTCTGGGGGCAGGGCTGGGGACAGTGATGGGGGGTGTCAGCGATGCGCTCCTCCGGCCAATGAATTAATCCTCAGGCGGCCCTCATCACCATTTGAGTTTGAGACCCTGGTCTAGGCTCACAGGCCCAGCAGCTAAAGCCAAGCCCCACTGAGAGCGGGGGGAGATTAGCCTGGAGTGTCAGGAGTGGAGGCTTGGCCCATGGGGACCCAGGCACTGCCGCTGCTGCCACCTTCGTGGTGAATCCTCCAACGCCTCGCCAAAGGGCTCTTCCACATTCTACAAACTGGCCTCACGGGCTGACTGTCAAGGAGAACAGAAACCCTTTGTTAGAGCCGGAGAGGCTCTTGCCACGGCTCCCTGAGGGTCACAGTCAAACACCTGCGAGTCTCTAGGAGGCTCTCAAGCAGTTCCCTGCTCAGGCACTTGGCACCCACTAGCAATGGTCTCTGACAGCGGCATTGCCAAGGGGAGCTCAGCAGATGTTCCCTTCTATGACTTCCTGAGTGGGAGGGAGGTTGGTCTTGTCATTTAAGGCCTATTGTCAGAGTCAGGGCTCCTGGGTTCTCTGACTTTGGAAGTGGCTGGAGTCTAGTGGTTGGAGCTGGACTGGTATCAGTTCCGCGCTTCCTTCCTGCCCCTCTCAGGGATGTCGTGTGTGACCTTGCAGCCAGTTGCTTTCTATCCCTATGCCCCAGCGAACAGGGATAATACTGACTCACCTCAGAGGGGCTGGCAGGGGCAAGGTGGGGCTCCAAGTGGCCCTCCCTGAATGTTTCAATCAGTTGATGGTGGCAGCGCTACTAAGGCAAGGAAGTAATTTGAGCCTTGGGGAAGTTTTTAATCTAAGCTGGTAGAAATAAGCTTAGGGGGTCTTTCATGCAGGTCCCCACATCTGTATCCCTAAAATTCAGAGGGGGGAGGGAACCCTGACATGCGCTGACCTTAGAACCTAACCCCCACGTAAGATGTGACTCCACTGTATTCATTTTTGATAGTTTAGCGACGCTCCAGGGGGAGGGGAGGTGGGAGGGGCTGGCCTCTCCTTTTGCCTCTCAGTTAGGGCTCAGTCTATAATCAGCTTGGCTAGGCCCCAGGCTGTGCAGCCCGGGGGAAATCACCCTGTTACAGGCCTGCTCTGCCCACTCCGACTGTTCGTGGCCTGGGGTCCTTGCTCCCCATTTCACACCTGGTTTCCAGAGGGACTGAGGACACACAGGCTCCTCTGCCTGGAACTGGAGTTTGCTCGTTCTGGTGACTCTGACATTCAGAGGCTGACAGGTGTGGTGAGGGGGCTGGAGAAACCCCACTGCTGCGGGAAGTGGAGCTGGAGACCGGAGATGCCAGGTGATCAAGACTACCCGATACGCTCTTCATGCCCCAGGGGCTGGAGTCTCCTGCCAGAAATGCTCTCAGGAGTCCAGGTTCGAGGACGTCTCTGGAGAGCCCCTTCCTAGGAAGGAAACCAGGCTGGTAGGATGATGGAGAAGTCTCTGTCCCAGAACTGGGAGCCAGGGACAGGGGAAGCTCCCAAACAGGCTATGCATCGGGGATGCCATTTCTCCCCCAAGAGACCCACACGCCCCAAGGAGTAAATGGCTCTTACCTCCATGAGGGACTGGGGTCTTCCATCTAAGCCTCTTTGAGAGCCAGCATTGCTTGCTTGGATGGGACGAGGTGACCTGTCCCCACTGCTCCCTGACGTGGCTCAGCTACAGGATGCGCCCGTCTGGGAGGCTGTGCCAGATCCCAGGGCCTGGAAGACAGCTGGGAAGGAGACTCCTATTCCTGTCATACCTAGAGACCACATAGAAGGGCCAAGGGGAGAATAAAGGGAAGGAGATGAAGCTAGCCCTGAGCCTCTGTCCCACCCCCACCTCCTCAAAAGTGGAGCTTTCCGAGCTCCAGTGGGGCTGTGACTCTGACACAAGGGGCTTTCTGCACCACATGGGACAGGGAGAGCTCTGCATGGGCGCAGCAGGAATGGGAGGGGGGTAGACCAAGGAAAGGGGGGAGGGGAGTGGGTGCAAGGGAAAGAGGTCCTGCCCCATATGAAGGAATTTGGGGGGGCTGAGGGAAGAACCCTGCTCCACAGAGAGGGCGGGGAGAGTTTCTGTGAGTGCCAGGGGGCTCCATTTCCCCTTCCACTAGCTCTCCCTCTTGCTCTCCCACTCCGAGGGGAGCCACTCCCGCTGGCCCAGTCTGGTCCGGACCAAAGTCTGCAGGGTAACAGTGGGCCCATAATAGGGCTGGGCGGTTTTGACAGGGTTGGGACTCACCACCATGGCGCCTCCCGCTGGTCGCTCCGGGAATTAGCTCACTCCATGGGGAATGCCCTCTGCTGGCAGCATCCCATCCATCTCTTGTCCTCTGTTGGCATTGGGACCCACGTTGCTCACCGCTTGACAGTGTCCTTCAGGCCACTGCCCCTCCAGCAGTGCCCACTAGTCCATCCTCACCCCATTCCAGGGGGTGGGGGTTAGCAACACTCCTTGCATCTGCCTCGGTGGCCAACCACAACCCCCAAAGTTTAGCCCCTTGTCTCAAGGGCCGGTTACAATTTGTCTCGGCCATCGGATGGCCAGGTGCAGTACTGCCCAGCCCGAGATACTGGTCTCCTGCCCGGGAGACAGACCTTCCCCCATGAAGTTCTGGGATAGAGTACCTGCTGCTCGCCGGGGCAGTCTTTATATAGGGCCTAGCCTAGCCCTGATTGGCTGGCTCTAATCTCGGCCCTGACTGACTCTCATTTGGCCCTTCTCTGATTGGCTGCTAGCCTGTGCAGTCGCTCTGGCCTACTCTAGCGCCCTCTTGCATGGGGGTGGAGCAGCCGCCCCACCTCAGCGATCAGCTGTCGCAACCAGGTGCAGGGCCGTCTCCATGCACCAGCAGAGGAAGTACATGACTGGGGCGGCATTCCGTCCATTCTTGGGGCAGCAGAGGCCGGGCGACTTTTTTGTTTTTTGCACTTTGGCAGTTCGGATGGCGGCAGTCCAAGTGGTTGGGGTTTTTTGGTTTTCTTTTTGCTCGCTTTGACAGTCCGAACGTTGTTTTTTGGGGGTTTTTTTGCTTAGGGCGGCAAACATGGTTGAGCCGGCGCTGCTGGGCTGAGGTCGCTCAAGTGGTCAGCCCCTCAACACAGTGTATCAGGGTGGCTCAGGCCTGGGCAGGGCCCAAGCACCCCACAAACAACCAAACTTCAAGGGCGGGCCCTGGCCTGGGTGGAACCCTGGCAGCCAGCAAACAGACAGACTTGATAGGGCTGGCTCTAGCCTGGGCGGGGCCCCGGTGGCCAGCCAACAAACAGTTCCTGTCCTGGGCTACAGCCTCCTTGCACCATGTAGGGGGTCAGCCACCCGGGGTGGGGTGGCAGGGGGACGCGGTCCCACCCTCCTCCCCTGCGTCCCAGCCCAAGGCGCTGGCAGGGGCAGGACTGCTTGCCCCTGCGTCGGCGGAGATCCAGCCGCAACACGCCGACTGAGTCGCGCCAGGCTCTGCAGCCAGCAGCTCCCGGGCTGCCCCGGGCTACTTCCTGCCTCCCCGGGGTTTGGTAGCTGTGGCCTCCAGGCCTCTTCTGGTTCCTTGGGGAAAACTGCAGTGGGTACTCCGGGCCAGTCCTCGTCCATGTCTGGGGTTAGGGTTAGGGACCTCTGGAGAACAGTCCAAGTGTCCTCCTCTGTTGCAGGCTGTCCCCCAACTGTGGTGCAGGGCCGGCCTTTTATATTTCCGGCCCCACGCCCCGGTCCTTACGGCGAGGGGGGTGGGGCGATATAGGCTCCGCCCACCAAGGGGCATGTAGGGGATCCCTCGCTCTCCTGCTCGGAGGCAGGCCACTGAGTCTCAAGAGAGTCCAAAGGAGGCCCTGGTGGTCAGCCAACAAATAGTCCTCCAGGCGAGGGAGGTGGGGCGATATAGTCTCCGCTCTCCAAGGGGCGTGTAGAGGGGCCCTCGCTCTCCTGCTCGGAGGGAGGCCACTCAGTCTCACTACACTCCCCGTTTAGAGGGAGCGGGAGTTGCTGGTGGCCTTGGAGGCAGAACTCCTGCAGCGCCTCCGGCACTTGGCGCAAGTGCCGGATGATGTAAAGTTGGTTCATTATGTTGGCCGTGACGTCCTCCTGCAGCAAGGGAACGAGGACCTGTCAGAGACTCAGAGGCCCCACGGAATCACGGGGAATTAAGGGCACCTGGGACCAGCAGCATTTCCACCCAGCACCCGCGCACCTCTGAGGGATGGAGTCCCCCTCCTGACCCCCAGAATGGAGTCTTTCTAGGGACCTCCAGTGCCAACCCCCCTCCTTGTAGGGGGAGCTCCTTCCACCTCCTGCCCAGTGCCCCGACAGCTGTTCCACCGCCAATCCACAGCTCAAGTTCTCCGACCCCTCTCCTCCACCCCCACCCAGGTTGGGCAGGGAGGGGGATCTAGCGGGGGGGTGGCGGAGGGATTCTGGCAGCAGTGAAGTGGGATGTGGGGAGCTTGAGAGCTTTCCCCAAGTCATCCCAGCCACTGAGGCTGAAGCCGCAGGATGGCAGCCCTGGTGAATGGGGCAGATCAGCAGCCCCTGCTGACTGAATCCTCCCGTTCTCTCTAGAGCGAGTCCAGCCCTGCCGGCAGCAGGACGAGCTTCCCCCGCCCATGTGCCTCAGAACTGCCCGGTCAGTCGCCATCACCCCTCAGTCCTTGGCCTCCCAGGCTGCCAGTGACGGGAACAACTCTGGGTGGTGGCGCGGGTGACAGGAGAGGCTCGCAGAGGGCACGTAGAGGACTTTGCTGCCCTTCCCAAGAACAGAAGTCTGTGCTGAGGCAATGCTTGTCATTCATTAGCCTTGCTAACGAGCTGGGCTGGAACTGCTCCGGGGACAAGCTGGCTCCCTCCTGCTCATGGAGGTGAATTCATCTCCCTTCCCAGGAGCAGCTGCTCTCACTCTCATTCCCCACCAGTCGCCTTGCTGCCAGGCCGGTGAATGGCCAGAGGATGGGAATGAGGCCTGGGCCCTGCCCCAATCTCCTGAGTCTAATGCAGCTGCTCACCTTGCTCCCCATCAGCTGCTGGGCTTGCCCCAGGAGGGAGTAAGTGAGGAGCAGCCCAGCCTGGCTGACATGCAGCAGGGGGTCGTGCACGGCCAGCACTGCTGTCTGCAGGAAGAATCTTCTCTGCCCCTCGCAGAAGACTTTGCCAAAGACCTGAAATCAACCAGATGTGAGGCTTCAGCAGATTGCCCAGAACCAGGCTCCAAATCCTGCCTAGAACGTCAACTCCGTCGCGTGGCTCCAGGAGGCAGCCACCTGCCCTGCAGAGCTGTGCCATGCCCTGGCAGAGTGTCCTTACCTCCCCGACCCTGGCGGTGTTCTTGTAGCCCAGGAGCCTGCTGTCCTGGTGCCAGTCCCAGCACCAAAGGTCTTCGACCTCATGGATGTTCAGGTCTGGGAAAGAGAGAGACACGTACACATTGGTCATTCTGGTTGCAGGGCTTGTGTCCATCCAATCCCATTGGTGGCTGCACAGTGGGCAGATCCCAACAGAACTGCGGGGGTGGTGGTGAACACAGAAAGAGATAGAGAGAGACTGATCCGCCAGCCGGGGTCACTCGGAGAGAAATTGGCTGGGGTCCCAGTCTCACTCGTCTAGCCGGGTTCCTTACCCCTCTGGCGCAGCAGGAGCTGGTAGAGCCGGTAAACCCCCTCCCTGGCCTGCCGGCTGATGTCCTGGTCTGGGTCACTGATGGACAGAGCCAGCTGTGCCACGTGGTGGCCCATCCTGGGGAATTCGGCTGAGTTCTAATGGACGGGAGAGGGAGAGGGAGAGGGGACTCCATCAGCATTTTCCTGTCAGCTCCCAGTCCCCGCCTGGGCCAGGACTCTCCTTCCCCTCAGCCCCTCTGCAGGAGATGCTAGAGGATAGGAGCTAGAGCTGGATCCTTAATTCTCTCTGCCCCCAAGGGAGCCCGGAGAACAGGGATGCGGGCAGGGCCCTCCAGGAGGATTTGCTTCCCCAGCTGCTCCAGGATGACAAGAAGGCAAGAACCTGGAGCCTGCTCCCCTTACAAGCGAGAGTTGCCACTTAACCAGGACAAGAAGAACTTGATTCAAGCCAGGCTCATTCTCTGCTCTGACTCTGCCTCCCCACGAGGAACACTCCTAGCTCAGAGGCCACTTACGTCAAAATAAGGGAGGGTGATGATGGACGTGAGCAGGGCTGCGCTGCTCCTGATGGCCCTGGCTCTCTCTCGTGGCACCCTGGACACGGTCCAATACTTAATGTGCTGCGGGGAAAGGAGGCAGCTCAGGATTGATGGGCGGGTGCATGTGTAGTGCTAATGGCCCCTCTCCATCCCCAGGGGGCTGAGACATTGTATGCGGTGGGGGTGGAATATCAGATTCATTGACCGCAGAGCTTTAGAAGGGGACTCTTGCCCCCAGGACGATGCTTGTATCCTGCAGGTCACAGCTTGTCATTGTCTCTCTAGATTGGGACAATGCTCGGTGTCGGGGTTGGTCCCATCCCCCCTGAACTCCTGATTCCTGAACAGCAACCCAGGAAGGAGACAGACCCCTCCCCACCTCCCTGGTTCTCAAGTCCTTGGCTGGGTGAAGGGACTGAGTGTGAGCACAATCCCCCCAGGAATCTCGGGGCCCGTCAGAGACAAGGGCTGATTCTCTGGGGCCCTCCTGTTTCTCTAGGAATGAGGCTGTGGCTCTTCTCTGAGGACCATCTTCTGGATCTCCCAGGAGGGGTTCAGACTCTCACTCTCCAAGCTAGCCAGTGGCCCTGTGCTTAGTGCTCGACACAACCAGGCAGAGCTCTGGGTGAAGTCCCAGCTCCTTCCTCTGTCCTTCAAGGAGGAAGGGCCTGACCCTGCATTGCACTGACTGCCCTGACCAAGGACGGCCACTGGGGGCCCAGCTAGGAAGACAGACTGGAAAATGGATCTAAGAGTGAAGGTCAAATTGCCCCCACCCCTCTCATCAGGCTCACCTCCAAGATGTAGTGGAGCTTGTCCGTGTCTGGGGTCTTTGCCAGCAGGTTCCCTAGCATGGAGTCCAGAAGGTGTGGTATGACCCTATGCAGATCCTGCAAAGCAAGGGAGAGCCATGGGTTAGACTTAGGGAAACTGGGGCTACACCTGCCACAGGATGGGAAGAGGGGTCTCTGGGAAGCACTGGTGAGACCCCCAAACACATATCCTGGCCTCTCTCATTCACATCCCACTGCAGGCAATTACCAAGGATTTGGGCAGGATAACAGCTGGCTGATCTACCTGGACTTGGTTGGTGTCCGTCTGCGTGCCCAGGGTGAAGACTGCGTGCAGGGCGGCTTGGAGGAGGTGGGTCTCCAGCTCTGGCTCCAGGGCAGGTGTCATGGTGCTGGCAAGAGAGTGGAGCCGGTATTAGACTTTGCAGTGCGGGGGTGGGACTGGCACCGACACGGACGTGAGACTGCAGGGAAATAAGCAGAGGCTGACGAGAATGGAAACTGAGGCACCGAGCCAGGGAATGATAAGGCCGAGGTTTCCCAGACAGACTGTGGCAGGGCAGGAATAGCGCCTGTTCCCTGGACCCTGCTGCCCCTCCTGTATCTGATCCTGGGAGTCAGCCTCTCCCCAAAGCCATTGCAATATGACTGGAGTGAAAATTTTAAATTAATGGAGATATCCCATCTCCTAGAACTGGAAGGGACCTTGAAAGGTCATCGAGTCCAGCCCCCTGCCTTCACTAGCAGGACCAAGTACTGATTTTGCCCCAGATCCCTAAGTGGCCCCCTCAAGGATTGAACTCACAACCCTGGGTTTAGCAGGCCAATGCTCAAACCACTGAGCTATCCCTCCCCCCAACAGAGCAGCCAGGAGTGGGAGTGACCCTTCCTGCCACCTCTGCCAGAGGACTCCCCCCGGGCTTGGGAGGTGACCTAGGAGTGGGAGGGGCAGTGACTCCCAGCCACGGGCCTGAGCAGCACCGGGGTTAGGGGAACAGAGCGGGAGGGTCTCGGTACCTGAGGTTGGCCACAGCAATGAGGGAGTTGGCCAGGACGGCGCCGGGTGAAGAGTCAGGAGGAAGCTCCTCAATGAACTCCTGTGAGACCCAAAGGAGACAAAGGAGCGTGTGAGATTCGGGCCTCACTGACACTCCCCAAGGAGGAGATTACACAGCCAGCAGGATCCCCCCAGCTGCCTCCCGCTCCTCCGATTCCTGCCCACTAGTTCTCCCGTCTCTTCTCCCCAATCTTCAGCCCCAGCAATCCCTGCCCTCAGCTGCCCTCCAGCACCAGCTATCCCCCAACCGTCGGCCCGGGGAGACCCCTGCCCCTCCCATGTCTCTATCCACCCTCCAGCTGCCGGGCGCCGTGTCTCACTCACCACAATCCTCTCCGCCACAGCCGCCTTCGAGCAGTGTGGCTCCAATGTGTCATCCCCTCTCTGCTGGGCAGCGAGGCACGCGGGGTAGATGGCGTGCAGGAAATCGAGCTGCTGCGCCTGGTCCTGTGCCCACCAGGAGTGGGGTTAGGGGAGAGAGAGCCAGTTAGCCAGGGACCTCCCTGCCCCAGCCACAACAGCTGCAGGACTTAGGCCTGAATGGGGGATAGTGGGGACCCGCCTATTGTCCCAATCACCCACGACTCCTCCACAATCAGGGTCAGGAACTGGGACAGTGTCTGTGGGGGTCCCAGATCGTGAAGGAGAAAGGTCCCCATTAGGGCCAAGACCTTCTGCAGGGGGTCAGGATGCTGGGAAGGAGCAGGACAATCTCAGTTCCAGCACAGCTGGGGAACGTTTGTACCTTTTCTCGGCCATGGAGCTGCTCTCGGATGTTCATGAGAGCAGCCTCCTCTGTTACCAAGTCTACCCGTTCTTCTTCCTCCTCCTCCTCCTCCTCCTCCTCCTCGTCCTCGGAGTGCCTGGCGGACGCTGCATCAGGGAGAGATGGGGACAGGGTGACGCCTGCTGCCACTCGGGGGAAGGACAGGGGCATGGTGGGACAATGTGTCCCCTTCCCTCCTCTGGGACATAGGGCAGATTGGGCCCCCCTCTCAGTGATGTCGTCAGCCCCCAACTCCTTCAGGAGCCCATAGCAAAGAGACGCCTCCACTGTCCTGGACTCCCTTGGAGGTGCCTCCCCTCCCCACCCCCCACGCAAAATGGAGCACCAAGGACCAAAGTGGCAGCATCTAGTGTCGGTGGGGTTCACATGGCTCAGGCCAGACACCTGGGCTGGAGACCCACCCCCATAGCACTGCTCGAGGGCCTGGGCCCAGGGTGTTCACCGCCCCCTCCTCACTCCTCCCTGAACCCAGCCTGGCTCCTCACCTTGAACGAAGCAGACGTGTCCGTTGGCCAGGCTGCTGTCCGAGTCGCAGGCGCTGCAGCTGTCGGATGGGGAGCGGCCCGAGCTGCTGGGGCTGGCAGAGGGATCCTCCACCTCCTGCCCTGGGGAGGCTGGAAGGTCCTCACTGACCGAGCAGGGCGATGGCCCCTGTTGGAAGTTGGGGCTGGGCTCCTGGGGCCGCTGCTGCCCACACAACAACAAGCCCCAGAGCCACCCTGCCCGGTTCCGCCCCTGGGCTGGGTCCTGCCTGCCCAGCCGCAGCCTGGCCCAGCTCCATTTTGGCCTGGGAGGTGATGCTCCCACCTCGGTGCCTGTGCCGGGAGTGGGTTTCCTCCGCCAGAAGGCTGGGCACTTCCACCTCCTGGCGCGGCCGGGAGCTTCTTCCCCGGCAGCGGGGACGGAGGGGCCGCTCCGCTCCTGGGGAAGATGGTGGCTGCTTCCCTCAGGCTCTGGGGCCACCTGCAGAGCCTTCTTCCTGAACCTCCTCAGGAGCCGGCCATCCTGGAACCCAGCGGGGAGCAGGCGTGAGTCTGGGGTCAAGGCAGCCGCTCACTAACGAGCCTGTTTGGTCCCTCCCCATCCCTGCCCCAGCCGGAGCAGCTCCTGCTCCCCCCACGGGGGTGCAGGGAGGGCAAGCTACACACACTGGCAGGAGTTCATTGCATGCTCTGCTCCCCCTCAACGCTCCCCCTCGTCATCCCTGGGGCTGCAAGAACCGGGGAATCTCGTCCTTTTCGAGCACTGGGGTCAGTCACAAAGACCACTGGTCACTTTGGACAGGCAGCTCCCTCCTGAAAACCCACACCACACTCACCGCACCCCCACCCTCGGCCCAGGCTAGAGAAGGAACAGAACCCAGGCAGGGCCGGCTTTAGGCCCTGCGCCTAAGAGGGCCCCACGCACTCATCCCGGCGGCAGTCATCTTCGGGGGCCCCGCTCCCCTGGCCAGAGCGCCGGCCGGCGCGCGGCAGCCCCATAGCCCCGCAACCCAGGCTGGAGCATGACAGCCCTGTGACCCCGTGACCCCGGCCGGAGCGCGACACCTCCACGACCGCGGCCGGACCGCAGCAGCCCTGCAGCCCCGCAGCTCCACGACCCTGGGCAGACCTCCAGACGGAGCACGGCAAGCCCCGCGCGGCCCCCTCCCCCAGACGGCACTCCGAAGTGCCTCCCCAGGAATCGGGCCCCGCACTTGCTAAAGCCAGTCCTGAACCCAGGAGTCCGGACTTCTTCTGGGAAACCATTCCCCACTTCAAAGTCCCTAGGCATAGCAAGGCCATGGCCCCCTCAGTTCCCATTGATTTCCATGCTCAGCAGCTCACTGGGTCTGGCCCAGCTCAGAGACTCTCAGCCTGGGGAACAGTCTCCCACAACGGAAGGGCTGGGAGCCACATTGCTGGGACCTTGCCAAACACACTGGAGACGGCTCTGCAGAAGCCCCTCCCCGGTCTGAGTGCGAGGGGTTCCTTGGGGCTGTTTGCAAATCCAATCTCCTTTGGGAGAGATTCTCTCCCCCTCTTTCTGCCTCTCCCTGGACAGACAGGGGATGCCACCGAGGAATCCTCATGCCACTCACTTGCTCTGGTGACGGAGCGATGGATGGAGGATGTTCAGGGTCGTCCCTCGCCCGTCTCCTCACTCTCCAAGCCCAAGGCAGGCTGGAGAGGGTGGTGGTGAGCTGAGGAGTTACCCTGCTCAGCAAGCAGGCAGGGTGATGGCACGGGGCGATCGGCTGGCTGTGAAAACAAGAGTCTGTCTTATTGCTAAGGGACAGAGAAACTCGTCCAGCAGCAGGGGGTGCTGGACACCGCCCTAATGCGGGGGTGACAGCGCGTCCGGGATCCCCACATCCCAGCACTTTACACACCTTCCTGGAGCCTCCTAACCCCCCTGGGCTGTCGGGACTGCGACCCCAACCCCACTGATGAGAACCAGGGCTGGGGACTGTGTCAAAAGCCTTAGTGACACCAAGAGAGATCACATCTACTGTTTACCCACCTCCCCTAGGCCCGGAACCCTGCCAAAGAAGGAGCTAGGATTGGTTTGGAATGATTTGTTCTTGACAAGTCCACGCTCACTAGTCCTAAGAACCAAATTATCCTGTAGGTGCTGACAAAGGGACTGTTTAATGATGTAGTCCAGTCTCTCTCCAGCTATGGAAGTGAGGCTGGCTAGTCTGTAAGTCCCGTTTCAGTCAGAAAATCCCATTCAGACTAAACAAGTTTGTTTCTTGAACTCATAACAAGTGGGATGAAAGTTCTTTGCAAAAAGATTTTGTTGCAAAACAAAAGCATCTCCTGTTTGTCACAGTGTGTTAAATTGTCTCCTCGCACACCAAGAGGAGACACTTAGATCTCGACAATTAGATAAGATGCCTCAGTCTGAGCTAAGTAGTTGCTGCTCTTATCGATTTCAAAATAAAAAAATACAAATAAAATCGACTATTTCAGCTATTCTATTATGTCACAATCTGATCTGAGTAAACATGATAGGACACCTCATCTTCTGCACTGCTCCTAGTGACATTCTCCAATGGATCCCCATCCTCCACCCACCGTGAGGTAGGTAGGAGCGTATCATTATTATCCGTACTTGAAAGAGGGAGAAGCTAAGGCTGAGAAAGGAGAATTGACTTGTCTTAGGTCACACAGCCAGTCAGTGGCAGAGTTGGGACTAGGACCCAAGAGCCCTGATTTTCAAACTAACCATCGGATCTTGAATTTCATACATTGAATGACCTGAATAAAGTGCTCTCAGATGAGTTCCAGACCAACAACAGTGCACAGTAATTATTCAGCAAGTATTTGAGGAGAACTGCAATGGTAGAGAGAATCATGAGCTGCTCAGAGACAATTCATGCAGAGAAGCAGCAAAATTCCTCAAACCTAGAACTGCTTATGACTTATTTACTTGGTCTTAAAAGAGAACAAGGACCTGAGTCTCATAGATTCATAGATTATAGGACTGGAAGGGACCTCGAGAGGTCATCGAGTCCAGTCCCCTGCCCGCATGGCAGGACCAAATACTGCCTAGACCATCCCTAATAGACATTTATCTAACCTACTCTTAAATATCTCCAGAGACGGAGATTCCACAACCTCCCTAGGCAATTTGTTCCAGTGTTTAACCACCCTGACAGTTAGGAACTTTTTCCTAATGTCCAATCTAGACCTCCCTTGCTGCAGTTTAAACCCATTGTTTCTGGTTCTATCTGGTTCTCCTCCCTGTCAATAACCCCCTGCTCAGCCAGTCAGGGTAGAGGCTGAGGACGGGAGGCTGATGGTTCTCACCAGAGAGCCCAAAGGATGGCCCAGGTCTCTGGTGGGGATCAGTGGCGTAGCCCCCCAATGGCTTCTCTGGCTGTGCCGTTCCGCCCCCGCAGCCCCCCCCATGGCTCCTCCGGCCATGCCGTGCCGCCCCCGCAGCCCCCCATCATGGCTCCTCCGGACATGCCGTGCCACCCCTTCGGCCCCCCCCCCATGGCTCCTCCGACCATGCCCCACCCCATGGTTCCTCCGGCCATGCCGTGCCTCCCCCTCAGCCCCGCCATGGCTCCTCCGGCTGTGCCATTCCGTGCCCTCGGCCCCCCCATGGCTCCTCCGGCCATGCCGTTCCGTCCCCTCAGCCCCCCATGGCTCCTCTGGCAGTGCCCCGCACCCCATGGCTCCCCCGGCCATGCTGTTCCGCCCCCGCGGCCCCCCCATGCCTCCTCCGGCCATGCCGTTCCGTCCCCTTGGCCCCCCCATGGCTCCTCCGGCAGTGCCCCGCCCCCCATGGTTCCCCTGGCCATGCTGTTCCGCCCCTGCGGCCCCCCCATGCCTCCTCCGGCCATGCCGTTCCACCCCTGCGGCCCCCCCATGGCTCCTCCGGTCATGCCGTGCCGCCCCCTTGCCCCCCCCATGGCTCCTCCGGCCATGCTGTGCTGCCCCCTCGGCCCCGCCATGGCTCCTCCAGCCATGCCGTGCCACCCCCTCGGCCCCGCCATGGCTCCTCTGGCCATGCCATTCCGTGCCCTCGGACCCCCCATGGATCCTCCGGCCGTGCCGTTCCGTCCCCTCGGCCCCCCCCATGGTTCCTTCGGCTGTGCCCGCCCCATGGCTCCTGCGGCCATGCTGTGCCGCCCCCACGGCCCTCCTCTCATATTCCTCCAGCCGTGCCATTCCGCCCCCGCGGCCCCCGCATGGGTCCTCCGGCCATGCCGTGCTGCCCCCTTGGCACCCCCCCATGGCTCCTCCGGCCGTGCCATTCCGCCCCCGTGGCCCCCCCATGGCTCCTCCAGCCATGCCATGCCGCCCCCGCGGCCCCCCCATGACTCCTCCGGCCGTGCCATTCCGCCCCCGCGGCCCCCCCATGGCTCCTCCGGCCATGCCGTGCCGCCCCCTCGGTCCCCGCCATGGCTCCTCCGGCCATGCGGTTCCATCCCCTCGGTCCCCGGCATGGCTCCTCCGACCATGCCGTGCCGCCCCCGCCATGGCTCCTCCGGGCAGGCCAAGCTTCAGAGCGGAGCGTGGGCCCCGCCTGCTGGTGCCATGGTAACCCCTAACTAAGGCGCCACTTTTGGAAAATGTGCTGAGGGGAAGTGGCTGCTTCCCCTGCACCCCGCCAGCTACGCTACTGGTGGGGATCACTGCCGGGGCACTAGTTCAGCCCCACATTTTTGGGTGGACCTCCCACCGTGGGAGCTGCAGAGCACTCCCCCGCCACACACAAACACACACACCCTGGTGCGGGGAGGGGAACAGGGGAAAGGACAAAAGAAGCAAGAGAAGAAGAGAAAGGAGGGAGGGCTGGAGAAAAGGTGAAACAAAAAGGACAAACCCCAATGTCCCCAGTGATTCTAAGGGACAAAATCCCGGGTGCGGAATAAAATGCTGCCTCCTTAAGCTCGTGTTTTCCATGCCTAGAATTCAACTCTCACCCGATGGATCAGACTGAACAGGTTTCACACCTGGAGGAGGCTCTTACCTTCTACACTGGGACATCTGCTTTCTAGTACAATCACGAAAAGGGAAGGAGAACACTCGACAGAGGTTCCTCCTGCTGCTCACGTACGTGAACCCGAATATTCTCTCAGTCCTCAAAGAGAGACCTCGAGACAGAGACTTGCTGAAGCAAAGCCCCAGGGGTCTCTGAGCTTTCCCGGGCCACTCGCCTCTGTCCTGCCTGGCTGATGTCAGCATCTCTCTGTGAGGTCAGCACCTTTGACCAATAGTCTGAGGTCCTGCAAAAGGCCTTTGTGATGTCACTGCCACGCCCCTCCCTTGCTGTGCTAATGTCCTGCCCCTGGCCAGGCACTTGGGAGCTTTGAGCTACTCCCTGTGGATCACCCCACTCAAGGCGTGTTCATTTTAGGAAGCGAGCCGACTAGACAGTAAATCCTCAGACGCTGCTCCCAATGCCACACTCCGTTTTTCAGAAATTACTAGATTTGATGGCCAGAAGAGACCATTAGAGCATCTAATCTGACCCCCTGCATGTCACAGGCCTCCTGTATGACACCATAGCTACTTTGGGGGCAAACACATTCCAGAAAGGCATCTCGTCTTCATTCAATGACATCAAGAGATGGAAAATCCACCACTTTCCTTGGTAGCTTGTTCCTGTGGTGAATCATTCTCGCTGTTGAATATTTGTGCTTTATTTGTAATATGAATTTGTCTCTTTTCACCTTCCAGCCACTGGGTCTTGTTCTGCCTTTCTCTGCTCGATTAAAGAGCCCTTTAATAGCCAATCTTTTCTCTCCATTAAGGCCCTTCAACACTTCAATGAAGTCACCTTTCAATCTTCTTTTGATAAGCTAAAGAGGTTGAGCTCTTTCAATTGCTCACTAGAAGGCATTTTTCTCCAGCCCTCAGAACATTTGGTGGCTCTTTGCTGCCCCAGCTCCAATTTCACAACATCTTTTTCAAAGGAGGACACCAAAACTGGATGCAGTATTCCAATATCAGTCTCACTGATGCCGTGTCACCTCCTGCGACGCTATTGACATAATCTGTAACTGTATAGCTCACCGTTGCCACCACTGTTCTATATTTGCAGCCAATATTGTATAAAGGTTGTCGTGGAAGGGGTCTCTGGAGAGGTTCTGATTGGCTGATTAGGATTATGCTCTCTGTATATGTGTAGCAGTTTTGTAGTTGACGTTCTGAATATTGGCTCTAGACTGTCTGTATTTCAAACTTGTGCTATGCTTCCGGGGAACACCACAGACAAGTTGGTGTTAGTTCTGCCTAGCCTGCTTGATGGCCCACTAAGGACCATGACCTATACAATTGACCCATTGAGAGAAGGTAGATACACCTTGTGACTCAGCAAGGCATGCAGGGACCTGCCTATGGACAGAACTCTAAGGTTTTTCTATGCCACATGCTGGAGAGAGTGTCCTTGGGACAAAGAAAGCAAAGACCACACGGCAAGAGACTATAAAAGGCTGATGCCTTGTCTCCATCTTGTCTTCAATCCTGCTTCATACCTCTGGAGGGACTTGGCTAAAAAAGGAAGCTCTGTACAGAGGACTGAATGACCCATCCCAGCTGTGGATGTTCCAAAGACTTGATTTGAACCTGCAGTTTATTCTATCACTGCTACAAGCCTGAACCAAGAACTTTGCCATTGCTGTACGCAGGGCTGGCTTTAGGAAGTGCGGGGTCCAATTTGAACATTTTAGGCGGGGCCCTGACAGGGATGAGTAAAAAAAAATGTAAAAAAACCCCTTTCATTTCTTCCATGTATTATTTACTTTCCATAACTATATAAATAAAATCAAAATTATATATTACATATATTGCTTGCTGGAGGCAGGGCAGGGGCAGGGCAGGGGCTGATTGGAGGTAGGGTCTGCCTGGAGACAGGGCAAGAGGTGTGGGGCTGGCTGCGGGTAGGGCAAGGGGTGCAGGGCTGGCTGCGGGCATGACAGGGGGCGCGGGGCTGGCTGGAGACAGGGGCTGGCTGGAGAGAGGGGCTGGTGGGAGCAAAGGGTGCGGGGCTGGCTGCAGGCAGAGGGTGCGGGGCTGGCTGGAGACAGGGGCTGGCTGGAGAGAGGGGCTGGTGGGGGCAAGGGGTGCGGGGCTGGCTGCAGGCAGAGCGTGCGGGGCTGGCTGCAGGCAGGGGCTGGTGCGGGCAGGGTAGGGGGTGCGGGGCTGGCTAGAGACAGGGGCTGGCTGCGGGCAGGAGAGGGGGTGCGGGGCTGGAGGCAGGGCAGGGGGTGCAGCAGTGGCTGGCTGCAGGCAGGGGGTGCGAGACTGGCAGCAGGCAGGAGCTGGCTGGAGACAGGGCTGGTGGGGGCAGGGGGTGCGGGGCTGGCTCCAGGAAGGGGGCGCGGGGCTCGCTGGAGACAGGGGCTGGTGGGTGCAGGGGGTGCAGGGCTGGCTGTAGGCAGGGGCTGGTGTGGGCAGGGCAGGGGGTGCGGGAGGGGCTGGCTGCAGGTAGGGCAGGGTGTGCGGGGCTGGCTGGAGACAGAGGCTGGCTGTGGGCAGGAGAGGGGATGCGGGGCTGGAGGCAGGGCAGGGGGTGCAGCGGGGGCTGGTTGGAGACAGGGGCTGCTGCGGGCAGGAGAGGGGGTGCAGGGCTGCAGGCAGGGCAGGGGGTGTGGGGCTCGAGGCAGGGCATGGGGTGCGGGGCTGGAGGCAGGGCAGGGGGTGCAGCAGGGGCTGGCTGCAGGTAGGGCAGGGGCCCCCCTGCTTCTACCACCCTGACCCTTTAAATAGCTGCCGGAGCCCTGGGGAAGCTGTGGGGCTCTCGCGGCTATTTAGAGGACCGAGGCAGCAGAGGGAGCTGGAGCCCCGGCACTTTAAATAGCCCCCAGAGCCCCCTGTTAACCCAGGGCTCTGGTCCAACCACTAGACCCCCCCGCAAGCACCAGAGCTCCCCCTTCTCCTCCACTGGGTACATAAAACTACAATTCCCAGAATCCTTTGCTTCCCCATCCCACCTCCTGAAGAGGCAGCCAATGGGCCGGAGCCGTTTGCTGATTGGAGGTACGCGCGCCAGTGGGGGCGAGCCCATGCCCGGCACGCGGGGGCAGCAGGCGATGGCGGCGCCGGGCTGGGAGCGGGCGCTGCGGCTCGTGCTGGGGCTGGTGCTCTCCGTGTACGCGCTGCACGTGGAGAGCTCGCGGGAGCGGGACCCCGGGTACCGGCCATGTGTGACCTGAGCCCCTCTGTCAGCTGCTCCAAGGTCTTCATCTCCAGGTGCGCGGGGGGGACCGGCCTCATTGAAACCCCCCGCCCCAAGGCATGACTCCCCCTCGCCCCATTGCAACCCCCCACCCCATGGCATGACTCCTCCTCCCCCCATTGCAACCCCCCGCCCCATGGCATGACTCCCCCTCCCCCTATCGCAACCCCCCGCCCCAAGGCATGACTCCCCCTCCCCCATTGCAACCGCCCGCCCCATGGCATGACTCCCCCTCCCCCTATTGCAACCCCCCGCCCCAAGGCACGACTCCCCCTCGCCCCATTGCAACCCCCCGCCCCAAGGCACGACTCCCCCTCCCCCTGTTGCCAGCACAGAGTGCCCGAGGCAAAGCAACAGCGGGTTCGTTGCCCGGTGTGCTTCGCGTCAATAAACACACCAGGGGGAGAAGCAAACAAAGTTTATTTGGGATCCCAAAGCGGTGCAAGGAGTCTGGCAAGTCTCAAATCAAGCACATTAACAGGACCAGTTTTTCTTCTTTTATACATTTTGCAGTTAAGCCTCACCCCCCCCCCCCTTTCCCCTCTAGCCCTCCCTTTCCCCCCCCCCATTCCTCCCTCTACCCCTCCCGTCTCTGGTAACAGTTACTAAGCAAATAACGATTACGTTTAAGCAGTTAAATCATTTTTGGCAGCTTTAAGCTTAGCTTGTTAGTAACTTCTTTAAACCATTATCTTGTCCTTTTTACCTTCAGCCAGAAACATGCAGGCCTCATTATTACCGCTTGAGCAGGGGGTTGCACACAGATAACTGGTTGCTTACATATTCCAATTGCACCTGGCTTTTGAGGTTGATTAGAGTTTAAACATGGAAGGAGAGAGTTTGGTTCACTTAGCCCTAGTGCAGGAAGGCTTCATTGATACTTAGTGGCCTTCCACCCTCCTGAGTTACCTAGGGTGAGGCTTAATGACGTCAACACCCCCATTGCAACCCCCCGCCCCATGGCATGACTCCCCCTCGCACCTCTGCAACCCACCTGCTTCCCATTGCAGCCCCCGGCCCCATTGCATGACTCTCCCCCCATTGCAACCCCTTGCCCCATTGCATGACTCTCCCTTCCCCCATTGCAACCCCCCGTCCCATGGCATGACACCCCTCGCTCCTCTGCAAGCCACCTGCATCCCATTGCAGCACCCAGCCCCATTGCATGACTCTCCCTTCCCCCATTGCAACCCCCCGACCCATGGCATGACTCCCCCTCGCTCCTCCGCAAGCCACCTGTTTCCCATTGCAGCCCCCGGCCCCATTGCATGACTCCTCCTTCCCCCATTGCAACCCCCCGACCCATGGCATGACTCCCCTTGACCCTATTGCAACCTCCCGCCCCATGGCATGACTCCCCTTCCCCGCATTGCAACCCCCCGCCCCAGGCATGACTCCCCCTCTCCCCATTGCAACCCCCCGCCCCATGGCATGACTCCCCCTCCCCCCATTGCAACTCCCAGCCCCATTGCATGACTCTCCCTTCCCCCCATTGCAACCTCCCGCCCCATGGCATAACTCCCCCTGCCCCCACTGCAACCCCCCGCCCCATGGTATGACTCCCGCTCCCCCATTGCAACCCCCCCTGCTTCCCACTGCATGACTCCTCCTCCCCCCACTGCAACCCCTGGTCACCACTGCAACCCCCCGGCCCCATAGCATGACTCCCCCTCGCCCCATTGCCACCCCCCGCCCCATGGCATGACTCCCCCTCGCCACATTGCAACCCCCCGCCCCATGGCATGACTCCCCTTCCCCGCATTGCAACCCCCCGCCCCAGGCATGACTCCCCCTCTCCCCCTTGCAACTCCCCGACCCATGGCATGACTCCTCCTCGCTCCTCTGCAAGCCACCTGTTTCCCATTGCAGCCCCCGGCTTTATTGCATGACTCCCCATTCCCCCATTGCAACCACCCGACCCATGGCATGACTCCCCTTGACCCTATTGCAACCCCCCGCCCCATGGCATTACTCCCCCTTCCCCACCACCGGCTCCATGGCATGACTCCCCCTCGCTCCTCTGCAACCCCCGCCCCGTGGCATGACTCCCCCTCGCCCCATTGCAACCCCCCGCCCCATGGCATGACTCCCCCTCCCCCCATTGAAACCTCCCGTCCCATGGCATGACTCCCCCTGCCCCCATTGCAACCCCCTCCCCCATGGCATGAGTCCTCTTCCCCCTATTGCAACCTCCTGCCCACGGGGATGACCCTCCTCACCCCATTGTAAACCCTCCCCATGGCATGACTCCCCCCCGCCCCATTGCAAGCCCCCACCCCATTGCAAGCCCCAGCCCCATGGCATGACTCCCCTCCCCCCACTGCAGGCCCCGGCCCCATGGCATGACTTCCCCTCTTGCACCACTGCAAGCCCAGCTCCTTCTGCAGTCCCCGGCCATATTGCATGACTCCCCCTCGCCCCACTGCAACACCCCGGCCCCATTGCATGACTCCCCTCCCCCCATTGCAACACCTGGCCCCAGTGCATGATTCTCCTTTGCCCCACTGGAACCCTTGCTCCCCACTGCAACAGCCCGGCCCCATTGCATGACCCATGCTTCCTATTGCAGCCCCAGCCCCATTGCATGAACCTCCCCTGCTCCCTACTGCAACACCCCTGTGCTATAGCCCCCTTTCCTCCGTCTCCCTGTGCAGTGACATCCGTGCTCCTGCCCTCCCTGTGCACTAGTCCCCCAACTGCCCCAGCCCCCCGTGCAATAGCTCTGCTGCCCCAATCCCATGCGCTGTGTTCCACCCTGCTGCCCCCTGTGCTGTGCCCACACCACTATGCCATGCTGCAGCCCTGTGCCCCTATCCCACGGGGCATACCCCAGCCTCCTAGGCCCTATGTGCTTTCCCACTCCATGGGAGAGTCCTGTGGTTGTGCACTCTCTGCTTAGTCCTTTCCTGCTGCCTCAGCCCTGCTGATGACCTGGCTTCTCTGTTTCCAGCCTGTCCCCTTTGTGCTCTGTGCTGCCAACTCCCCCAGTTTGTTTGGTAGATCCAGAGAGACCCTGAGATCATCTGGTCTGACCTGGAGAGCGCAGGCCGGTCAGTTTCACCCACTTACCTCTGAGTTGAGCAGGATCAGGCAGAGAACAGGCAAAACTGGGGGGGCCCCAATGCCTGAGGCCCTCGCGGTGCCAGGGAACGGATTAGCTGAGATGTGCCCCGGTGATCCATGCTGCAGAGGGAGGTGAAGTCTGCCCCAGGGTCCCTGCCAGTCTGAGCTGGGGGAATTCCTCCTCCCAAATCTGGCGACCCTCAGTGAGCCGGACCCACCAGCCAAGTGGCTACAACGTGGTTTCGCAGGAGCTCAGAGCTCTTGCTCAGCTCTCAGAGACAAGGTTTGTCATCTTGGCCCTGGTTTATACAGCCCCTGGCGCTGTGGGCTGTTGATCCTTCTTTGGCGCTTCTAGGAGCAACTGTACAGATACCGAGACTGGGGAGTTTTTAAAACATATAGAGAAAATGGTTATAAAATGGCAAACATTTGGCAAAGGAATTGGGGGGGGGGCACTTACAACTACTTTTCAGTTGGAGGACAGCGGAGCACTTGCAATTACTTTCCATTTCATTTGGAGGCCCTTGAAACGTCTTTTTCAAATGTTTTTGACGGGTCTGGAGTGAATTGCTGTCCTCTTTAGTAGACGGGGAAAATGTTCCGAGGGGCGGAGGGAAAGAACCAGGGTTAAGTTTACTCAGTCTTCTGCAAACAGCCAGATCGAATGCAGGGATGGGGCAGAGGTGACAGACGCTTTATCGCTGGCAGAGAGAGGTGGAAGGGGAATGACCCTGGCCTGTCAACAGAACCAGTGGGGACTGGGCCATGTAGTGAGGCACTGGATTGGGACCCAGGAGATCTTGGTTTTGTTCCCAGCTCCGCCTCAGATGCTGCATCTGGGCCTCAGTTTCCCCATCTATAAAATGGGGAGAACTATCCTTTGTCTGTTTAGACTGTCAGCTCTGCGGGTCAGGGACTGTTTCTCACTGTGTGTCAGCCCAACATCTGGAACAATGGTAGGCCCTAATCTTGGTCGCGGAGCTGGGGTCTGTGCAGCACCTGGAGCAGTGGGGGATCTGGTTTTGGCTGGGGGGGTCCATGCAGTGTCTGGCATGACGGAGGTCCCAGTCTCAGTCAGGGAAGGGCAAGTCAAGTCCATGCAGTACCGGGCACGCGGGGGGCACTGATTTCACTTGAAGAGGGTGGGGGAGGTTTGCCCAGCATGACGGGGGCCCTGATCTTGGTGAAAAACACACATGCAGGAATCTGGGGCACGGGTGAAACACCAGTTCTGATACCGTCAGGACTCGTGTTTGGCTGTGTACGGACACGATTGCATGCACCTCAGACGCACACACATTCCTTCTGCCTGCGCTCCCCCCTCCCTTCGCAGTGGAAAACACCCTGAAACATCTGGCAGCAGGATAAACAGCTGACTTCCCTCCTGTGAGGGGGGGTGGGGAAGAGGGAAGCTTTTATCAATCAAAGCGAAGCCCCCAGGTTGTATCCTGCCCGCTGACGACCGGGGTCTCGGTGTGCTAAGTGGGGGGTTGTGACATGAACTGTGACCGTATCGATCCTTGCTGCAACCAAGGCCCTAGAGTTGCACCAAATCTTGTACGCAGGAGGTCATGTGAGATGTCTATGGAAAGGTTGTAATTTGCTGGGTATGATGCTGCTGTCTGTACGTGTGTATCACTTTTGTATTTGAAGGTATGAGTATTGGCTATGCACTTGTATCGCAATGTGTTTGGTTTTAAGTAGCATTCGTGAAGCATTTGGTCAATTTCTTGAGAAAGGAATTTTCGGATTAAGTGCCCAATCAAGAATCACTTAACTCACAATGGAGCTTGGGAGACTCCAATCCACGTAGGAGACGCCTTCCTGGGAACGTTCAAGGTAGCAAGTGAGCAATGGCTGCTCTACCTGTAAAGAAGGGACTCACGCATGGACATGTGACTTGCCCATGTGACTCCAAACTCCACCTTGCTGCTGTGCTTTTCCACAATAAGAACAAAGGGGTCCTTCCACACGGCAGAGGATAGAAAAGGCCCTGGAAACCCCTCCCTTCGGGAGGAACTTTGCTACCAACTGAACTCTGACAATGGCCTGAATGACCCATCCCAGCTGTGGATGTTCCAGAGACTTGATTTGTGCCTGCAGTTTATTCCATCACTGCTACAAGCCAGAAGCAAGAACTTTGCCATTTCTGTATGTCATTGATTCCTTTAACACTTTTAACTCTCCTCTTTATTTCTTTCTTTTTATGAATAAACCTTTAGATTTTAGATGCTAAAGGATTGGCAACAGTGTGATTTGTGGGTAAGATCTGACTTGTCTATTGACCTGGATGTGGGGCTTGGTCCTTTGAGAGAACCTTTTTTCTTTTCCTGGGGTATTGGTTTTCATAACCGTTCATCCCCATACGGAGCGGTGCTGGTGGTGATCCAAGGGAACTGGAATCTCTGAAGGAATTGCTTGTATGACGTCCGATTAGCCAGTGGGGTCAAACCAAAGTCCTCTCTGCATGGCTGGTGTGGCGTGCTTGAATAGTAAAGGACACCCAGCCTTGGGCTGTGACTGCCCTGGTCCAACAATGTGTCTGGAATTGATACTCTCGGTAGGGTCCCGCCAGAGGCCGCATCGTTACAGGGGTCATCCGGGATTACAACTGGGAACTCAGGACGCGCTTCCTCAGCTAGGGGAAGTATGTAACCACACACCTTGTGGGTGTGGTGGTGTGTCCCAGCCAGTGGCACCAAGACCACTTAGAGGGAGAGATAAAACGGGTCTTCTCCACAGCCATAGCTAACAGCCAGCTGGCTTTTAGCTCATGCTGTAGAGGCCCATGCACTAAGCTCCAGAGGTCTCCTGTTCGATCCCGGCCACCGACGAGTCGCCGACCGAGATCTGTCAGTGTTACAGAGGCAGCTGCCACCCCAAGAAGGAGAGAGCTGCCATGCCACACCCGGCCGCGAAGAGGTGCCAAGCACCCTTCAGAGCTTCCTGTGATAAACTGCGAACTTTGGACAGTAGCCCTGGGCTCCCCCACCATCTGCCGCGCCCTTCCCCCCCAAAGGGTGAAACCCTGACCACTAGGCAACATTCCCATGAGCGAAGGCCATCACGCGGTATCCGTCTTCGAAAGTTTGCAGAGGATGCAGGAGCAGAAAGGGGAGAGAGGATGAGGGTGGCTCTTGGGAAGAGGGAGGGAGGGAGCCTTCTGTTACCAGATTTGCCCATTACTTTGGGGTATGCTCATTTATTCAGGTTACTCCCCTGGGGAAGGGGGTTCTGTAATCCTGTCAATGTTCTGCTTGTGTCACTTGTGTACGGGACCTGTGAGGGGGCAGAGAAGAGAGAAAAACTTCCCACACTCCCCCCGTATATACTGGGAGAGACGGGGACCAATATTACAGGGTGAACATGAAGCAGTGACCTACGTAAGGGTGGCCATAATAAGTTAAGGATTTTTCTGGCCTTTTCCTGTCTCAACATCGGGGTAGGCACTGACCAGCCCACTCGATGCGTATTTTCCAACGGCTCAAAGCCGTTCCTTCTTGATGGCCAAGAAGGGTGGCCGACAGAATGGAGAAGACAGTCTTGAGGGTTAGGTGGTTTATCCTTCCATTGTTTGAGCTGTGAAGAATGAAAACATTTCCGCCAGGGTTTTCCATTTTTCCCATTCAGGATTTCTACCTGACACACACTGAGGCTGGCCCGATTCACAATAGAGCAGCGGCCATCCCAGGTGTGTGTAAAGAGCTATTTAGCAGTGACAGAGGCAGTGTTGGTTTTAGTAGAGATGGCTTCCACCCTGGATTTTTCTAAAACAAAGTCAGTGGATTCATACAAAGTTGAGAAACTTTGGCAGCTAGAAACTGAACCAAATTCCTCAGCACCTACACTGTTGCTTGCTACAGGCAAGGATTCATTCTGAGCTAACTCGATCAACTCACTTCCACACCCTTCAGTTGCAGCAAACTGCTTGCAAAAGCTAGCATGAGGTTTTACTCCTTCAGGAGCACTTTTAGGCAATAATTCATTTTCACCAGAAATTCTGCCCTTTCCCTTTTCAGCTAGGGGTTGCTCTACAGAAACATCTTCCTGAGCATCTTTCTGGGTTTCAGTTGAGTTTAGAACGACTTCTGAGACAACGGACATATCCTCAATCAGCGTAAGCTGAGAGACACATTCTGTCTGCTCCTCAGAGAGAAGATTGGAGACAAACTCTCCCCCAGCAGATAAACTGCCATTCTTAACAGTCACCAGGTTTGGAATTTTTTCCCCTTTGTTTCCAGACAAACTTTTGGAGATTGGGATATCTCCTTCCATGGGCAAGTCATTACCCCCAACAGACACAGTCCCAGGAACACTTCCTTCCTGGGTTTTAGTTGAGTCCAGAATCACATCTGGCACAACTGACAAGTCCTCAGTCAGCATAAACGGAGAGGTCCTTTCTGCCTGTTCCACAGACAGAACACTGGAGACCGTTTCTCCCCCGGCAGTTAAACTGCTTTTCTGCCTAGACAAACAGTTTGAACTTCCCTCCCCGTTGTTACAGACCACATGGCTTTTCACAGACAAACACTGGGAGATAGGGATGGCTTTCTTAACAGGCAAATCGCCACTCCCAAGAGACAAACCACGGGAGACAGTTTCTCCCTCATACCCGTTGAGCTGAACCTGTTTAGTGGTGGGTCTCCCTTCAGAGATCCTGTCCGCTGGCAATTGGGCTAACATCCCTGGGGTCCCCACTGTCGCCCTCACAGTGGGTCTCCTCCATACATCGCACTGACGTCTTGCGATCAGCTGGGCAGGCCCGTGGGGAACCGGGCACCCCTACTAATCGTCAGACTCCCAGAGCCTCCACTCAGAAGAGGGGGCAGGGATCTGACAGGGAGTGGACGTGGGGGATGGACTCTGTACCGGGGCAGTGGGTTGTGGGGGAGATCTCTGCATTAACTCCATTTTCCGCATGACCTGAGACAAAGCATTAATCAGGATGCTGAGGGGCTGGCAATCATATTTTCCCATATCCTCCCCTAAATTCACCAGCTCCTTCCAAATCATGTTCCTAAGGGTCTCCTTGGGTCAACGCTGCCCAGGGTTGTGGGAGGTGGGGGAATTAAGATTGGGAGGGTGCTTGGCAGAGTGAGGACCATTATTTGTAAATGTGATAGCCTGCACAGCTCTGAGGTAGTCTTTTTGCTGACTTGTCTTTTTAAGACACCAGTTTCTCGCAGCAAATCTCCTGCTTGTTTGATTTTTGCCACTAGTTCACTCCAGGTGAGGTGTTCTAAGTCCACAGTCCCCATGGTCAATTTCGTCTGAGAATTTAGTCCTGCATAAGTGCTCTGTACTAATTCCTGTCCCTGATACTGGAAAGTGATAATCCCATTCTCTTCCGTCTGGGGTAATGAATCAGAGAGAGCTGCCAGCATTTTCTTTCCAATGAGGTAAGCTTCTGGGGCCTCTCCTGGTTTCTGCTCTTCCATTCTAGACAGTTTCTTAAGGGAAGATGCAGGCAGTCATATTTTCAGAGCACTTATCGTCCATTCCCGGGGTCCAGGGGCAGTCCGCTCCCAAGAACCTATGCCTATGTCTAGAGCATCTGCAGCACAAGGAGAGGCGCATAACTGAGCCAGTTGGGTTAAGTCCATGCCATCAGCAGAGGGGTACATTTGCCAAACACGGGCCAACCATGCAACGGCTGCGTCACGGTTCAGTGGCCCCAGTCTTTCAGCAATAGCCTTGGCTTGACTAGGAGACCACCTTACTACATCCGTGGCCAGCTCTGTTGTGGGAAGATCAGCTCCTGCAACTATGCGCTTAACCTCCCTTGTGGAAACGGGCAACATTATGCCTGTGTGGCCAATGGGGGTTAAATGGGTTTTGTGGGACAGCATCAGGGGGTATCTTTGTTTTCCCAGGTGGCTCCAAATCACAATCCTCTCTTAACCTTACAGCTGCTACCACCCCCTTATGGGCACTAAGTTGGGCACACAAATTTACTAATTTTTGCCTCACACTCCTGATGGTCGGCTGCTGCCTTCGCTGCCCTGTTCTCTTCTGCCAAGAAGCCAGTTGCTGCTCATGTTTCTTCTAACAGAACTTTTGTGTGTGTTAACTCTTTCCTCTACTGTTCTGCAGTCCTGCTGGCCTTGTCTCTCTCCTCTTGTATATCTCTGAGTACAGTCACCATTCTGAGCTTTTCTGCTATCAACTCACACCAGTCTGTCTCACATTTATTCAAACGTTGTTGTAACTGCTTTTTTTCCAGCTCTAATTCCTGCCCTCTCTTTACCATTTCAACCATGTCCAGACCTGCATCAAATAATGCCCATGCAGCAGCTGCATCCTTTGCACTACCACGTGGCTTAACGGTTGTGCAATATTGTTCCAAGCTCAGACTAGCTTCAGTCAGGGGATTCTCACGCTGAAAACACCCCCTTTCCCAAGGGCATTTCCCCTTTTTTATTACCCATCTCTCTAATCTGTTGGTTTTCTCCTCTCTCAAGCGAGCAGCAAAAAGGTCCTTTTCAGCCATCTCTATTTCCTTATTTCACTAATGATCCCCACCAACAACTCTTTCTAACACCTTTACTTTGAAGGCTCTACTCTTAACTCCTTATTTCACAGTTCTACAGGTATTCTAAGCACAATTCTTATCAGAAGGTTACCAAATAGTGTATGAGAGAGAGAGACCTTGCTAGAGGAGCTTGGTCTGAAAAGAGAACAGAAAGAAAGCTTACTCAGGTCTGTGCCTCAGTTTCCCCACTCCACAGCAACTACTCAACAATTACCACATGATTAGAATCACGTGCTGCCTGCATTCTCCACCAATTTGTTACCAGATTTGCCCATTACTTTGGGGTATGCTCATTTATTCGGGTTACTCCTCTGGGGAAGGGGGTTCTGTAATCCTGTCAATGTACTGCTTGTGTCACTTGTGTTTACATATGGCGCTCTACTTCTCCCTTCTGCAAGTCCCCTCCCAATGGAGCTATCTTGCAGGACCTAGGGTCCCTAGGGCTGGGTTACTCCCACCCCAGAACCGGATGAACACCCACACACCCACACGTACATTAACGGAGCAAGTCTGAGTGGACCGGGTCAATCTGCACTGTCAAGCTGACCCCTTATATGTCTCTGGGCTCCATGGACTGGGTCAAGCAGCACTTTCAAGCTGTTACCCTTATGCGTCCCAGATTCAGCACGTCCCTATCCCCACTCCCCCAAAACAATTGTACTGGCCGTAACCTACTCGATGAGCAAAGCCCGCAGTATTTTGGGCGCTGCAGGGATCTTTAGCTTAGGTAAAAGAAGCATTGCTGTAGAGTGAATGGGGGAAACTAAAAACACAAACGAGTAAAGTTCAGCAAGAGAGAGAGAAGCAACCAACTTAACCATAGAAGTTATTTATTGAATAATAGTAATAACTACATAAGGAGGACTAAACCAACATAACATACATGATTAAAGGTTAATACCTAAGGTAGAAAGGAAAACAGAGAGAGAGAGAGGGAGAAAGAGGGGGGGTCTCACCCACTCCATGAGGCTTGAACTGGTCAGGGTTCTCAGATGATGGTAGTAGCTGAGGGTCCTGAGTACTGGAGACAGGCAGAGCCCCCAGCACGATCAGTCAGGAGATGGAGTTCCAGTGGAACTGATGCATAGTGTGGATCTAAGCATCAGAACCCTGACTGGAGGGTGAGTAGGGATTTTTGTAGAGACATTACAATGGTTGAAGGGAGAACACTAGATTTGTTTCTAGGTAAGCTGATGACTCAAGGGTTTTCTTTAGACTAGACAATAGGAGCTGATCACTCTGGGCTATGGGTGGTGTTTTCTTCCAGGGAGCTCACAATGCAACTAGGCTGTTTCAGTATTTGGACATCAATGAAGGATTCATGACTAGAATTGGTCTGATAACTGCTGAGCTGGGTGTGTGTGCAGGCGTCGGTTCATTAGCATCTGGAGCAGAGATTCCCAGGATGCCGTGCTTCCCTGCTTTTTCTGGTCCCAGAATTCAGTGTGGTTCTCTGTTCTCCATATTATATGTAAATTGAGATGTCTTCCTGTCCCATCTTTCATGCAGATGAGGCTGGGGGAGTTGTCTTTGCTCTCCATTCTGTATGCTAATGGAGATGTCTTAATCTTGTCACCCTTGTCAGGAGGGGTCTAGGTGTGTCTCCCAACGCCCTTCACTGCTCTCTGCAAGTTTTCTTTTTCTGATGGGTTTTGGTTTAAGCAGAGCCTGCGGGGGGGTGGGGGGTGTCTTTCATGAGTCTGGCTGGATACTGCACCCTGGTTCCCCAGGAACACAGAGGTGTCTGGTATCATCTGGGAATCTGTTTACCGCCATCAACCCAATGATCAGATCATTGATGCCTAGAATCTTCCCTGACGTGTTGTAATTGATTGGATCTCGATTTGAAAACGGTTCCCACATTTGCAGACGGAGAAATGTCACTGAGTTGAGTGAAAGGCCATTGCAAGCTCAGCTAATTATGCAATGTGGCTTATGCCCCATCTAACAAGTTCCTTAAACAATAGCTCTCAATTGTCATTCACATTGTTCTGTTTAGTGTTTTTCTCCAAAATACTTTCACTAATCATTTTGGTCAGCTTTGGAAAGTTAGCCCTTTCAGTGCACCAAATATAAATATTGCGGGTGGGGACTGCCCTCTATTGGTCATAAGAACAGCCATACTGGATCAGACCAATGGTGCAGCCAGCCCAGAATCCTATCCTCCCACAGTGGCCAATGCCAGGTGCCCCAGAGGGAATCGACAGAACAGGTAATCATCAAGCGATCCATCCCCTGTCGCCCATTCCCAGCTTCCGGCAAACAGAGGCTAGGGACACTTCAAGAGCATGGTTTTGTATCCCTGCCCGTCCTGGCTAACAGCCAATGATGGACCTGTCCTCCATGAACTTTAGTTCTTTGTTGGACCCTGTTATAGCCTTAGCCCTCACAACATCCTCCTGCAAAGAGTTACCCCAGGTTGACTGTGTGTTGTGTGAAGAAATACTTCCTTTTGTTTGTTTTAAAACTGCTGCCTATTCATTTCATTTGGTGACCCCTAGTTCTTGTGTTATGAGAAGGAGTAAAGAACACTTCCTTATTTACTTTCTCCATACCCGCCGTCATTTTATAGACCTCTATCCTATCCCCCCTTAGTCATCTCTTTTCCAAGCGAAAACTCCCCTCAGTCTTATTAATCTCACCTCATAGGGAAGCTGTTCCATACCCCTAATCATTTTGGTTGCCCTTTTCTGTACCTTTTCCAATTCCAATATAGCTTTTTGAGATGGGGAGACCAGCTCCAGTATTCAAACTGTGGGTATACCATGGATTTATAGAGAGGCAATATTACATTTCTGTCTTGCTATCTATCCCTTTTCTAATGACTTCCCAACATTTTGTTTGCTTTTTTGACTGCCGATGCACATTGAGTGGATGTTTTCAGAGAACTATCCACAATGACTCCCATTTAATTTGATTTAAAGGACAGGTTGCATACCACAGTTAGTACGGCAATTTCACATTTGAGTTTCTTCGAACTCTTGGGTGAATACTATCTACTTCCGGTGACTTAGTGCTGTTTAATTTATCAATTTGTTCCAAAACCTCCTTATAGAATAGTCAAGTCATGATCACTGGCCCCAGAGCAACCACGGCCATCCAGTCCAGTGATCAGTTCATCGTTATCCAACACAAGGAGGCCCACAATAGAGTCACCCCTAGTTGGGTACAAAACTTTGTATTAGAAAAGTATCTATAATTTTTCAAAATCTCCAAGGACAATTTACTCCTGGCTACGTGAGACCTCCCCCGTCTGTCTCCCACTAGGAAGTCCCCCGGGCTAACCTAATTTCTTCCCACAAGTCACAGACAGGTGCAAAAGGAGAAACATTTCCTGGTCTCTGGTTTGGATTCAGTGAACTGTGCCAGCCCCCCACCGGTTTTTCTGCTGAGCTGTGTTAGTTAGCAGATTGATCCCTGTCCATTCGAGGTCCTGGGGTTCTCAATAACGTAAACCAGGTAATGATGTGTCTAATGCAGGGGTTCTCCAACTTCACTGCACTGTGACCCCCTTCTGACAACAACAATTACTACACTACCCCAGGAGGGGGGACCGAAGCCTGAGCCCTCTCGAACCCCAGGTGCGTGGGGAAAGCCAAAGTCCAAGTCCCCCCACCCTGCGTGGGGAGGCCAAAATCGAAGCCTAGGGCTTCAGCCCCAGACAAGGGGCTTGTAACCTGAGCCTGACTGCCTAGGGCTGAGGCCCTCAGGCTTTGGCTTCAGCCTCAGTCAGTGGGGCTCGGGCTTTAACTTTGGCCCCAGGCCCCAGCAAGTCTAAGCCAGCCTCGGTGACCCCATTAAAATGGGGTTGCAACTCACTGTGGGGTCCTGACCCACAGCTTGAGAACCGCCTCCCTGTCCACCACTTTTTGTACCCTCTCTCCCCTACCTCAGTGGGCTGTAACCAGCGACAGGAACATTCCAGTCATACCCATCGTCCCCCCGCGTTTTCCCATTTCCCCTCCCCCGGGAGAATTTCCATCTCCTCTTCCTTATTGCCCAGATTCCGCTGCCAAGAGCAGTGTTGCTTCCCTTCACGAGTGATATCCTGCAGGGCACATACACCACAGCATTCCCCTGCGTCCACACTGGTGTTCCTGGCTTACAGATAACCCAGCCTGCAGTGAGAGACTCCATCTCCCGTGTCCCTTTCTTCCCTCCACTGCAAGGTGCTGGGGGAGAAAGAGAACATGTCCCGAGGGCTGAGGCCCCATGGCATTGCTGGCGTTGCAGCATGCTCTCCAGGAACCCTCAAGCATCTGCAGCATCAGAACAGCAGAGCCTGGATTGGAGCAAGTTCAAGGCCTGTTTTCCACAGAATCCTTCCCTCAGGCCTGGAGCATTTAGAGCAGAAATCCCTGGGGGAGTTAATGTTGCTCTAAAAAGAGCTGCCAAAGGGGGGGGGGGGGTGCAGCTTCTTGACAACACCACACAAAGGGATCTGTTTGTTGAGCTGCATAAAGCCCTGCACTGATTCTCGGAGAGGATTCCCCCAAGCAGTTGGGGGAGGCAGGACCTTATTCCTTACCGCCCGGGACAGGGCCGTGTGAGAGCTTGTAGGAAGCCACAGGCAGCTTTCTAGAGGGTTAATTCAGAAAGTCCCTGTGGAACCTAGGGGCTGCGGCCTACGGCAGGAAGGAGCCAGGTGGTGGTTGGAGAGACTCTAGGAGGAATGCTATGGGATGGCGCTCTGATCTCCTCTTCACTCTGTTTCTTTCCACCCCCACCTTTGGTGAAAGTGCATCACCTTCTCCTTACTGCCTGTGGGCTGGAAAGCAGAGATGGCAGGAGAGAGGTTGCCCATTCAGCCCACGCACAGGGTGATCCATTGCAGCTCACATCCTCCTGTTGTCCCAGCCCAGAGCAATGCCTGTCACCGAGCCTAGACTCTGTGACTGCATTAGTCGCCAACAGGGGAGTGTGGACGGAGAGGACACAACATGTCTACACAGAACTTTTTCTGGACTGCTGTGGTACGGGGAGAGAGGCCAGCTTCCATCTGGCTCTTTAGGGCTCTGAGGAAGCTCTGGGATCTGGAGAGAGGTCTCTGGAGCCTCGGAACGTGCAGGTTCCGAGACATGTGGCTCCTACCTAGTCCAGCGTAACCTGCCGTGTTCCCCCACAGGAGCCATATGAACAGGCAACACTGCCTCTATTTCCTTGGCCACATGTACTGGGTGCTTTTTCTGGTGGCTCGTCCAGAAAAGGAGGACAAGAGTTCACTACTGCTACCAGCTGAGGGAGCTGCTGGGTTGAGATCAGCTGGTAGAAGGAGGCAATAGCCCGAGGATCTGGGACTTCAAGCCCCTAGAGTGACCTCTTACCTTTATAGACCCTCCCCCCCATCATACACAGCTATTTTAAAGTTTAGCGTGATAGTAAAGAGACCCCTTTTCGACCCTTCACCACACAAGAGAGAGCCTGCAGCATTTGTCATTAACTATTTATTTCTCCTCTTCTGGCTCCCAAACTGCTTCTCCTCCCTACTGCCACCAGCCACCTTCCAGTTCTCCCTCTTCTCTCCCCGGCTCTGCTCACTTGATTGCAGCAGCTCAGCGGATGGTCCAGCTTTACTCCTTCACTTCCATTCTTCTTCCCTTCTTTGGGTGGCTGCATTTGCCATTGAGCAGGCTGATGGAAATACCTGAGTGCTCGGCCTAGGACAGGGGTCTCCAACACGCGGCCTGCAGGGCTATTTCTCTAGGTAAGCGGCTCCAGGCCAGAGCTCAATGCCGTCCTGCACCCCAACCCCCTGCCATGAGCCCCCTGCCTGCACCCCAACCCCCTGCCACACCTCGCACTCCCTCCTGCACCCCACACCCCAACCCTCTGCCTCACCCCTCCAACTCTCTGCCCTGAGCCCCCGCCTCCTGCCTGCACCTCAGCCCCCTGCTACATCCCACATCTTTCCTACACCCCAACTTCCTATCCTGAGCCCCCTTCTGCATCCCGCACCCCTTCTGCACCCCAACCTCCTCCCGAGCCGCATGTCTGAACCCCAACCCCTCTGCCACACCTCGCACTCCCTCCTGCACCCTGCACCCCAACTCCCTGCCCTGAGCCCCCTGCACCTCAACTCCTGCTCTGAGCCCCCACACACACCCCTCCTCCCCCTCTGGGGGCAGGGCCGGGGACAGCGATGGAGGGTGTCAGCGATGCGCTCCTCGGGCCAATGAACTAGTCCTCAGGCGGCCCTCATGGCCATTTGAGTTTGAGACCCTGGTCTAGGCTCACAGGCCCAGCAGCTAAAGCCAAGCCCCACTGAGAGCAGGGGGAGATTAGCCTGGAGTGTCAGGAGTGGAGGCTTGGCCCATGGGGACCCAGGCACTGCCGCTGCTGCCACCTTCATGGTGAATCCTCCAACGCCTCGCCAAAGGGCTCTTCCACATTCTGCAAACTGGCCTCACGGGCTGACTGTCTAGGAGAACAGAAACCCTTTGTTAGAGCCGGAGAGGCTCTTGCCATGGCTCCCTGAGGGTCACAGTCAAACACCTGCGAGTCTCTAGGAGGCTCTCAAGCAGTTCCCTGCTCAGGCACTTGGCACTCACTAGCAATGGTCTCTGACAGCGGCATTGCCAATGGGAGCTCAGCAGATGGTCCCTTCTATGGCTTCCTGAGTGGGAGGGAGGTTGGTCTTGTCATTTAAGGCCTAGTGTCAGAGTCAGGGCTCCTGGGTTCTCTGGCTTTGGAAGTGGCTGGAGTCTAGTGGTTGGAGCTGGACTGGTATCAGTCCCATGCTTCCTTCCTGCCTGCCTCTGTCAGGGACGTCGTGTGTGACCTTGCAGCCAGTTGCTTTCTATCCCTATGCCCCAACGAAGAGGGATAATACTGACTCAACTCAGAGGGGCTAGCAGGGGCAAGGTGGGGCTCCAAGTGGCCCTCCCTGAATGTTTCAATCACTTGATGGTGGCAGCACTACTAAGGCAAGGAAGGAATTTGAGCCTTGGGGAAGTTTTTAACCTAAGCTGGTAGAAATAAGCTTAGGGGGGTCTTTCATGCAGGTCCCCACATCTGTACCCTAAAATTCAGATTGGTGAGGGAACCCTGACATGCGCTGACCTTAGAACCTAACCCCCGCGTAAGATGTGACTCCACTGTATTCATTTTTGATAGTTTAGCGACGCTCCAGAGGGAGGGGAGGTGGGAGGGACTGGCCTCTCCTTTTGCCTCTCAGTTAGGGCTCAGTCTATAATCAGCTTGGCTAGGCCCCAGGCTGTGCAGCCCAGGGGAAAGCACCCTGTTACAGGCCTGCTCTGCCCACTCCCACTGTTCGTGGCCTGGAGTCCTTGCTCCCCATTTCACACCTGGTTTCCAGAGGGACTGAGGACACACAGGCTCCTCTGCCTAGAACTGGAGTTTGCTCGTTCTGGTGACTCTGACATTCAGAGGCTGACAGGTGTGGTGAGGGGGCTGGAGAAACCCCACTGCTGCGGGAAGTGGAGCTGGAGACCGGAGATGCCAGGTGATCAAGACTACCTGATGCTCTCTTCATGCCCCAGGGGCTGGAGTCTCCTTGCAGAAATGCTCTCAGGAGTCCAGGTTCGAGGACATCTCTGGAGAGCCCCTTCCTAGGAAGGAAACCAGGGTGGTAGGATGATGGAGAAGTCTCTGTCCCAGAACTGGGAGCCAGGGACAGGGGAAGCTCCCAGACGGGCTATGCATCGGGGATGCCATTTCTCCCGCAAGAAACCCACACGCCCCAAGGAGTAAATGGCTCTTACCTCCATGAGGGACTGGGGTCTTTCATCTAAGCCTCTTTGAGAGCCAGCATTGCTTGCTTGGATGGGACGAGGTGACCTGTCCCCACTGTTCCCTGACCTGGCTCAGCTACAGGATGCGCCCGTCTGGGAGGTTGTGCCAGATCCCAGGGCCTGGAAGACAGCTGGGAAGGAGGCTCCTATTCCTGTCATACCTAGAGACCCCATAGAAGGGCCAAGGGGAGAATAAAGGGCAGGAGATGAAGCTAGCCCTGAGCCTCTGTCCCACCCCCACCTCCTCAAAAGTGGAGCTTTCCGAGCTCCAGTGGGGCTGTGACCCTGACACAAGGGCCTTTCTGCACCACATGGGCGCCGTGGGAATGGGAGGGGGGTAGACCAAGGAAAGGGGGGAGTGGAGTGGGTACAAGGGAAAGAGGTCCTGCCCCATATGAAGGAATTTGGGGGGCAGAGGGAAGAACCCTGCTCCACAGAGAGGGGAGAGAGTTTCTGTGACTGCCAGGGGGCTCCATTTCCCCTTCCACTAGCTCGCCTTCTCGCTCTCCCACTCCGAGGGAGGCCACACCCGCTGGCCCAGTCTGGTCCGGACCAGAGTCTGCAGGGTAGCAGTGGGCCCACAATAGGGCTGGGCGGTTTTCACAGGGTTGGACTCACCACCATGGCGCCTCCCGCTGGCTGCTCCGGGAATTAGCTCAGTCCATGGGGAATGCCCTCTGCTGGCAGCATCCCATCCGTCTCTTGTACTCCGTTGGCGTCTGGACCCGCGTTGCTCACCGCTTGACAGGGTCCTTCAGGCCACTGCCCCTCCAGCAGTGCCCACTAGTCCATCCTCAGCCCATTCCAGGGGGCGGGGGTTAGTAACAGTCCTTGCACCTGCCTCGGTGGCCAACCACAACCCCCAAAGTCTAGCCCCTGGGCGCAAGGAGCGGTTACAATTTGTCTCAGCCATCAGATGGCCAGGTGCAGTACTGCCCAGCTCAAGGTGCTAGTCTCCTACTCAAGAGACAGACTTTCCCCCGTGAAGTTCTGGGATAGAGTACCTGCTGCTCTCCTGGGCAGCCATTATATAGGGCCTAGCCTAGCCCCGATTGGCTGGCTCTAATCTTGGCCCTGATTGGCTCTCAGTAGATCCTTCCCTGATTGGCTGCTGGCTTGCACAGCCATTCTGGCCTACTCTAGCCCCCTGTCCCATGGGTGTGGGGCAGCTGCCCCATCACAAACCCTCCCCCTTAAAAATGCTAACGGGGGAGGGGAGGAAAGGGTTCCTATCGCCTCAGCTTCCTTTGCCGTGGGGCCTGCAGAGCATCCCTTTCCTCTTGCAGGCCCTCCAAAGTCTGGAGCCACCTGCTTCCCATCTCTAGGGTCTGGGTTCCCACTGTAGAACGCCCTGGTCCTACGTGGGTTCCTACTTCTGTTTGGGTTCCCACATGGGCCCACCTGGCTCCTATGTGGGTTCCCTCATTTTGGTGGGGCCTCTCAAGCCCATCCCCTTTCTCTCTAGGGGCCTCCATCTTCACCACCTCTTCCCTGGGGCTGGTCTCTGACCGAGCCCTTGTCTCGGACACTCCCCCTTTCTGTCTTAGGGGGCAGTGCCTCTTTAAATGTCTCCCTTGGTGGCAGTGGAAGCACTTTCTGGGTCTTTCCCCTGCCACATCCCTAGTCCTGCTTGTTTGGGCCCAGGCCCTATCCCTTCCTTCTGGGCTGGCCCGGGCCTTGGGAGTCCTGTAGGGGCACTCTCTCTTCAGGTGCCCCGGCTCCCCACAGACCCAACAAGCTAGGGGCCCCCCCTCTTACTCTCACAGGGGGTGCCTTTTCTGGGTGGGGCCTCTCTGTCCCCTCCCAGTAGGGACTCTCCCTCCTTTAGTGTCCCCATCGCCTATAGGCGAAGCAGTTCAGCATTCCCGGCCCCAGACTCTCGCCCTTGGTGCCGGATCTCTTGTTTGGTCTGGGTGCCGACCTCCACAGCAGCCAGAACAACTTCCTCTGCTGCTCGGCGAGCCGAGCCACCCAGACCTCCAATAGAAGTCTCTTTTCTCCACCATTTTGTATCTCAATGTGGCACAATCTGCCTAGTCCGCTTGACGGTGTCCTTCTTCAGGCCACTGCCCTCCGGCAGTGCCCCCTAATCCATCCTCACCTCCTTCCGCCAGGGGAGGGGGGAATCAGGTTAGCCACAGTCCTTGCACCTGCCTCAGTGGCCAACCACAACCCCCAAAGTCTAGCCTCTTGTCTCAAGGGCCGGTTGCAGTTTGACTCAGCCACCGCCTCCAGTGGCAGCCTCCCTGCTCTCCCCTTGTCCAACTGTCCCTGGGCCACTTCCCCTCCAGGCCCTTTCTATCAGGGCCCGCAGTCTGGCAGGTCTTAAGCCAGAGCTGTGGTATGCTCCCTTGAGCCTGCCCAGCACTGATATTTCTGAGAGGCTGGTCTCCTGCTCTGGAGACAGATTTTCTCCCATGAAGGTCTGAGACAGACTGACTGCTGCTTGCCTGGGCAGCCTTTATATAGGGCCTAGCCTAGCCCTGATTGGCTGGCTCTAATCTCGGCCCTAACTGGCTCTCATTTGGTCCTTCTCTGATTGGCTGCTAGCCTGTGCAGCCGCTCTGGCCTACTCTAGCGCCCTTTTGCATGGGAGTGGAGCAGCCGCCCCACCTCAGCGATCAGCTGTCGCAACCAGGTGCGGGGCCGGCTCCAGGCACCAGCGGAGGAAGCCCACGCCTGGGGCGGCATTCCGTCCATTCTTGGGGCAGCACAGGCCGGGCGACTTTTTTGTTTTTTGCACTTCAGCAGTTCGGATGGCGGCAGTCCAAGTGGTTGGGGGGTTTTTTGGTTTTCTTTTTGCTCGCTTTGGCAGTCCGAACTTTGTTTTTTTGGGGTTTTTTTGCTTGGGGCGGCAAACATGGTTGAGCCGGCGCTGCTAGGCTGAAGCCGCTCAAGTGGTCAGCCTCTCAACACAGTGTATCGGGGGTGGCTCAGGCCTGGGCAGGGCCCAAGCACCCCACAAACAACCAAACTTCAAGGGCGGGCCCTGGCCTGGGTGGAACCCTGGCAGCCAGCAAACAGACAGAGTTGATAGGGCTGGCTCTAGCCTGGGCGGGGCCCCGGTGGCCAGCCAACAAACAGTTCCTGTCCTGGGCTACAGCCTTCTTGCACTGCGTAGGGGGTCAGCCACCCGGGGTGGGGTGGCAGGGGGACACGGTCCCACCCTCCTCCCCTGCGTCCCAGCCCAAGGCGCTGGCAGGGGCAGGATTGCTTGCCCCTGCATCGGCGGGGATCCAGCCGCAACACGCCAACTGAGTCGCGCCGGGCTCTGCAGCCAGCAGCTCCCGGGCTGCCCCTGGGCTACTTCCTGCCTCCCCGGGGTTTGGTAGCTGTGGCCTCCAGGCCTCTTCCGGCTCCTTGAGGTAAACCGCAGTGGGTACTCCGGGCCAGTCCTTGTCCGTGCCTGGAGTTAGGGTTAGGGTTAGGGACCTCTGGAGAACAGTCCAAGTGTCCTCCTCTGTTGCAGGCTGTCCCCCAACTGTGGTGCAGGGGGGAGGGGTGATATAGGCTCCGCCCTCCAAGGGGCGTGTAAGGGATCCCTCGGTCTCCTGCTCGGAGGGAGGCCACTCAGTTGCAACAGAGTGGACCAGAGGCCCCGGTGGCCGGGCAACAAACAGTCCAACAGGCGAAGGGGACGGGGCGATATAGGCTCTGCCCTCCAAGGGGCGTGTAGAGGGGACATCGCTCTCCTGCTCGGAGGGAGGCCACTCAGTCTCACTACACTCCCCGTTGAGAGGGAGCGGGAGTTGCTGGTGGCCTTGGAGGCAGAACTCCTGCAGCGCCTCCGGCACTTGGCGGAAGTGCCGGATGATGTAAAGTTGGTTCATTATGTTGGCCGTGAAGTCCTCCTGCTGCAAGGGAACGAGGACTTGTCAGAGACTCAGAGGCCCCACGGAATCAGAGGGAATTAAGGGCACCTGGGACCAGCAGCATTTCCACCCAGCACCCGCGCACCTCTGAGGGATGGAGTCCCCCTCCTGACCCCCAGAATGGAGTCTTTCTAGGGACCTCCAGTGCCAACCCCCCTCCTTGTAGGGGGAGCTCCTGCCACCTCCCGCCCAGTGCCCTTGACAGCTGTTCCACCGCCAATCCTCAGCTCAAGTTCTCCGACCCCTCTCCTCCACCCCCCCCCCAGGTTGGGCAGGGAGGGGGCTCTAGCGCGGGGGGGCAGAGGGATTCTGGCAGCAGTGAAGTGGGATGTGGGGAGCTTGAGACCTTTCCCCAAGTCATCCCAGCTACAGAGGCTGAAGCCGCAGGATAGCAGCCCTGGTGAATGGGGCAGATCAGCAGCCCCTGCTGACTGAATCCTCCCGTTCTCTCTAGAGCGAGTCCAGCCCTGCCAGCAGCAGGACGAGCTTCCCCCGCCCATGTGCCTCAGAACTGCCCGGTCAGTCGCCATCACCCCTCAGTCCTTGGCCTCCCAGGCTGCCAGTGACGGGAACAACTCTGGGAGGTGGCGCGGGTGACAGGAGAGGCTCGCAGAGGGCACGTAGAGGACTTTGCTGCCCTTCCCAAGAACAGAAGTCCGTGCTAAGGCAATGCTTGTCATTCATTTGCCTTGCTAAAGAGCTGGGCTGGAACTGCTCCGGGGACAAGCTGGCTCCCTCCTGCTCATGGAGGTGAATTCATCTCCCTTCCCAGGAGCACCTGCTCTCACTCTCATTCCCCACCAGTCGCCTTGCTGCCAGGCCAGCGAATGGCCAGAGGATGGGAATGAGGCCTGGGCTCCGCCCCAATCTCCTGAGTCTAATGCAGCTGCTCACCTTGCTCCCCATCAGCTGCTGGGCTTGCCCCAGGAGGGAGTAAGTGAGGAGCAGCCCAGCCTGGCTGACACGCAGCAGGGGGTCGTGCATGGCCAGCACTGCTGTCTGCAGGAAGAATCTTCTCTGCCCCTCCGAGAAGAATTTCCAAAGACCTGAAACCAACCAGATGTGAGGCTTCAGCAGATTGCCCAGAACCAGGCTCCAAATCCTGGCCTAGAACGGCAACTCCGTCGCGTGGCTCCAGGAGGCAGCCACCTGCCCTGCAGAGCTGTGCCATGCCCTGGCAGAGTGTCCTTACCTCCCCGACCCTGGCGGTGTTCTTGTAGCCCAGGAGCCTGCTGTCCTGGTGCCAGTCCCAGCACCAAAGGTCTTCGACCTCACGGATGTTCAGGTCTGGGAAAGAGAAAGACACATACACATTGGTCATTCTGGTTGCAGGGCTTGTGTCCTTCCAATCCCATTGGTGGCTGCACAGTGGGCAGAGCCCAACAGAACTGCAGGGGGTGGTGGAGAACACAGAAAGAGATAGAGAGAGACTGATCTGCCAGCTGGGGTCACTCGGAGAGAAATTGCCTGGGGTCCCAGTCTCACTCGTCTAGCCGGGTTCCTTACCCCTCTGGCGCAGCAGGAGCTGGTAGAGCCGGTAAACCCCCTCCCTGGCCTGCCGGCTGATGTCCTGGTCTGGGTCACTGATGGACAGAGCCAGCTGTGCCACGTGGTGGCCCATCCTGGGGAATTCGGCTGAGTTCTAATGGAAGGGAGAGGGAGAGGGAGAGGGGACTCCATCAGCATTTTCCTGTCAGCTCCCAGTCCCTGCCTGGGCCAGGACTCTCCTTCCCCTCAGGCCCTCTGCAGGAGATGCTAGAGGATAGGAGCTAGAGCTGGATCCTTAGTTATTTCTGCCCCCAAGGGAGCCCGGAGAACAGGGATGAGGGCAGGGCCCTCCAGGAGGATTTGCTTCCCCAGCTGCTCCAGGATGACAGGAAGGCAAGAACCTGGAGCTTGCTCCCTTTACAAGCGAGAGTCGCCACTTAACCAGGACAAGAAGAACTTGACTCAAGCCAGGCTCATTCTCTGCTCTGACTCTGCCTCCCCAAGAGGAACACTCCTAGCCCACAGCCCCTGCAGCAGCAGATCCTCCATCCCGTTGGAGCCGGCTCCCCTACGCCTGGAGTCAGGAAGCTGGGCTCAGAGGCCACTTACGTCAAAGTCAGGGAGGGTGATGACGGACGTGAGCAGGGCCGCGCTGCTCCTGATGGCCCTGGCTCTCTCTCGTGGCACCCTGGACACGGTCCAGTAGTTCATGTGCTGTGGGGAAAGGAGGCAGCTCAGGATTGATGGGGGGGTGCATGTGTTGTGCTAATGGCCCCCTCCATCCCCAGGAGGCTGAGACATTGTATGCGGTGGGGGTGGAATATCAGATTCATTGACCGCAGAGCTTTAGAAGGGGACTCTTGCCCCCAGGACGATGCTTGTATCCTGCAGGTCACAGCTTGTCATTGTCTCTCTAGATTGGGACAATGCTCGGTGTCGGGGCTGGTCCCATCCTCCCTGAACTCCTGATTCCTGAACAGCAACCCAGGAAGGAGACAGACCCCTCCCCATCTCCCTGGTTCTCAAGTCCTTGGCTGGGTGAAGGGACTGAGTGTGAGCACAATCCACCCAGGAATCTCGGGGCCGTGAGAGACAAGGGCTGATTCTCTGGGGCCCTCCTGTTTCTCTAGGAATGAGGCTGTGGCTCTTCTCTGAGGACCATCTTCTGGATCTCCCAGGAGGGGTTCAGACTCTCACTCCCCAAGCCAGCCAGCGGCCCTGTGCTTAGTGCTCGACACAACGAGGCAGAGCTCTGGGTGAAGTCCCAGCTCCTTTCTCTGTCCTTCAAGGAGGAAGGGCCTGACCCTGCATTGCACTGACTGCCCTGACCAAGGACGGCCACTGGGGGCCCAGCTAGGAGGACAGACTGGAAAATGGATCTAAGAGAGAAGGTCAAATTGCCCCCACCCCCTCATCGGGCTCACCTCCAAGATGTAGTGGAGCTTGTCCGTGTCTGGGGTCTTTGCCAGCAGGTTCCCCAGCATGGCGTCCAGAAGGTGTGGTATGACCCTATGCAGATCCTGCAAAGCAAGGGAGAGCCATGGGTCAGACTTAGGGAAACTGGGGCTACACCTGCCACAGGATGGGAAGAGGGGTCTCTGGGAAGCACTGGTGAGACCCCCAAACACATATCCTGGCCTCTCTCATTCACATCCCACTGCAGGCAATTAGCAAGTATTCAGGCAGGATGACAGCTGGTTCTTGAATCCATGATTTCGCTGATCTACCTGGACTTGAGTGGTGCCCTTCTCCGTGCCCAGGGTGAAGACGGCGTGCAGGGCGGCTTGGAGGAGGTGGGTCTCCAGCTCCGGCTCCAGGGCAGGTGTCATGGTGCTGGCAAGAGAGTGGAGCCGGTATTAGACTGTGCAGTGCGGGGGTGGGACTGGCACCGACACGGACGTGAAACTGCAGGGAAATAGGCAGAGGCTGGCGAGAATGGAAACTGAGGCACCAAGCCAGGGAATGATAAGGCCGAGGTTTCCCAGACAGACTGTGGCAGGGCAGGAATAGCACCTGTTGCCTGGACCCTGCTGCCCCTCCTGTATCTGATCCTGGGAATCAGCCTCTCCCCAAAGCCATTGCAATGTGACTGGAGTGAAAAGAACAGAGCAGCCAGGAGTGGGAGTGACCCTTCCCCCCACCTCTAACAGAGGACCCCCCCCAGCTTGGGAGGGGACCTGGGAGTGGGAGGGGCAGTGACTCCCAGCCAGGGGCCTGAGCAGCACCATGGTTAGGGGAACCGGGCAGGAGGGTCTTGGTACCTGCGGTTGGCCACAGCAATGAGGGAGTTGGCCAGGACGGCTCCGGGTGGAGAGTCAGGAGGAAGCTCCTCAATGAGCTCCTGTGAGACCCAAAGGAGACAAAGGAGCGTGTGAGATTCGGGCCTCACTGACACTCCCCAAGGAGGAGATTACACAGCCAGCAGGATCCCCCCAGCTGCCTCCCCCTCCTCCGATGCCTGCCCACTAGTTCTGCTGTCTCCTCTCCCCAATCTTCAGCCCCAGCAATCCCTGCCCTCATCTGCCCTCCAGCACCAGCCATCCCCCAACCGTCGGCCTGGGGAGACCCCTGCCCCTCCCATATCTCTGTCCACCCTCCAGCTGCCGGGCGCCGTGTCTCACTCACCACAATCCTCTCCGCCACAGCCGCCTTCGAGCAATATGGCTCCAATGTGTCCTCCCCTCTCTGCTGGGCAGCGAGGCACGCGGGGTAGATGGCGTGCAGGAAATCGAGCTGCTGCGCCTGGTCCTGTGCCCACCAGGAGTCGGGTTAGGGGAGAGAGAGCCAGTTAGCCAGGGACCTCCCTGCCCCAGCCACACCAGCTGCAGGACTTAGGCCTGAATGGGGGATAGTGGGGACCCGCCTATTGTCCAAATCACCCACGACTCCTCCACAATCAGGATCAGGAACTGGGACAGTGCCTGTGGGGGGGAGGAGACCCCGGATGGTGTGTGACAACACCCCCATCTTGGGGGTCCCAGATCATGAAGGAGAAAGGTCCCCATTAGGGCCAAGACCTTCTGCAGGGGGTCGGGATGCTGGGAAGGAGCAGGACAATCTCAGTTCCAGCACAGCTGGGGAAGGTTTGTACCTTTTCTCAGCCATGGAGCTGATCTCGGATGTTCATGAGAGCAGCCTCCTCTGTTACCAAGTCTACCCGTTCTTCTTCCTCCTCCTCCTCCTCGTCTTCGGAGTGCCTGGCGGACGCTGCACCAGGGAGAGATGGGGACAGCGTGATGCCTGCTGCCACTCGGGGGAAGGACAGGGGCATGGTGGGACAATGTGTCCCCTTCCCACCTCGGGGACATAGGGCAGATTGGGCCCCGCACTCCCCCCTCTCAGTGATGTCGTCAGCCCCCAACTCCTTCAGGAGCCCATAGCAAAGAGACCCCTCGCACTGTCCTGGACTCCCTTGGAGGTGCCTCCCCTCCCCACCCCCCAGGCAAAATGGAGGACCAAGGACCAAAGTGGCAGCATCTAGTGTCCGTGGGGTTCACATGGCTCAGGCCAGACACCTGGGCTGGAGAGCCACCCCCATAGCACTGCTCGAGGGCCTGGGCCCAGGGTGTTCACAGCCCCCTCCTCACTCCTCCCTGAACCCAGCCTGGCTCCTCACCTTGAACGAAGCAGAAGCGTCCGTCGGCCAGGCTGCTGTCCGCGTCGCAGGCGCTGCTGCTGTCGGATGGGGAGCGGCCCGAGCTGCTGGGGCTGGCAGAGGGATCCTCCACCTCCTGCCCTGGGGAGGCTGGAAGGTCCTCACTGACCGAGCAGGGCGATGGCCCCTGTTGGAAGTTGGGGCTGGGCTCCTGGGGCCGCTGCTGCCCACACAACAACAAGCCCCAGAGCCACCCTGCCCGGTTCCGCCCCTGGGCTGGGTCCTGCCTGCCCAGCCGCAGCCTGGCCCAGCTCCATTTTGGCCTGGGAGGTGATGCTCCCACCTCGGCGTCTGCGCCGGGAGTGGGTTTCCTCCGCCAGAAGGCTGGGCACTTCCACCTCCTGGCGCGGCCGGGATCTGCTTCCCTGCCAGCGGGGACGGAGGGGCCGCTCCGCTCCTGGGGAAGATGGTGGCTGCTTCCCTCAGGCTCTGGGGCCACCTGCAGAGCCTTCTTCCTGAACCTCCTCAGGAGCCCGGCCATCCTGGAACCCAGCGGGGAGCAGGCGTGAGTCTGGGGTCAAGGCAGCCGCTCACTAACCAGCCTGTTTGGTCCCTCCCCATCCCTGCCCCAGCCAGAGCAGCTCCTGCTCCCCCCACAGGGGTGCAGGGAGGGCAAGCTACACACACTGGCAGAAGTTCATTGCATGCTCTGCTCCACCTCAACGCTCCCCCTCGTCATCCCTGGGGCTGCAAGAACCGGGGAGTCTCGTCCTTTTCGAGCACTGGGGTCAGTCACAAAGACCACTGGTCACTTTGGACAGGCAGCTCCCTCCTGCCACCCCAGACCACACTCACCCCCCCACCCCCGGCCCAAGCTAGAGAAGGAACTGAACCCAGGCAGGGCCGGCTTTAGGCTGATTGGCCCGATTCCCTGGAATCGGGCCCCGCGCCTAAGAGGGCCCCGCGCACTCACCCCGGCAGCAGTCATCTTCAGGGGCCCCGCTCCCCTGGCCAGAGCACCGGCCGGAGCACGGCAGCCCCGTAGCCCCGCAACCCAGGCTGGAGCACGACAGCCCTGTGACCCTGTGACCCCGGCCGGAGCGCGGCAGCTCCACGACCGCGGCCGGACCACAGCAGCCCCGCAGCCCCACGAACCCGGCCGGACCGCGGCAGCCCCGTGATCCCAGCTGGAGCTCCGGCCGTAGCGAAGCAGCCCCGCAGCCCCAAGACCCTGGCTGGACCGTGACAGCCCCGCAGCTCCGCGACCCTGGCCAGACCTCCAGACGGAGCACGGCAAGCCCCGCGGGGCCCCCTCCCACAGCCGGCACTCTGAAGTGCCTCCCCAGGAATCGGGCCCCGCACTTGCTAAAGCCAGCCCTGAACCCAGGAATCCGGACTTCTTCTGGGAAACCATTCCCCACTTCAAAGTCCCTAGGCATAGCAAGGCCAGGGCCCCCTCAGTTCCCATTGATTTCCATGCTCAGCAGCTCACCAGGTCTGGCCCAGCTCAGAGACTCTCAGCCTGGGGAACAGTATCCCACAAGGGAAGGGCTGGGAGCCCCATTGCTGGGATCTTGCCAAACACACTGGAGATGGCTCTGGAGAAACCCCTCCCCGGTCTGAGTGCGAGGGGTTCCTGGGGGCTGTTTGCAAATCCAATCTCCTTTGGGAGAGATTCTCTCGCTCTCTTTCTGCCTCTCCCTGGACAGACGGGAATGCCACCGAGGAATCCTCATGCCACTCACTTGCTCTGGTGACGGAGCGATGGATGGAGGATGTTCAGGGTTGTCCCTCGCCCGTCTTCTCACTCTCCAAACCCAAGGCAGGCTGGAGAGGTGGTGGTGAGCTGAAGAGTTACCCTGCCCAGCAAGCAGGCAGGGTGATGGCACGGTGCGATCGGCTGACTGTGAAAAGAAGAGTCTTTCTTATTGCCAAGGGACAGAGAAACTCGGCCAGCAGCAGGGGGTGCTGGACACCGCTCTAGTGCGGGGGTGACAGCGCATCTGGGATCCCGACATCCCAGCACTTTACACACCTTCCTGGAGCCTCCTGACCCCCCTGTGCTGTCGGGACTGCGACCCCAATCCCAATGATGAGAACCAGGCCTGGGGAGGGGAAGCTACTGTCTCAGGGTCACACCAAGTGTCAGAAGAATGGATGGGACCCAGCAGGCCCTCTTTCCAGGCCCCTTCGCTAACCACTGCTGCACACTCCCTCCCACAGCTGGCAATTACAACCAGGCCCTCACGTCCGCTCCTCCTGCTTTGAGAGGGAGTGTGCTCCGCTGGAGTGACTGGACCAGGGGATTGGGAGTCAGGTCTCCTGAGTTCCATTGCTGGGTTTCCTGTTGGTTCCACTGCTGGGTGTTTCCCTTTCCCTGTGGGACTTTGAGCAAATTGCTCCCCAGTCTCTGGCTCTGTCCCCAGCAGTCCAATGGGAATTTAATACTTTCCCACTATTGGAAAGTGCTGGGAGAAGCCCCCAGCAAAAGCTGCTCTGACAGCGCTAAGCAGCATCTGCCCATTGAAGGTGAGAGCGCACTGCCCAGGAGGAGGAGGGTTTGGCTCTGGGGTTTCACTTCAGCCCAGTCTAGAGGGAGGGGCCCAGCCATGGAGTCTGGCTCAAGAAGACCAAGTCTCCAATTTGTTAAGGGTGTTTTGAATTCCAATCCTGTGCTCCAAAGTGCTTGGTGTCATTTGCAGATTGTAGAAGCATGCTCTCCACTCCATTTTCCAAATCCTTAAGGAAAATATTGAATACTACTGGCCCCCGGACTGATCTCTGCCGGACCCAGTAGGTACTGCCTCTCCGTTGGACAGCCAGACATGGAGAAGGGCTCTTGGAGTCTGGGCTTTCAACCAGCTCTGCACTCCCATTACACTGATTACATCTAGACCACATTTCCCTCGTTCGCTTGTGAGAATTTCCCATGGGACACTGTCAAAAGCCTTAGTGACACCAAGAGAGATCACATCTACTGTTTACCCACCTCCACTAGGCCCGGAACCCTGCCAAAGAAGGAGCTAGGATTGGTTTGGAATGATTTGTTCTTGACAAGTCCACACTCACTAGTCCTAAGAACCAAATTATCCTGTAGGTGCTGACAAAGGGATTGTTTAATGATGTAGTCCAGTCTCTCTCCAGCTATGGAAGTGAGGCTGGCTAGTCTGTAAATCTAGTTGGGACTAGGACCCAAGAGCCCTGATTTTCAAACTAACCATCGGATCTTGAATTTCATACATTGAATGACCTGAATAAAGTGCTCTCAGATGAGTTCCAGACCAACAACAGTGCACAGTAATTATTCAGCAAGTATTTGAGGAGAACTGCAATGGTAGAGAGAATCATGAGCTGCTCAGAGACAATTAATGCAGAGAAGCAGCAAAATTCATCAAACCTAGAACTGGTTATAACTTATTTACTTGGTCTTAAAAGAGAACAAGGACCTGAGTCTCCTCCCTGCCAATAACCCCCTGCTCAGCCAGTCAGGGTAGAGGCTGAGGACGGGAGGCTGAGGGTTCTCACCAGAGAGCCCAAAAGATGGGCGAGGTCACTGGTGGGGATCAGTGGCGTAGCCCCCGCATGGCTTCTCTGGCTGTGCCGTTCTGCCCTCGCAGCCCCCACCCATGGCTCCTCTGGTCGCGCCGCCCCCCGCATGGCTCCTCCGGCCATGCCCCCCCCATGGCTCCTCCGGCCCCGCCATGGCTCCACCGGCCATGCTGTACCACCCCCTCGGCCCCCTTCATGGCTCCACTGGCCATGTCGTACCGCCCCCCCGGTCCCCCCATGGCTCCTCCGGCTGTGCCGTGCCGCCCCCTTGCCCATGTCTCCTCCGGCGATGCAATGCCGTCCCCCCCGGGTGCCCCCATGGCTCCTCCTGACATACCGTGCCGCACCCGCGGCCCCGCCATGGCTCCTCCGGCAATGCTGTGCCGCCCCCCCCGGGGTCCTCCCATGGCTCCTCCAGCCGTGCCCCCCCACATGCCTCCACCGGCCATGCTGTGCCGCCCTCTCGGACCCCGCATGGCTCCTCCGGCCATGCCGTACCGCACCCTCAGCGCCCACATGGCTTCTTCGGCCATGCCGTTCCACTCCCGCAGCTCCCCCCATGGCTCCTGCAGCCGTGCCCCCCCACATGCCTCCACCTGCATTGCTGTGCCGCTCTCTCGGACCCCGCATGGCTCCTCTGGCCGTGCCGCCCCCACATGGCTCCTCCAGCCATGCCGTTCCGCCCCTGCGGCCCCCGCTCATGGCTCCTCCAGCAATGCTATCCTGCCCCCCCGGGTCCCCTCATGGCTCCTCCGGCCATGCCGTGCCGCCCCCGCGGCCCCCCCATGGCTCCTCTGGCCGTGCCGTTCCGCCCCCGCGGTCCCCCCATGGCTTCTCTGGCCATGCCCCCCCCTTTGCGTGCAGGAGGTCAGCGCCGGCCAGGCAGGCCAAGCTTCAGAGCCGAGCGTGGGCCCCGCCTGCTGGCGCCGTGGTAACTCCTAACTAAGGCGCCGCTTTTGGAAAATGTGCTGAGGGGAAGTGGCTGCTTCCCCTACACCCCCCCAGCTACGCTACTGGTGGGGATCACTGCCGGGGCACTAGTTCAGCCCCACATTTTTGGGTGGACCTCCCACAGTGGGAGCTGCAGAGCACTCCCCCGCGACACACAAACACACACACCCTGGTGCTGGGAGGGGAACAGGGGAAAGGACAAAAGAAGCAAGAGAAGAAGAGAAAGGAGGGAGGGCTGGAGGAAAAGGTGAAACAAAACGGACAAACCCCAATGTCCCCAGTGATTCTAAGGGACAAAATCCCGGGTGCGGAATAAAATTCTGCCTCCTTAAGCTCGTGTTTTCCATGCCTAGAATTCAACTCCCACCCGCTGGATGAGACCGAACAGGTTTCACACCTGGGGGAGGCTCTTACCTTCTACACAGGGACGTCTGCTTTCTCGTACAATCACGAAAAGGGAAGGAGAAAACTCGACAGAGGTTCCTCCTGCCGCTCACGTACATGAACCCAAATGTTCTCTCAGTCCTCAAAGAGAGACCTCGAGACAGAGACTTGCTGAAGCAAAGCCCCAGAGGTCTCTGAGCTTTCCCGGGCCACTCGCCTCTGTCCTGCCTGGCTGATGTCAGCATCTCTCTGTGAGGTCACCACCTTTGACCAATAGTCTGAGGTCCTGCAAAAGGCCTTTGTGATGTCACTGCCACGCCCCTCCCTTGCTGTGCTAATGTCCTGCCCCTGGCCAGGCACTTGGGAGGTTTGAGCTACTCCCTGTGGATCACCCCACTCAAGGCGTGTTCATTTTAGGAAGCGAGCCGACTGGACCGTAAAACCTCAGACGCTGCTCCCAATGCCACACTCCGTTTTTCAGAAATTACTAGATTTGATGGCCAGAAGAGACCATTAGAGCATCTAATCTGACCCCCTGCATGTCACAGGCCTCCTGTATGACACCATAGCTACTTTGGGGGCAAACACATTCCAGAAAGGCATCTAGTCTTCATTCAATGACATCAAGAGATGGAGAATCCACCACTTTCCTTGGTAGCTTGTTCCTGTGGTGAATCATTCTCGCTGTTGAATATTTGTGCTTTATTTGTAATATGAATTTGTCTCTTTTCACCTTCAAGCCACTGGGTCTTGTTCTGCCTTTCTCTGCTCGATTAAAGAGCCCTTTAATAGCCAATCTTTTCTCTCCATTAAGGCCCTTCAACACTTCAATGAAGTCACCTTTCAATCTTCTTTTGATAAGCTAAAGAGGTTGAGCTCTTTCAATCGCTCACTAGAAGGCATTTTTCTCCAGCCCTCAGAACATTTGGTGGCTCTTTGCTGCCCCAGCTCCAATTTCACAACATCTTTTTCAAAGGAGGACACCAACACTGGATGCAGTATTCCAATATCAGTCTCACTGATGCCGTGTCACCTCCTGTGATGCTATTGACATAATCTGTAACTATAGCTCACCGTTGCCACCACTGTTATATATTTGCAGCCAATATTGTATAAAGGTTGTCGTGGAAGGGGTCTATGGAGAGGTTCTGATTGGCTGATTAGGATTATGCTCTCTGTATATGTGTAGCAGTTTTGTAGTTGACGTTCTGAATATTGGCTCTATACTGTCTGTATTTCAAACTTGTGCTATGTTTCCGGGGAACACCCCAGACAAGTTGGTGTTAGTTCTGCCTAGCCTGCTTGATGGCCCTCTAAGGACCATGAGCTATACAATTGACCCATTGAGAGAAGGTAGATACACCTTGTGACTCAGCAAGGCATGCAGGGACCTGCCTCTGGACAGAACTCTAAGGTTTTTCTATGCCACATGCTGGAGAGAGTGTCCTTGGGACAAAGAAAGCAAAGACCACAGGGCAAGAGACTATAAAAGGCTGATGCCTTGTCTCCATCTTGTCTTCAATCCTGCTTCATACCTCTGGAGGGACTTGGCTAAAAAAGGAAGCTCTATACAAAGGACTGAATGACCCATCCCAGCTGTGGATGTGCTCCAAAGACTTGATTTGAACCTGCAGTTTAGAAAAGCAGAGGGCACTAGTTGAACGTCAGGCTTGCTTAGGCCAGATGTAGCACAATGCCATTTACTTGTAAGCAGCATTTCAGCTTATGGAATGCCCTCCTCCATTTGTGAATCCATTGATCCTTCATTTGTTTTCAAGCACATTCTTCATTGCTTTCAAGTTACATTGTTATTAAAATAAGTCTCATGAAATTGGAACTAACACAAAATGATTTCTTTTAGAGAAGTGATAAATCACCCTTGATTAGAACTTCATAACTCGGGATTCTGTGCAATTTCATGCCAAGCTTCTTTGTCTTGGTTTAATCCTTGGGTACAGCCCCAGCAGGTTGTGTGATATATATCCTTCCTTGTCACTTAGCCGTGCCCACCACCACTCAGTTTCATCTTCATCTTCCCGGCGTAGTATTGTCATGCAGTCTCCTTCTTTCATGGACAACTCATCGTCATTCTGTGCTTCATAATCCCAGAGTGCGTAGATCACTCCTTTGTTCATTATCCCCATGTTCTCCTGCACTCCGCACAGAAACTGAGAGCACTGGGTGTAGCCTTCTTCCATTTCTTCACATTTGTCTGCAGCTGTCTGCATGTCACTGTAGGTCATAGCAAACACAGCAGCACCTGATTCCACTAGGAATTTGCACACCTGGACGTTATTGCAAGATGCCGCGCAGTGTAAAGGGGTCCATCCATCACTATCTGCAGCGTTAACATTCACACCAAACTGTACCAGAAACTTTACAATCTCGGTGTGACCAGCACACACGGCATTGTGAAGTGCTGTCATTCCTTCAGCATTGGGCAGGCTGGGATCTTCAACCTCATAAATGATTCTCTGCACAAGGTCAAATTCTCCCTCCAAAGATGAATCTAAAAGCAATGCAAGGGGGTTGAATTTCACTCTCATTCCATGGGCAATCCTCTCTGAGCCAGTTTTACGTAAGTTCGTCCTCTTCCCAGGAGATAAGGAAAACTGTCCAGTGACTTCAGGGGGTCGCATGCTGAAGGAGTCCTCTCCCAGTCCCTCTGGTTCTCCTTGTGGGTAAGGTGGTGGTGGGTATGGAGGATATTCCTCCATGTAAACTTCCAGTGGTTCTGCTGACTCTAGACTTGGTTCTTCCATTTCAGACTGTATCATCACTGTCTGATGTTTCCTCAGGCACGCTATCTAGCCCTGCTGAAGGTAGAGGCACTTCATTCTGATCTGTGCTTCTATCACTGCTACAAGCCTGAACCAAGAACTTTGCCATTACTGTATGCAGGGCTGGCTTTAGGAAGTGCGGGGTCCAATTTGAACATTTTAGGCGGCGCCCTGACAGGGATGAGTAAAAAAAAATGTAAAAAACCCCCTTTCATTTCTTCCATGTATTATTTACTTTCCATAACTATATAAATAAAATCAAAATGATATATTACATATATTGCTTGCTGGAGGCAGGGCAGGGGCAGGGCAGGGGCTGATTTGAGGTAGGGTCTGCCTGGAGGCAGGGCAAGGGGTGTGGGGCTGGCTGCGGGTAGGGCAAGGGGTGCAGGGCTGGCTGTGGGCAGGACAAGGGGTGAGGGGCTGGCTGGAGACGGGGCTGGCTGCGGGCAGGAAAGGGGGTGCGAGGCTGAAAGCAGGGCAGGAGGTGCAGCAGGGGCTGGCGGCAGGCAGGGGGTGCGAGGACAGCAACAGTGGGGTTCGTTGCCCGGTGTGCTTCGCGCCAATAAACATACCGGGGTGGAGAAACAATCAAAGTTTATTTGAGATCTCAAAGTGATGCAAGGAGACAGGCAAGTCTCAAATCAAGCACACCAGCAAAAACAGTTTCTCTCTTCTTATACATTTTACAACTAAGCCCCCGCTCCCTCCCCGTCTCTACCACCCCCCCATACTCCCCCTCCCCTCTCTACCGAAGGCATGTTTATACATTTAAGCAATTAAATCATTCTAGGGCTATAAATCTAGCTTGTTAGTAACACTCCTCTAAACAGTTATTTGGTTCTGTTTACCCTGAGTTTATTACCCCTTCCCCAGCTAGAAACATGCAAACCTCATCGTTATCGTTTGGTACCTGGTCTGAGCAAGGTCGTAATTGCTAACTGACTGTTTACACATTCCAATTCCTGTCCTTGGTTTCTAAGGCCGATTAGAGTTAAACATGGAAGGACAGAGTTTAAACATGGAAGAACTTTGGCTCAGGTAGGCCTAGTGACCCCAACAGCCCCGCACACCTTTTCCTACCCGCAGCCAGCCCCTGCCTGCTTCCAGCCCCACACCCCCTGCCCGCACCAGCCCCTGTCTCCAGCCAGCCCCTGCCTGCAGCCAGTCCGCACCTCCTGCCTGCAGCCAGCCCCTGCTGCATCCCCTGCCCTGCCTGCACCAGCCCCTGCCTGCAGCCAGCCCCTGCAGTGGTGGGAGGCGGAGTCATGCAGTGGGAAGCAGGGGGGGTTGCAGAGGAGCGAGGCGGAGTCATGCCATGGGGCCAGTGGTGGGGGAGCAGGAGTCATGCCATGGGGCCGGTGCTTGCAATGGGGGAAGGGGGTGTAATGCCATGGGGTGGGGGGTTGCAATAGGGTGAAGGGGAGTCATGCCAAGGGGCAGGGGGTTGCAGTGGGGCAAGGGGGAGTCATGCCATGGGGCCGGGGGTTGCAGTGGGGCGAGGGGGAATCATGCAATGGGGCCGGGGGCTGCAATGGGAGGAAGGGGAGTGGCAGAGGAGCGAGGGGGAGTCATGCCATGGGGTGGGGCGTTGCAATGGGGGCAGGAGGAGTCATGCCATGGGGTGGGGGGTTGCAATGGGGGAGCGGAAGTCATGCCATCGGGTGGGGGGTTGCAATGGGGGGAGGGGGAGTTATGCCATGGGGCCGGGGGTTGCAGTGGGGTGAGGGGGAGTCATGCCATGGGGTGGGGGTTTACAATGGGGCGAGGTGGAGTCATGCCATGGGGCGGGGGGTTGCAGATGAGGGGCTGTCATGGGGCCGGGGATTGCAGTAGGGCAAGGGGGAGTCATGCCATGGGGCCGGGGGTTGCAGTGGGGCGAGGGGGAGTCATGCCATGGGGTGGGGGTTTACAATGGGGTGAGGTGGAGTCATGTCATGGGTGGGGGGTTGCAATGGGGCGAGGTGGAGTCATGCCATGGGGCAGGGGGTTGCAAGGGGGGAGGGGGAGTCATGCCATGGGGCGGGGGGTTGCAATAGGGTGAGGGGGAGTCATGCCATGGGGCCGGGGGTTGCAATAGGGTGAGGGGAACTCATGCCATGGGGCGGGGGGTTGCAATGGGGGGAGGGGGAGTCATGCCATGGGGCAAGGGGTTGCAAGGGGGGAGGGGGAGTCATGCCATGGGGCGGGGGGTTGCAATAGGGTGAGGGGGAGTCATGCCATGGGGCAGGGGGTTGCAATAGGGTGAGGGGGACTCATGCCATGGGGCGGGGGGTTGCAATGGGGGAAAGGGGAGTCATGCCATGGGGCGGGGGGTTGCAAGGGGGGAGGGGGAGTAATGCCATGGGGCGGGGGGTTGCAATGGGGCCGGTCCACAGCTGACGGAAGCTTTTTAAAGTGCTGGGGCTCCAGCTCCCTCTGCTGCCTAGGTCCTTCCCAGGGACTCCGGCAGCTATCTAAAGGGCCAGGGTGGTAGAAGCAGGGGGGCCCCTGCCCTACCTGCAGCTAGCCCCTGCTGCACCCTCTGCCCTGCCTCCAGCCCCTGCACCCCCTGCCCTGCCCACACCAGCCCCAGAGACCAGACAAAGGCGGTGGAACCGGATCCCCTGCCAACGACTGCAACAGCCATAGTGGATCCAATCCCAGAGACCCAGCCAAAGCCAGTCCCAGAGCCGGAACTGGCAACACAACCAGCACCAGAACCATTGCCAGCACTGAGTCCAGCGCTTGCAAACCCGTCTACAACTCCAACGCCAGAGGGCACCAGCGAGCCTGACCTGGCAGAAGCAGCAGATAACCCTACCCAAGAGGCTCAGCCAGAGCCTGAAATACAACATAGTGCACCAGCGGACAGCGGTTCACAGTCAACGGAAACAGCCCCAGCACCTGCATCGCTTCCAGAGGGACCAAGCCCCAGTCCACAGTCCAAGGAGGAACTGATGTCTCCAGCATCAAGGGAACAGTTCCAGGCTGAGTAGGAAGCAGATGACAGCCTTCAGAAAGCTTGGGCGGCGGCACGGAGAACCCCACCTCTTCTCAGCTCTTCTAACCGATCCCGGTTTGTTGTAGAACAAGGACTTTTATACAAGGAGACTCTTTCTGGTGGACAACAGGAAGACTGGCATCCTCAAAGACAGTTGGTAGTTCCCACTAAGTATCGGGTAAAGTTCTTGAGCTTAGCCCATGATCATCCCAGGGGCCATTCTGGGGTGAACAGAACCAAAGACCGGTTGGGGAAGTCCTTCCACTGGGAGGGAATGGGCAAGGACATTGCTAATTATGTCTGGTCTTGTGAGGTGTGCCAATGAGTGGGAAAGCCCCAAGACCAGGTCAAAGCCCCTCTCCAGCCACTACCCATAATTGAGGTCCCATTTCAGCGCGTCGCTGTGGATATTCTGTGTCCTTTCCCAAAGAAGACACCCAGAGGAAAGCAGTACGTACTGACTTTCATGGATTTTGCTACCCAATGGCCGGAAGCAGTACCCTTAAGCAACACCAGGGCTAAAAGTGTGTGCCAGGCATTAACAGACATTTTTGCCAGGGTAGGTTGGCCCTCCGACATCCTTACAGATTCGGGAACTAATTTCCTGGCAGGGACCATGGAAAACCTGTGGGAAGTTCATGGAGTGAATCACTTGGGTGCCACCCCTTTCCACCATCGAACCAATGGTCTGGTGGAGAGGTTTAATGGAACTTTGGGGACCATGATACGTAAATTTGTAAATGAACACTCCAATGATTGGGACCTAGTGTTGCAGCAGTTGCTTTTTGCCTACAGGGCTGTACCACATCCCAGTTTAGGGTTTTCACCATTTGAACTTGTGTATGGCTGCGAGGTTAAGGGGTCATTACAGTTGGTGAAGCAGCAATGGTAGTGGTTTACGCCTTCTCCGGGAACTAATATTCTAGTCTTTGTAAGCAACCTACAAAGCAACCTCCGACACTCTTTAGCTCTTGCTAAAGAAAACCTCAAGGATGCTCAGGAAGAGCAAAAGGCCTGGTATGATAAACATTCCAGAGAACGGTCCTTCAAAGTAGGAGACCAAGTCATGGTCTTAAAGGCGCTCCAGGCCCATAAAATGGAAGTGTCGTGGGAAGGACCATTCATGGTCCAGGTGCGCCTAGGAGCTGTTAACTATCTCATAGCATCCCCCACCTCCAACATAAAGCCTAGGTATACCATGTTAATTCTCTTAAGCCCTTCTATTCCAGAGAATTAAAGGTTTCCCAGTTTACAGCCAGGAAACAGATAACGTGGAGTGGCCTGAAGGTGTCTACTGTGAAGGAAAAAGTAATGGTGGCATGAAAGAGGTGAACCTCTCCACGACCCTTGGACGTCTGCAGCGGCAGCAGATCAAGAAGCTGTGCACAAGCTTTGCGCCAATGTTCTCAGCCACCCCAGGATGGAAGGAACGGGCATACCACTCCATTGACACAGGTAATGCTCACCCAATTAGAACCCCACCCTACCGGGAGTCACCTCATGCCCAAACTGCTATAAACAGGGAGATCCAGGACATGCTACAGATGGGTATAATCCACCCCTCTAAGAGTGCATGGGCATCTGCAGTGGTTCTAGTTCCCAAACCAGATGGGGAAATACGCTTTTGCGTGGACTACCGTAAGCTAAATGCTGTAACTCGTCCTGACAACTATCCAATGCCACGCACAGATGAGCTATTGGAGAAATTGGGACATGCCCAATTCATCTCTACCTTAGACTTAACCAAGGGGTACTGGCAAGTACTACTAGATGAACCCGCCAAGGAAAGGTCAGCCTTCTTCACCCACGCAGGGGTGTATGAATTTAATGTACTCCCTTTCGGGCTGCGAAATGCACCCGCCATCTTCCAAAGACTTGTAGATGGTCTCCTAGCAGGATTGGGAGAATCTGCAGTTGCCTACCTCGATGATGTGGCCATTTTTTCTGATTCATGGGCAGAACACCTGGAGCACCTGGGAAAAGTCTTTGAGCGCATCAGGCAGGCAAGACCTACTGTTAAGGCTAAAAAGTGTCAAATAGGCCAAAACAGAGTGACTTACCTGAGGCACCAGGTGGGTCAAGGAACTATAAATCCCCTACAGGCCAAAGTGATTGCTATCCAAAAGTGTCCGGTTCCAAAGTCAAAGAAACAGGTCCAATCCTTCTTAGGCTTGGCCGGATATTATGGGCGATTTGTACCACACTACAACCAAATCGCCGCCCCAATGACAGACCTAACCAGAAAGAAACAGCCAAATGCAGTGCAGTGGACTGATGAGTGTCAAAAGGCCTTTAACCAGCTTAAGGCGACACTCATGTCTGACCATGTGCTAAGGGCCCCAGACTTTGACAAACCGTTCCTAGTAACCACAGATGCGTCCGAGCGGGCCGTGGGAGCAGTTTTAATGCAGGAAGGACTGGATCAAGAATTTCATCCTGTTGTGTTTCTCAGCAAGAAACTGTCTGAGAGGGAAAGCCACTGGTCAATCAGCGAAAAGGAATGCTATGCCACTGTGTACACGCTGGAAAAGCTAAGCCCGTACGTTTGGGGACAGCGTTTCCAACTACAAACAGACCATGCTGCGCTACAGTGGCTTCATACCGCCAAGGGGAATAACAAAAAACTTCTTCGGTGGAGTTTAGCTCTCCAAGATTTTGATTTTGAAATACAACACATTTCGGGAGCTTCTAACAAAGTGGCTGATGCACTTTCCTGGGAAAATTTCCCAGAATCAACTGGTTAAACATTGTTCTTGGAAAGTGAAACATATTGTTAGTTTTTATATAATCAGTAGTATGTCTAAAGGTGCATGTGTCTTATTAACTCTGTTTTCTCCGAGAGCTCCAGGAAGAAATCACAGCCACTGTGGAACCGGCTGTCCAACACTATCTGTGATTTGGGTGGGGCGTGTCATAACTATAAAGGGAAGGGTAACAGCCCTCTTGTGTACAATACTATAAAATCCCTCCTGGCCAGAAACTCCAAAATCCTTTTCCCTGTAAAGGGTTAAGAAGCTCAGGTAACCTGGCTGACATCTGACCCAAAGGATCAATAAGAGGACATGATACTTTCAAATCTTGGTGTGGGAAAGGCTTTTGTTGTGCTTTTTGTTTTGGGGGTGGTTCGATCTTGGGACCGAGAGGGACCAGACATCAATCCAGGTTCTCCAAATCTTTCTGAACAAGTCTTTCATATTTCAAACTTATAAGTAAACAGCCAGGCAAGGTGTGTTAGTTTTTATCTTTGTTTTCTGAACTTGTAAATGTACCTTTTTGCTAGAGTGTTTATCTCTGTTTGCTGTAACTTTGAACCTAAGGCTAGAGGGGATTCCTCTGGGCTCTTTAAGTTTGATTACCCTGTAAAGTTATTTTCCCTCCTGATTTTACAGAGATGATTTTTACCTTTTTCTTTAATTAAAAACCTTCTTTTTAAGAACCTGATTGATTTTTCCTTGTTTTTAGATCCAAGGGGGTTGGATCTTGATCCACCAGGAGTTGGTGGGAGAAAGGAGCGGGATGGTTAATTTCTCCTTGTTTTAAGATCCAAGGGGTTTGGATCTGTATTCACAAGGGAATTGGTGAAGAGTCTCTCAAGGCTACCCAGGGAAGGGAATTAGCATTTGGGAGTGGTGGCAGCGGACCAGATCTAAGCTGGTAGTTAAGCTTAGAAGTTTTCATGCAGGCCCCCACTTTTGTACCCTAAAGTTCAGAGTGGGGAAGCAGCCTTCACATGCTTATTGAAACAAACCCCAAATCTCCCCCCTTTCTGGTCAGTGTCAGGCCCTGGTATCCGACATGCTGTGTGGGGAGAGGGTCCCAGCTGATCACTAAAGTTTGGCACTAAGAGGGCACTGCTGTGGAGAGCTCCCAGCCCTGGGCACTGCTGTGGGGCAAGATCACAGCCCTGGGCACTGCTGTGGAGAGCTCGCAGCCCTGTTCTCCTGACTCACAGAGGACCCAGTCCTGCTGCTTCTTTCATGATTATCACCAGGAGACAGATCAGTTTCTCTTGTCACCCCGTCCCCCTTCCATAACCAATACACCAGGATCACGTACTGCCCATGTCTATGGGAGACAAAGGTGCACCCTGAGGTGCTCGGGCCCCTGGGGTGAAAGCACCATAAGATCCAAATTCTTCTCTGAAAGCAGGGATCTGATCTGCAAAGAGGTCCCCGGTCCCAGTGGAGTGACCGGCTGATGCTCACACGTGAGACAGGGACCAGCTGCCCCTTAGCCCTGCTGTGCACTGGGAAACCTATTCCAGCCAGCAGATCCCACACCGGGAGGCCCTGCCTCCATCTGGGTAAGATGTGGGCACAGTGCAGCATTGGGGTTCAGTGTGGTACAGGGGTGCAGGGAGTTTCCCACAGAGAAGTCTCCAACTCACTCTAATTCCTGAGATGAATGTAACCTGGTAACATCTGCCCCTCACCGCCCAGGCCTTCCAGAGATCCCGGCCGGGTGTGACATTCTTCTGTAAATAACCCTGATCCCTCTTTTTCCAAACCCTCCTGTAACTCTGTTCCTCTCCCTGAGACCTGGTCTCCCTGGGTACCTCTCTGGAGATCCTGTTCCCCTCACATGCTGGGCACCCCCTGGGGTCACAAAGATGCAAGATTCTAATACAACGTGGTGGGGGCATTGAGCATGTCAGCCGCGGGCTATCTGGGGGTAGCTTCCCTCATACCCTGAATGTCACAGGGCCGGGGGGCTCTGGGTCATGCTCCTGCATGTACTGGATATGCCCGTTTGACCAGGAGAGCCCAGCTGGAAAGAGCCAGCCCCTCTCCACCAGCCTGGGGGAGGCTGCACTGGGCAGAGAGAATGGGGTGGTTTGTGTATGTTAGGGACTTTGTTCACCTAGCTCCCCATCCTACTCACTTTGTGGAGGTTCCTCCCTCAATTTCACATGGGTTTCACATCTCAGCTGGATGGCTCCTGAGATCCAGGGGAGTTTGTCACAAGTCTTAGAGGCACAGACACACGGGCATCATGTGCATCACGCTCAGCAGGGACGTTAACCTGCTGGTTCCATTTGAGCTTCTCGTCTCTCTGAAACTCGAAGCTTCCGCCTCCTCAGGTCCGGGAGCTGGCAGTAGGTGGCCCCTACTTCCTCATCAATGGTCTCATTTTCCTCGGCTCCCACTGCTGCTTCTAGATCCAGGTAACTGGCTTCCTCTGTGAAGGGGGCCCTTCATTCTGTGCCTTGGATTCTCTCCACAAGGTGACCCGTTTGATCTGCAATCTCTCCCCTTCAATTACAGCCTGGATGGGGAGGTTCTGGTGAAAAGTCCAAGAGTGAGATCTGAGAAACATCCACAGGGTTTGAAAGGGTTTTAGGCACCATGAACCCTTCAGCAACCAACCAAAATGCAGCTATATCTGGGTTGGGGCACAGCTGCTGTTTCACAGCTTCACAACCCCTGTGCACAGGGTTTGCTTGCCCGGTGTGAACCCACACACCCCTGTATTCACACCCTACACACAGCTGCAGTGACCTATACAAACTCTGCCTTGTGAGTTATCATTTGAAAATCCCACCACACTGGTCAATAATATCACTGTGAAGCACAGGTGAGAACGCTGCAGGTGGAGATATGACTGACCTCTGTGAGTCTGTATTTGAACAAAGGAGACCCAGGTCTGCCCAGGGCTTGAATAGAAATTAATCCGGGTTGCCAGTAACAAGAGAATTAGGATGTATATGGCCACCATGGACAGGAGGTGAGGACTCAGCTATCAACCGGGCGGGAGAAGGCACCCCCAGGAGACCTTCCTTCCTGAAGCAGTGTCAATGAACAAAGAGAGACGTTCTCCTGAACTACAGAGAGAGGGGCAGTGAACCCCCAAATTCTCTTCCCCCTAAGACAACAAGGGAAACCAGCACCTCACACTTCCCAGGAAGGTCAGGATCAAGAACCAGGCCAGACCAAGAGTAATTGGAAAGTGAAATCACCTTCAACACAGACCGTGCCTTGCTACCTTGAGTTTTAGCCTTTCAGCTGTGTGTTTTCCCTTTGATTTACTTGTAACCATCTCTAACTGGGTTTCTTTTTATTTGGAATCTCTTAACCCATGGCCTTTTGTTAATAAACTTGGTTTATTCTAATCTAAACCAACCCAGGGCTGGGTTTGAATTCAAGTCACTGGTAACTCCAGTTAACGTGGCGAGCAGCTGAAGTTTGTCTCTTAAATGGAGCAAGTGACCACTATTATTTCTCTGGATGCTGCAGGAGAGGGCTGGACATTTCAGGGCAGGTGGTTTGAGGGAAATGCAGACCGGGGTGTGTGTGGGGTTCCTTTCCTAGCAGTAACCGAGGCTGCTGGGGACCAGGGCATGGCGGGATGTACCAAGCAGGCTGCTGGAGTTGGTGTTGCTAAACCAGGGCTGTTGATCGCAGACACTCAGTAAATGTTTGTCTGCTGGCCGGGAATGTGCAGACACGGAGCTGCAGCAGCCGAGCATTTCAGGGCACCAGGGTTACAGGGCAAGTGATTTTGGATCAAACCCCAAAACATGACACCCAGCGCTTCCATTCAGCCCCTCTCCTGTGGGGGATAGCAGCTTTTCTGCCATGTCAGTGAGCAGCGATCCCAGCCAACATTGACCCATCCAACCCCCGCCGTGTAGGACACCGGAGCTGTTGTACAAAAGTGCAGACCTTTATCCATGAGCTCAGCAGAATGAGATTTCTGTGCCCCGTGGAAGAGGAGGTGGGAATTTTGGGGACAAGAATTACACATGTGAAAAGACAGTGGGTATTTCATGACACTGCATGTTATTAGCTTCTCTGCACACCTTTCACAAGGTGACAAGTCCAGCAGAACAATGCACCCTAAGGAGACACTCACGCCCCTTCCTGAAGCACAGCCCCCACCCCCCCGGTACTGCACAGGGCATAGCAGCCAGCACTGCCTGGCAGGGGGGAGCACCCCCTGCTAATCCCCTGCCTTGCTCCCTGTGCCACCCACGGCACCCCCAGGGCAATGCAGTGAACATGGTTGGGGTCACCCAGTCTTGCTGAGCACGAGAGATTGGAGTAGATCACAGCTCACAAGGCAGGACATTGTGGGAAATGGAGCCCCAAGAGTTGGTGACCCTTCACTGCTCTTTGTGCTACTGTCTTCCGGGGATTGCAAGAGGCCCACAGGCAGAGCCCACAGGGGCTCTAGGAGAACAGTGACATTCTCTGGCACCCTTCATCTCCGTGACACTCCATTGGTTTGACTGAAGGTTCATGATGAAGAGTTGTCTCTGGTCCTCCCTTTTGTTCTTTTGAGGCAGCCAGCAGGGGGACTGGGAACCAGGTCTCCTGGGCTCTATTCTGGACTCTGGGAGTGGGGAGGAGTCTCATGGGTTCGAGCAGAGGGGAGCTCAGAGTCAGAAGCCTCTGTTCTAATCCCAGCTCTGGGAGGGAAGTGGGAGCCAGTGGGATGGAGATGGGAATAACACAGTTACTCCGCCTTCAGTTAACCTTTCCAGCCGGCTTTGGTTGCTGTTCTCTTTTATGCTTTTTCTTACTGTAAAATGTCCACAAAGCTTGGAAAATTACACCCATGGTGTTTATGGGCCGTGCAAGAGAAGACAAAGAAAATCCCTAAAGCTCTTTGTCACTGGGTTCATCGAAATCTCTGCCTCGTACGAAGGCTTGAAACTCACAACGCTCAGAGCGCAGAACCGGAGAGCAAAGCCGCAGGAGGTTCAATGCTGGTCTCTAGACGGCAGGTTCACGATGAACGGAAAATGATGGATTTTCTCATCAGGGGACATGAAAATTTCACTCTGGCAAAACGGTCTGTCCCCAGGCCAAGAGTCTGGCTGGGTGGGGAAGAGGGGACTCACCGCTGGAGCTCCCCCTTGTGGCAGGGCCTGGCATAGCACCACTGCCGACAGTTCCTCAGGCCCTGCAGTGATTTCTGCTCCTGTGATGGGCCCTCCAGCCAGCTGCCTCCTATGGGCTAAACAGAGTCCAATAAATTAAACTCAAATCAACATAATTCCCTATCTCTCTCCCCCCCCCCCCGCCATCCCCCGTGCAGCCCCTTCACCGCTCCCCAGCTTCTGCAGGGTTGTCATCTTGCTCTTGCACAGACCAACGCTGACTGGGCTGTCCGCACAGCCGCTTCTCTCCAGACCTTCCCTCCAGCCTCCAGCGACCAGAGAGAAATGGGAGAGCTTCTCCCCACACCCCCATCTCGTCTGGGCTGCCTCCCTTTCTACTCACTGCCCAGCCCTTCCCCAGCTGAGCTCAATCTCCAACTGGTCTGGGCCCATCCTCCAGCTCCCGTTACCTCTCTTAGTGCCAGTGTGGGGTCAATACCCATCACACGGGGTCAGGGTTTGGGGACTGGAAACCCTCCCCAGTCCCGTCACTCCCCGTGTGTGCTAAGCTCCCTGCGCTGCAGCAGAACCTCCAAATGTTAGTTCAAAACACTCCCCAAGGACACAGCAGGACCAGGGGGCTGGTTTCAGAGTCATGACCGTGAATGAGCGAGATCCCCAGGTGGTGTCAATGGGCCATAGCTCCACTGGAGTCAATGGGGCCAGATCCCCAGAGGGTGTATTACACTGAAATTCATCTAAGGTCCATTTACCCCAGCTCAGTCCCTGGCCCAACATCGGAGGTATCAATCACTTGGGGCTGCTGCTCCAGCCCCCACACATACAGACAGCATAACCATAACCAGCAAACTATAACCATTGTACCCTGGTTGCAACAATGATCTATACGATCACAGTTCATGTCAATAACACCACACTTACTTAGACACTTCAACACTGGATTAGATAAAACAGTAGAACAAGTTTATTAATTACAACAAGACAAATTTCAAGAAAGTATGAGCAATGAAGCATCAAAGTCAGAAATTGTTCCAAGAAAAATAAAGATAAAACGCTTCCTAGTATCTGCTTAAGAAACTACCGGAGTCGCAAAGCAAACTTTCTCACCTTCTGCTCTACATCACGACTGTGGCAGAGAACGTCCTTATCGTTGTGCTAGTTGTGACTGATCAGCACCTTCACAATCCCATGTACTTCTTCCTGGGGAACTTGGCCTGCTTGGAGACCTGCTACAGCTCCACCATCCTGCCCAGGATGATGGCTGGTCCCCTGGCTGGGGACAGGACTATTTCATTCAATGGATGTGTCACACAATTTTATTTCGTTGGTTCTCTGATTGCTACAGAACGCCTTCTCTGATCAGTGATGTCTTATGATCGATATTTAGCCATATGCAATCCTATGCGCTATCCAACCCGTGTGAGTCACAGGTCTTACCTGAAGCTCGCAGGTGGCTGTTGGATAGGTGGATTCCTAGGTAATAGCATAAATATGTTGTCGATATCTCAGTTAATATTCTGTGGGCCCAATTGTATTGACCTTTTTTTTTTTTGTGATCTCATCCCCCTTGTAAAACTCTCCTGCAATGACCCTCACCTGATGGAAATGGTGACTTTCACACTCAGCTTGCTTTTCTCACTGGTCCCATTCCTGCTTACCTTGATATCCTGCATCTGCATCATCGCCACCATCCTGAGAATCCCATCCACCACTGGGAGACGAAAGGCCTTTTCCACCTGCTCCTCCCACCTCATCATCGTGAGCATTTATTATTCAACTCTGCTGACTGTGTATATGTTCCCAACCACCGACATCCTGAGCGACTTCAAGAAAGTTCTGTCTGTTGCCTACACAGTCCTGACTCCCTGGTCAATCCCCTCATCTACAGCCTGAGAAACAAAGAGGTCCAGGAGGCCCTGAGGAAAGCTTGTAGAAAGTTCATGTTTGGACCACGCTAACCTGTCAATTTCCTTGGGTTCAAATAGATATAACATGGGTTGGGGTAGGGCCTGAAGCGAATCCTGCTGTAGTCCCAGGTCGTGTTTCCCTGAGCTTCATTGGGCTTCATGTCCTGCTCTTACACAGTGTCTCGCAACCTTTCCAGGCGACTTTACCCCCTTCAGGAGTCCGATTTCTCTTGCGTATCCCCAAGTTTCACCTCACTTAAAAACTATTTGCTTACAAAATCAGACATAAAAATACAAAAACTATCACAGCGCACTGCTACTGAAAAACTGCCGAGTTTCTCATTGTTACCATAAAATTATGAAATAAATAAATTAGAATACAAATATTGTTCTCACCTTTCAGTGTATAGTCTATAGAGCAGTATAGACAAGTCGTTGTCTGTATGAAATTTTAGTTTGGACAGACTTTGCTAGTGCTTTTTATGTAACCTGTTGTAAATCTAGGCAAATCTCTAGATGAGCTGATGTACCCCCTGGAACACCTTTATGTACCCCTGTCATAACTATAAAGGGAAGGGTAACAGCTCTCCTGTGTACAATACTATAAAATCCCTCCTGGCCAGAGACTCCAAAATCCTTTTCCCTGTAAAGGGTTAAGAAGCTCAGGTAACCTGGCTGACACCTGACCCAAAGGACCAATAAGGGGACAAGATACTTTCAAATCTTGGTGGGGGGAAGGCTTTTGTTTGTGCTCTTTGTTTTGGGGATTGTTCGCTCTTGGGACTGAGAGGGACCAGACATCAATCCAGGCTCTTCAAATCTTTCTGAACAAGTCTCTCATATTTCAAACCTGTAAGTAAACAGCCAGGCAAGGCGTGTTAGTTTTTATCTTTGTTTTCTCAACTTGTAAATGTACCTTTTTGCTAAAGTGTTTATCTCTGTTTGCTGTAACTTTGAACCTAAGGCTAGAGGGGATTCCTCTGGGCTCTTTAAGTTTGATTACCCTGTAAAGTTATTTTCCCTCCTGATTTTACAGAGATGACTTTTACCTTTTTCTTTAATTAAAAGCCTTCTTTTTAAGAACCTGATTGATTTTTTCCTTGTTTTAAGATCCAAGGGGTTTGGATCTGTATTCACCAGGGAATTGGTGAAGAGTCTCTCAAGGCTACCCAGGGAAGGGAATTATCATTTGGGAGTGTTGGCAGCGGACCAGATCTAAGCTGGTAGTTAAGCTTAGAAGTTTTCATGCAGGCCCCCACATTTGTACCCTAAAGTTCAAAGTGGGGAAGCAGCCTTGACAACCCGCAAGCTACACATGGCCCTGGTTGAGAACCAATGCTCTGACAGCCCTGGGAGACAGTGGAGATGGAGAGACCTCTTAAAACCTGGGACCCCAGTCTTGTTAGGGCCTGTCTCAGATTCCACAGGTGGGTTTCACTGGGCTGGTGGGAGACTTGAACTTGTGGCTGCTCAGAGTTCAGACAATGACCCGCGATTGTGCTCCGTGAGAGGGTGCAGGTGAAATTTACTCAGCAGGAACGCTCAGCGTCCGTTCATTGTAGGATGGGAGACGTCTAGATACACACACGCACACACACACACGCACACACACGTACGCATACATGAACACATACACATACACATGCATGCATATGTGTATACACACGCACACTTATGCCCATGCACACTTACCCAGACACACATGCACACATGGACGCACACACACATGCATACGCACACCCGCATGCACACATACACAAATGCAAGCACATATACACACATGCACACATATGCACACAAACCCACACATATGCACACACACATACACACACATATATGCATGCACACACACACATATGCACACACTTACAAATGCACACATGCATACATGCACGCACACACATACACACGTGCACCCATATGCATGCACGCATACGCAAACACACACACACACATGCACACATACAAAAACACACTTATATGCACACACACACATACACACACATGCATGCATATGCACACATACACACACACACACATACGCATACGCACACCTACACAAAAATATATGATACCTACATTATTAAAACATAGGCTTGCAACATCTGCCTGGAATTCCAGTGTTAGGTGATTGTACCATTAACGTTTGTTTCCTAGTGTGTATTTCATCCCCAGGCTGCTTTTCAAAGGAAGAGAAAAGCCAGAGGAAACTCTCTGGCCTTGGCCACAGGACGCCAGCGCAGAACTCGTATTTGCCCACTTTTCAGCCACGATTTAGGGCCAGTTGATTCCAGATACTTGGGGGCCCAGTGGGATTTTTCAAAGTATCTGGGCACCTGGCCTGTGGGATGGGCCCTGGAGGAGTCAGGCAGGGGAACACCCACCTTCCCCAGGGTTGTGCGTCACTTCGGGGCCTCGGCGTCCGGATGCCTGGGGTGGGGCTGCAGAGGCACGTCCGGGGGCACCTACAGCCCGTTTACTGCAAACACTTGGGTGCCTGCAGGGTTTGCCAGCAGCCGAGCTGGGTTTGTGAATCCCGGGGGCCCGACTCTGGGATTCGGGTGCCTAAAGTGGGAGCTTTGTGATTTTAGCCCGAGCTCCTCACCCTTAACCTCATGCTATAGCTGGGGAAAGTCAGGCAGAACGAGGTGACGTTACCTGCCCAGAGTCACTCAGCGGGCTCGTGGCAGGAAACCATCTCTCCCGAGTCCCAGTCCAGTGCCCTGTCTGCTCCACCACGTCCAGTTGTAATTGACAATGGGACTGAAGGGTGTTAGGTGCTCAACTTCCATTGGGGGGGAGGGATAGCTCAGTGGTTTGAGCATTGGCCTGCTCAACCTAGGGTTATGAGCTCAATCCTTGAGGGGACCACTTTGGAGTCTGGGGCAAAATCAGTTCTTGGTCCTGCTAGTGAAGGCAGGGGGCTGGACTCAATGACCTTTCAAGGTCCCTTCCAGTTCTAGGAGATGGGATATCTCCATTTATTCACTGCCCATAGGATTTGGGTGCCTAACATCAGCCTCTTATGGGAAAACCCAGCCTGTCCATTTACAGCCAAACCACTAGTGTGATAATTCCTTCCACTCCCAGGGGATGTTTCCCACCAGTTCCTTCTCAGATTTTACATTGTTCCATGAGACCCTAATAACTGCGTGTCTGTCACTGAGAGCATTGTGCAATAAAAGAACTAAACTGAGTCTTCTCTTTCTGTCATCTCTGTTGTCAGACCTCCCGTTATCCGTCCACTTCGTGTCCAGAGTAAGGAATAAATGTGCAAGGCTTGTCTACACATACAGTTTGCATCATGTTACCTATATCTGCCTATCCCTGCCTGTGACAGGGTCGCGTGCCCTTGGGCTGGAGAGCTGGGGGCCAAGCCAGCCCTGGCTAGAGAAGGGTCCCCACCTGAGGGAAATCAGGCCATTTCCAATAAAGGGCTGAAAAGGGCCAGATTAAGGCTAGGTCTACACTGGGGGAGGTCGACCTAAGATATGCAACTTCAGCTACGCAAATAGCAAGGCTGAAGTCGGCGTATCTTAGGTTGATTTCCCTGGCCGTGAGGACAGCGGTGAGTTAACCGCTGCCGCTCTCCCATTGACTCCGCTTCCGCCTCTCGCCGCGGTGCAGTTCCGGAGTCGACGGCAGAGCAATCGGGGATCGATTTTATTGTGTCTACACTAGATCCGGCGGGTAGTGTAGACGTACCCTAAGAGGCAAACTCGGGAGGCGGTGTGTTTGGGGTCAGACAGCAATGATGGGGGGGCTGTAGCTCATTATTATGATGCATTGGCCGAGCTGGGGAACAGTTTGGGGACAGGAATAGTAGGAGTGATGTAAGTCAGCACTGAGGCATCTCACCAAAGCTGTGAAGGGAGCTAACCCTGGGATACCAGAGGGATTGTGTGTTAGGAATAATGGACTTCAGCAGAGATGGGTGTGGGGCAGCCCGGGGCTGGGATAGCAGGGGCTGCAGACTGGGACTCGTGGCAATGACAGAACTGTGCGTGTGTGAACCCAGAGATGGAAGAGTGGAAGGGGCTGTGGGCTCGGACTGAGGGGCACTGGCACAGCTGGGGTGCGTGGGCAGCACAGCAAGGCCTGTCACAACCCAGGTACGTTGGCTGAGCTCCGTTCCTGAGGCCTAGAAATCTGAAATTGCCTCTTTCTCCCCACACCTGGGCTGCACTGCTTGGCTAACCAAGTGGGAATCTCAGATCTGTTTCCATGCCAGTTTCATTGCAGCCATCCCTCCCCGTTGCATTCCCTCGCTCTCGGGGGGTCTGATGGAATTTATGAAGGAAGGGATCGCTGTTCACAGGGGCTGGGAGTGAAGGGCTCGTCCATTTCATTTCAACCATTGGGGGCTACTTGCCATAGGAACAGACTCATCCCTTCCTTTGTCTAACTTCAATCAGTGCCTTTGACTTTCTCTCCTAATCAGCCCCGATGGGACTGTCGCTGCAACCTGCATTTACCAACAGTGTTTCCAGTCTAATGGCCCTCGACGGGACCCATTAAAATAACAAGTAACTTTTTCTGCCACTGGCAGAACCTTGAGAGGTTTGTTAAATCTCCAGGCAGTGCCCAGGTCTCGGCTGGGTTTAACATTCCTGAGTGCTGATTAAGGCACGTGAAGTTTTAATGACCATTGTGACCTTCTTTAAATCTCTCTAGAGTCACAGGTGCTGCGTGGCTCACTGGAGAGGTTTCTTTTTAATAGGTGTGTTGCTAACTGGGGTGGTTTTAACAAGCACATAATGAAGCAGGATTTTCTAAATTATTTTTTGAATTATTTTTATCTAAGCAAAGCATCAGTGAAATTAACATGTTCCAAATGAAACTGATCTGGGTTCCTTCACACTGGGGATCTGTCACAGCAAATCGGTGATCAGACCTGTAGAATCAGCTGCATCCTTAAGGTCAAGCACCTTATGCCCCATGGACAGACCGTTCATTGCCACTTCTCTGATCAGCCACCAGGCACCAAGATAGCACTTGTTACAGTCTATCCCCTTCCCACTGCTGTCCTTAGAGTGTTACAGTCACACTGACAGCCTCTTGCCAGCTCCAATTCACAGCTGCTTTGTCTGTGAAATTACCAGCACACAGAGTGAGAAGGAATGTTCCTTAGTTACCAAATATCAGGTTATATCTGTAAATTGAATTTAGTGCCTGTGGCTGTGACATGTCCCCACTCAGCAGCCCCTGCCCACTGAAGTCCACTTCCACAGGGAAGGATCCATTAGTGATAGATAGATAGATAGATAGATAGATAGATAGATAGATAGAGTGTAAACACATTTAGCCAGGTGGACCGAGAGATGATTAGACAGATGAACAGCTTGGAAGGCAGATTCACTGAAGTGTAGACAGACAATGAACCAGACCAAGGGGTAGAGACTTGGATGGATAAATAGCAGAAGGAGGAGAAAATGCAGTGGATCTAATTTACCTCAATTTCAGTAGGGCATTTGATATGGTTCCACATGGGGAATTATTAGCTAAATTGGAAAAGATGGGGATCAATATGAAAATTGAATGGTGGATAAGGAACTGGTTATAGGGGAGACTACAACGGGTCATATTGAAAGGTGAACTGTCAGGCTGGAGGGAGGTTACTAGTGGAGTTCCTCAGGGATCGGTTTTGGGACCAATCTTATTTAATCTTTTTATTACTGACCTTGGCACAAAAAGTGGGAATGTGCTAATAAAGTTTGCGGAAGACACAAAGCTGGGAGGTATTGCTAATACAGAGAAGAACCGGGATATCATACAGGAAGATCTGGATGACCTTGTAAACTGGAGTAATAGTAATAGGATGAATTTAATAGTGAAAAGTGAAAGGTCATGCATTTAGGGATTAATAACAAGAATTTTGGTTATAAATTGGGGAAACATCAGTTGGAAGTAACAGTGGCGGAGAAGGACCTCAGAGTATTGGTTGATCACAGGATGACTATGAGGCGCCAATGTGATATGGCCGTGAAAAAAGCTAATGCGGTCTTGGGATGCATCAGGCGAGGTATTTCCAGTAGAGATAAGGAGGTGTTAGTACCGTTATACAAGGCACTGGTGAGACCTCATCTGGAATATTGTGTGCAGTTCTGGTCTCCCATGTTTAAGAAGGATGAATTCAAACTGGAACAGGTTCGGAGAAGGGCTACTAGGATGATCCGAGGAATGAAAAACCTATCTTATGAAAGGAGACTCAAAGAGCTTGGCTTGTTTAGCCTAACCAAAAGAAGGCTGATGTGAGATATGATTGCTCTCTATAAATATATCCGAGGGATAAACATCAGGGAGGAAGAGGAATTATTTAAGCTCAGTACCAATGTGGACACAAGAACAAATGGATATAAACTGGCTATCAGGAAGTTTAGACTTGAAATTAGACGAAGGTTTCTAACCATAAGAGGAGTGAAGTTCTGGAACAGCCTTCCAAGGGAAGTAGTGGGGGCAAAAGATATATCTGGCTTCAAGTCTAAGCTTGATAAATTTAAGGAGGGGATGATATAATGGGATAGCCTAATTTTGGCAATTAATTGTCTTGACTACTAGTGGTAAATATGCCCAATGGCTTGTGATGGGATGTTACATAGGGTGGGATCTGAGTTACTACAGAAAATTCTTTCCTGGGTGTCTGGCTGGTGAGTCTTGCCCACATGCTCAGGGTTTAGCTGATCGCCATATTTGGGGTTGGGAAGGAATTTTCCTCCAAGGCACATTAGCAAAAGCCCTGGGGTTTTTTTGCCTTCCTCTGCAGTGTGGGGCACGGGTCACTTGCTGGAAGATTCTGTGCACCTTGAAGTCTTTAAGCCATGATTTGAGGACTTCAATGGCTCAGACACAGGTTCGATACAGGAGTGGGTGGGTGAGATTCTGTGGCCTGCATTGTGCAGGAGGTCAGACTAGATGATCATAATGGTCCCTTCTGAGCTTAAAGTCTATGATTCTATGAAAATGGACAGGCATCTTGATAGACAGACAGCAAGAAAGACAATTAGATGGATGGACAGATGATTATACAGATGGACAGTTGGATGGATGGATAGTTGGTTAAAGAGATGATTAGGTAGATCAGCGGGGATACACGTGCATGCTCTCTGCCTCGCCCCCCCCCCCCGACCCAACCCACATCAGGCAGTGTGCTCCATAAGTGCCCCAAGGCGCTCATTTGTATGGGTCAGAACCCAGAAGTTTGTTCACACTCCATGTCTATTGTCCCTTCATGCGGCATCTGAACCTGCCAGGAAGGAGGCCAATTGGTGTGGTCCACATGTGGCTGCTTGTCCAACTAAGGGCAGGGCTGAATGACCAGGGCTGTGAAATTCAGTTCTGGATTCTGAGACTCACCAGGTTTATTGGGGGTGTTCGGATCTGAGTTTTTTGTCTCAGATCCTGAAGTCCAGGAAGCTTCATTCAGGTCCGTTGCTGCTGTGGATTAGACTGAGACCAGCAAGTGATTCCCAGAGCGGCTGGACAGAGCTGCAAGACCGAGGCAATACACACTTGCTGCCAGTGATGCAGATGGCCCCATGGATGTCTCAGACAGGGGTGCATCTAGCATCAGTCAGTTGAAGGCGCAGCTCTGTGGAGAACCATTGTACCTGGACATCAGTGGTACGGGCAGCAATCAGGGAGACATTTGGAACATCGGGCTAGCGCCTCACTCTCGTTTTCACCACCCAACTCAGTTGTCCACAGTGGAGCTACTTTCACTTACCCCAGCTGAGGGTCTCCCTTCAGCCGTCTGTTACACAGAAAATCACAACTCTCACAAACACTAACCAAGAATTCATTTCCTGGTTACACACTGATACACAGGCAGGCACAAGGAGACACCCAGAGAGACACACACAATGCAGAAATACACAAAGGAGGCACTCACAAGCATATTCCATATAAGGTGGTTCACACAAAGGCCCCCCCACACGATATGCATCCACACACACACACAGTAGCACTATCACATATAAAGGCCCTTCGTTTTGAGTTTTTACCAATTTTTACTGAAAATTTACCCCAAGCTATTTTTTTAACCAATTTTCACCCTAATTTTGGACCACTCAAAAATACTGATTATGTTAAAGCTGGGGTTCTCAAACTGGGGGTAAGGACCCCTCAGGGGGTCACGAGGTTATTACATGGGGGATCGTGAGCTGTCAATCTCCACCTCAAACCCCGCTTTGCCTCCAGCATTTATAATGGTGTTAAATGTATAACAAAGTGCTTTTAATTTATAAGGGGGTGGGGTCGCAGTTAGAGACTTGCTGTGTGAAAGGGGTCACCAGTAAAGAAGTTGGAGAGCCACTGTGTTAAACTCCAGTACATTACATTAGATAGATGTGTTTACGTTAATAATACATTAGTCTAAGAGTAAATGGGATGTAGTGGAAGATACACACACGAAAACATGCATATGTTTCTGTACTGTTAATGTAAAGTTCATGGAATAAACCACAGCATTTAACTGCTTTAACTTGCAATACTCTTATTTCTCTATTAGTTGTTTTTTCTGTCCCCCCTCCCCCATATTAACCTCAATATTTACTCAGAAATGGAATTTATTTTTGTATTGATTTTCATTCTTTAAAAAAAAATTATAAGGGAATGTAGCGGGGCGGCCTGGCTCCCAGGCGCCCCTGGAAGGGACGAGCCAGAACAGCCGCCAGAGTGGGCGGAGCCACCGTGGCCTGTCCCCACCCCACCGGAAGTCAAGGGGCGGGACAGGAAGTATAAAGGCCAGGCCCCAGCGCTCAGTAGCTGGCCGGCAGTGGGAGAGGACAGACGCTGGTGCCCGAGCTCCCGCGGGCCTGAGCCTGCCAAGAGCCCGGTATCCCGAGGAGGACTGGCCGAGCCTGCCGAGAGCCCGGTATCCCGAGGAGGACTGGCCGAGCCGGCCGAGAGCCCGGTATCCCGAGGGGGACTGGCCGAGCCGGCCGAGAGCCCGGTATCCCGAGGGGGACTGGCCGAGCCGGCCGAGAGCCCGGTATCCCGAGGGGGACTGGCCGAGCCGGCCGAGAGCCCGGTATCCCGAGGGGGACTGGCCGAGCCGGCCGAGAGCCCGGTATCCCGAGGGGGACTGGCCGAGCCGGCCGAGAGCCCGGTATCCCGAGGGGGACTGGCCGAGCCGGCCGAGAGCCCGGTATCCCGAGGGGGACTGGCCGAGCCGGCCGAGAGCCCGGTATCCCGAGGGGGACTGGCCGAGCCGGCCGAGAGCCCGGTATCCCGAGGGGGACTGGCCGAGCCGGCCGAGAGCCCGGTATCCTGAGGAGCGGTCTGAGCTTCCCCCCGCCGAGGGCCCAGAGGGAGTGACAAACCTACCTGGTGCTCGGGGTCCGGAGGAGCCCATGATCTGCGACCCAGCAGACGGAACTCAGGAAGAACAGGTACCCATGGAGGAGGAGATGGGAAGTGGCCCGGGGATAGCAGACCCCAAACCCATGTCAGTGTGTTGCGGTCAGGATCCCCACTGACTGCGCAGCAGATTGCTGCTGACAGGACCCCGGGCTGGAACACAGTGGAGTGCGTGGGCCTGTGTTCCCCCTGCCACCCCACGCCGGGTGGCAGTCTCTCCTCCTCCTTGTCCAAGGGGCCTGGGCCTCTGACAGACTATTTGTTGGCTGCCCCGCCCTGACCTAGGGCCTGGGCTAACACAAATTGACCCAGCCCCTGCTACAAGGCCTGGGCTGCTGATTGACTATTGGTTTGCTGCCCCGCCCTGACCCAGGGCCGGGGCTGTTACTTGCGTGCTCACTCCCTGCATAAGGGCCTGAGCTCTGAACTGTTTATTGTGTGCTCAGCCCCTGCCTAAGGGCCTGAGTCCTGAACTGTTATTAGCTTTGTAGTGGGGCGGCCTGGCTCCCAGGCACCCCAGGAAGGGACGAACCCCACCCCGGAACTACTACAGGGAAGGACAGAACTTTGACCACACAAGGGTAATGCTAAAAAGAGCATCTGCATCTTTAGAAACCAACATTAGCTTATCCCCTGAGTGGAGGGAGGAAGGTAGGAGTAGTGGGAAGTTACAGAAAAGACAGACCAAAGGTGACTTGGAGGGGGTTAAATGAAGAAACAAACGAGAATAGAGGGGGCCAGACAGGATGAGGACACGTGGGGCAGAGGAGACAGCAAGTTTACAGCAGCTCGGTGAGGGGCAGCATGAGGGGCTGACCAGAAGGTGGAGAAAACCCTGTTTCCCTGGACAACAATGGTTCCTCAGCATTCCCAAGGGGAAGGGGACCCAGTGAGAGATGTTGCGGTTTAAGCTGTTCATTGTTTTGTATGATCTGTGCTTTATGCAATGAACAGTAAATGTGTTAGGCTCAGAGCAAAGTGTCCCTCTGTATGTTAGATGATTCACCGCTGCTGAGCCTCTCTGGAGAGAGGTAAACTGTGACCAGGAGCTTCACGCCAGTCATGAACCATGACCCCGCCGCGCTAGGTGCTGTACAGACCCCGAACAAAAAGACAGTCTCTGCCTCAAAGAGCTGAAAATCTAAGACAAGAGAAATCAGATACAGACAGTGGAGTACAAGGGAATAATGAGACCACACTATTCAGCAAGACAGCCACACACACCTCTAACCCTAACCCTAACCCTAATCCATAACACAGTCATACCTGTATTAAAACAATATCCACACGTGTGCGCTTTGCATGGAGGCTGCTTGTTTGAGCTTCCTCATTCTACAAAGGAGATTATTGGCTTCTTACAACTCTGTGCAGTGAAGTGTCACATTTACACTCATAGCTCTGGATTCAAAGAGGTACAACCCAACTCCCAACAACTCCTTCAGTTGCATGAACTTTTATATGCAACCTCGGGAATGAATTTCTACCCAGTGAAGGTTATTTAAGTTGTCCTTTCTTAGGACCCCCCTTCTTCCCCTCGCTTAATATTAAGTCCAACAACCCGTCTCTCTCTTCTTAAAGAGCAGATCAGCTCCAAAATGCGACTTTTTAACACTGGCCTCTTCTTAATTGTAGATCAGCCCCGGGCTCCACTCAGGGCCTGACTAATGTCACTGTCTAAAGCATTGTGAGGTCACCTACCTGCAGGTCACAGGCTGGGAAACTCAGAGATTCATACATGAGACTTAATCTGTGTGTGTGTGTGTGTGTCTGTGTCCATGCTGTCAGCTACTGGAGGCAATGAGCCATGCTCAGTGTGTGTGTGTCCCCAGCCTCCTGCATAACACTGGCCAGATACCTGACCTGCATCAATTCCTGTTGGCAGAAGAGGAGATCTTCCAGCGAAACTTCCCACTGCACCAAACCACCCTCTACCCAACACCCCCTCCCAGTGCCTGCTTCCCTTGGAGGGTCCCCCAGCACCCCACATCCCAATCAGGCTGGCCCAGGGGAAAGCTCAGCTGGGGGATCCATGCAGCCAGGGCCAAGGCATTAGCATTCAAGAGGTGCTGGACACTGTCTGGTCCCACTGTCCCTGGTCCCCTGAGGACCAGCCCCCAATCCCCACAACCACGGCATCTACCCCAGCCCCACCACACCCCACTGCCACATGAGCCCCCTCCGGACCTGGGAGGAGGGGCAGAAGCTGCAGAGGGAGAACCCAGCTCCATTCATGCCATGGTGACTGTGATTAATCTCTGAACAAAAGAATTGCCAAGCTTAAAATGAACAAAGGTATTGTCAATGTTAGACCTCAAACTTCCGCTTTGCAGAGGTGAAAAGGGCAAGCTTTGCATAAGTAAGCTAAGTCTTGTGGTCAAAACATGCTGCAAGCAGATAACACATTATGCTAACTCCTATAAGGTGAGGTAAGTTGTTGCCCCAGGCACAGCGTGTCTAACCCACATTTAAAACAATTGGCTACAAGGAAATAAATAAACATAAATTATACGGTCAAAGCGACACGAGGAGATAAGTAAGCATAAATTATACAGCCAAAGTGACAACGCTAACCACATTAAAGATTTGGCCGACCCTAATTGGTTGGCCTGTTTTAAGACACGGCCGACAGATCAGATAAAAAGTACGAAGGCTCGGGACTGTGTGTGTGTTTCAGTCATAAAGGAAACCTGACTCACACCCCCTGAACCGAAGGGACGTGCAGTTGTCGACTGTCTGTACCTGGCCAGTGCGGAAAACAGCGACTGAAGGGTAACGTATTTTTGGACGAATGCAGGGTAAGTTTATGGAGTAAAGAAGTCTGGTTACTCGAGCTGAATTGATCTCAAGTTGTATCGATACGATAGTGTTAAGAATAGTAGTGAGTAGCTGATGAATAATAACTTTACATGTACTTGTGCTTGGCTTCAGTATAACTTGCCATTTATATTGATCCTTATTCAGTGCTGGTCTTTATTCTTGCTTCTCCTATTTTGTCTGTGTTGCCTTTAGAGTCGAAAGTCATTAAAAACCCTTTTTGAGGAATAATTAGTCATTTTAATTTTACTTATACGGGCACTATTCGACCTCATTACATCTGTTTTGGGTGCTGGGAAGTAGCGATCACCGAGGGCCCAATTAGGGTCCTGATGCATGTCCCCGTCTTCCTTCATCTCTGCAGTGATGTCTGGGGGCTGTCTGCATTTCCTCCCCATCCCCCATCTGCTGCCCAGTCCCCTTTGTTGCCCCCCTCAGATCTCCTTCCCAGCCGGCGCTGAGCATAGATCCCCCGTCTAGAGTGGTGAACGAAGGGCTCCCCCTGTTCATCACCTGCCCGGCCCCTGGGGACGCCAGCGAGAGGAGGTTTCACTTGTAAAAGGATGGAGCTGAGATTGGCCCCAGGGGATGCAGGGTCTGAAATCAGCACTGTGGAACCTGGCACTGGCTCTATGAACATCTCTGTGCTCAGCATCCCACAGGCTAGGCCCAACCGAACTGGAGAATTCACATGCGGGTACGGGGAGAATGTGGGCGGAAGGTGGGTCCCGTCCACTAGGAGCTGGGCCTGGAATGTCACCATATCAGGTGAGGTGGCCCATGGCTGCTAAAGTCTCCCCAGATAAATTCACCCTTCTAACCCCACATACACTTCACAGGGGGAGCACCCAGAGCCCCTGACAGTCCAGCTAAGACAGGGCAGGTCACAGGGGTGTTGGAGGAGAGGGAAACACATAGAAGGGAAGGATCAGGGGTCGGTATCCATCAGTCTAAGAGAGAAGGGCTGTGGGTGGGTTTGATGGCTCCTGAAATCCAGGGGAGTTTGTCACAAGTCCTAGAGGCAAAGACACATGGACATCATGTGTGTCACCATTAGCTGTGATGTTCACCTGCTGGTTCCACTTCTGATTCTCCTCTCTCTGCAGGTTGCAGCTTCCTCTGGGTCCAGGAGCTGGCAGTGGGTGGCTCCTTCTTCCTCACCAACAGCCTCATCTTCCTCGTCACCCACTGCTGCTTCTAGAGCCCGGTAAACAGCCCATCATGCTGCATCTCCGAGTCTCCCAGCAAAGTGACCCATGTGGGCGGAAAACTCTCCCTACCATACTCAGCCAGGAAGAGTTGATTGGTCCTGGGGAAATTGTGATCAGTGTGAAATCGACACAAGTTGATCTGGAGCTAGCATCATTGGCCTGCTGGGATAGAACTGAATCTATGATGGGATTTGAAAGCTGTTTAAACAGGCCCAAACTCAAGACTATACAGGTGTCACTTCACTGGTGCTGAGATGCAGCCACCTCTGAGCTGGGCCATGGCAGATGTGTGAGAGCCACATGGCAACACTGCTTAAGGGACAAGAGAGGGGGGAGTCTGACACCAACTGAGGCTTTAGGGGACATTTTCGGGAATCAGCTGGTCACAGTGGTGCCAGGGAAACAATAAAGAACGTGAGTGAAGAGGCAGCCAGATTTCCATCTGAAACGACAATACAGCTCCTGCAGCACAGCGCCCCCTAGCACCACCCTGGAGCAGTGGGATCACAACTGAGTCTGAGTGGAGACCACCCCCTGCTTAGCCCCACCCCAAACTCTCTCTCCAGTCCCTGAGCTGAGCAGTGGCTCTGCCTTCATCATTAAACGCTGGTTCTGCAGAGACCCCAGAGGAAACGTGGGGGATAGAAAAACTCCCCCCTCCCTTCCCCACATCCGCCTGAGCTTCCTCATTTCTCTTTCACTTTGATGCTTTCTAGCTACTGCTAGGCAGGTCTGAAAGTCGGCTGATGGGTTCTCACCCCCCCCTTGCACTGCTGTCCCCCAGATGGAGGATGTGGGGTGAATACTGTGATGGGAATGAGGGTCTTCAGGTTGAACCATTTGCATCAACAACCCTGCCTCATTCACTCCCCTCTCTGCACCCCACTTGCCCCAGCATGGAGAATGTGTGGCAGTGAGAACCCAGCCCCATGACTCCCTAGCATGAGCGTGTTACTGGCTGAGACTCCAACACCCCTCGGGAAGGAGGGGAAAGTCCAGCAGGGACCGGAGGCTGCTCATTCCTTGGTGTATCCAATCCCAGCTGTCCCCGGCTCCTTTCCTGTTCAGGTGGGTGGGTGTAGGGCTCAGCCACTGGGAGAGGATCCAGCCATGCTGTGCTGGGCCCAGCAGGTACTGGGGAGGGGGCTCTGTCCCTCTGGTTTACTGGAGAGCTCCCCCATGTATATCTGCCGTGGGTTATTTCACAGTCATGGGGCATGAGGCAGGAAGGTGGGGCTGGGTTGAAGCCTTGTGTCGGTGCCTCGTTCCCCCATCTGCTCTTCCCCTCACTCTCTAGGGGTCTCCCCGCTATCTCTATTCCAGACTCCCTGCTGGCCCCCACACTCTCTCTATGCCCCCCCCAAACACACACACTGTGTATCTGCTCGGCTCCCAGGCCTGTCCGAGGGATGAAATCCAGGTTTTCCAGCACTTGGGTGAAATCCCCAACCCCAATAACTGGGACGAGGTGGAAACCAAGGCTGAGCCGGGACCCTACTCCCGTGACTACGCCATATGACAGGCTCCAGCAGAGGCCATATCCTTGCTGAAAGACCCTCTCTCAATATCAGTTCTGGTCTTTGTATTTAGCCCCGGGGCCGACCTTCATGATCTCTTACATCACACACAAGTCACACGGTACATTGTCGTTGCAGGTCAATGCTGTACTGGGTGCAGTGTGGAGGTATCTAGGGCTGCAACTTCCTCTCCTTTCCTGGGGTGTGGTGCAGTGCTATGTCGGGGTGCAGTGATATATCGGGGTGTGGTGTGATGCTAGATTGGGGTGCAGGGTCAGGTTGGGGTGCAGTGGAATTGCCGGGGGCAATTATTCCTCCTGTGGGATCCCTCCCTCGCTCCACTTAGCCAGTAACAACCTTCTCCCCGGCATCTCCTGCTCCTGGCTCTGTGAGCGCCTTCTCCTGCAGTGAAATCTCACCCGTTGTCTTTTCCAGACACCCCAGTGGCCCCCAACCTGTCCCTGAGCCCCCTCCCCGCAGCTAGCTGTACCTCTCCGGGGAGTCTGTTATGTTCATGTGTTCGGCTCCTCCCAGTGATCACGCTGTTACAGGATTCCAGTTCTTCAGAGCTGCTGGAAAGATTATCTCATCCGGTAACAGTGACACACACACCCTGAGCTATATAATGCAAAAAGACACCGGATCATACACCTGTGTGTACTGGGTAGAGCCATCAGGTCACAGGATGAAATCTGTGGAGACTCCCACTGTTTCCATCAATGTGACATGTGAGTTCTGACCTATCCCTGGCTTCTCTTGGAGTTTGTACATTCTCGAGACACCCCATTTCTTTTGTGGAATCCAGGACCTGCAACCAATGAGATGAATGTCACACACACATAGCAGGGCTGATCCCCTCCAACAGGGGGCTGCAGGGACAGACACACACCCACCCAGCCACACACACATACATGGATCTCTACTGAATGCCAGTCCCCCAAACCCCTTCCCCCACCTCCAGCTGAGCTCCCTTCCACAGCATGCCCAGATGGACAGCATGGGGTGACACAGACGATGGGAATGGGACTGTCAGGGTTGCATCAATGATCCTCCTAGCCTCAGCTTTCCACCTTCTGGCCACTTATAGTTGGAGAGAGAATGTGGAGATCTTGGTGGCTGTAAAACAACCATCAAAGGTTCTCCCCATCCCTGGTCCTCAGCCACTTCTCCCTGGCAAAATCTACACCAGGGTTTATTTCCTAGAGCAACTGGGAGCTGATCACCCACCTAGACACCACAGCGATCGGCATCCCAGGAACCCCACCGGTGGCAGATTGGATGCGTGGTTTGGACACTGAACTGGGTCTCAGTGGGTCTGGGTCCAATTTATACTGCTAGGTAGTGCCATGGCAGAGATTATAGGAAGCCCTGAGCCAGATGTTTCTTGACAACTCAACAGTGCTCCAGGACTTGGAGAGGGTCCAGTTCCCAGTCCCGCCACAGACTCTCCCCGTGACCTTGGACCAGTCACTTCCCCTGGGGATCTCCAAGGAGACTAAGGGTGTTTGATGCCAAAATCCCATTGAAATTTGTTGGGGGCCTAAATCCTTTAAGCTCCTGATGAACTCTGGGCCTCAGTTTCCCCCATTAGAATGTGGATAATTCCTCCTCCTTCTCTTTCAGGGGTGGGGTTATGGCACTTGCAAAATGTCCATGGCATACAAAAATGTCAGTGTGAGAGGAGCCATCTTACCTCTGGATTTGGCCCTGGGGTGACCGCTGCTGGAATCCTGCATCCAGTTCTGGTCTCCACCATTCAAGGATGGTGATAAATTGGAGAGGGGGCAGGGCAGGGTTAGGGATATAATTAAACGGTTGCAAAACCTGTCTTAGAGTGAGAGACTCCAGGGGCTGGAGCTGTTTAGCGTAACAACGAGAAGGTTCCGATTTTGGGAATAGAAATTTGATAATCGACGGCTCTTCAATTGAACAGAAAAAGATCAAACACAACCCAGAAGGCTGGGAGGTCTGTCCAGGACTCATCTCTTCCCCCTTCTCCTCATCCCATCATGGCATCTTCCTATGTATTGACCCCGCTGCCTCTGTTCTAGATCACCTGCCAGCCCCCACACTCTCTCTGTACACCAGGAACACAGTGTATCTCCCAGGGGAGCGGGTTACCCTCCTGGGCTCGGCTCCTGGGCGTGAGCTGTTTTCGGGATACAGATTCGTCTATCACGAAGGGCAGCAGGACCCCAGCGTAGTCCCACACTGGAATGAAGGTGCCCGGCTGGAGCTCACAGCTGAGAAGGGAAATGCTGGGACATACACCTGTGCGTACTGGAGACAGGAATCCAATCGAGAGATCTCATCTAGGAACAGCAACTCCGTCTCCATCCCAGTGACAGGTGAGTCCCTGATTTTCCTGCTGTTTGATGGGAGAGTCTCTAGGGATCTGACGCCCACCCTGTGACAGAGCCTCAGGTGCGGTGCTCTAGAGCCGCTCTGGAGCAGTCCCTGGGAGGGCCCCTTCCATGTGTCAGCCCCCGTAGGGTCACAGTCTCACTAGGGGCCATTTGGCTGCAGCACCTCCTGGGACTGAACCTTGGAGCCGTCAGCACCCCTGGGTCATGCCTCGAGCTCCCCACAGTGATACCACCTCATTGCACACCTGAGACAGACACTTGCACACCCAAAGGGAGCAACGCGCCCCCACCTTCCTTAAACTGCAGTGACTCTCAGCGAGTGTGGTAACAGCAGGAGATTTATTGGCTATTTCGGAACCAGCGTAGAAAGTCCTTAGTTACCGTCGAGAACAGAAAGTTACAGCAAAGACCATCTGGGTCAGTCCGGAGTCCTCTGGCCCCTCTGTAGTCCCAGTCCCTGAGCGTCTTCTGCTGCCAGCAGCCCACACTTAGCAACCCCACCTGGCCCCTCCTCAGTCCTTTGTTCTTGTTACCGGGGAAACCTTGTCACCTGACCCTTCTCCTTAGCCCTTTGTTCTCCAGCTGGTCACACCTCACTGCCTTCCTGAGGAGGGTGGGCCATCCATGAGGGTGAGCAATTGGAGTGGCCGTTGTCTTCTTGGGCTCTTCATAGGCATGGGGCCCCAGGCCGCTAGGCATCAGCCACACCTGATATCTGGGTCTCTGCAAAGAGGAAACAATCTTTTCCCGCCACCTCATTAGCCATGCAGCACATAGGGGAAACTGAGGCATGCACGCTATTAATAGAAAAGTGCCATATGGTCACCCCCCACCCAACACCTCAGCTTTACTCCCTGCCTCTAGTTAGGGCCACTCCCTGCATCTCAGACACTCTGGGCACGGGGGTCCCACCTGATCAGCAGGTCTCTGCCAGCTTCAGGCTTTCATCGCCTCCCCCCTGCCCCCTCCCACACGCTGTATCTCCGAGGGGAGTCGCTCACCCTCATCTGCTCAGCTCCCAGGCCTGTCCGAGGGATGAAATCCAGGTTCTACCAGCACTTCGGTGAAATCCCCAACCCCAATAATTGGGACCAGATGTAAATCAAGGCTGAGCCAGGACCCTACTCCTGTGATTACGCAATACACCAGGCTCCAGGAGAGGCCATAACCATGCTGAGTGACCCTCTCTCAATATCACTGCTGGGTGAGGCCTCTTTCTTTTTGTGTTTAGCTCTGGGGCCGACCTACCTGATCTCCTACATCACACACAAGTCACACGGTACATTGGGTTGCAGGTCGATGCCATATTGGGTGCAGTGTGGAGGTATCTAAGGCTGTAATGTCCTCTTCTATTGGGCTGCAGTAAGATCCTGAGGTGCGGGGCTATGTCGGGGTGCAGTGTTATATTGAGGTGTGGTGTGATGCTAGATTGGGGTGCAGGGTCAGATTGGGGTGCAGTGGGATTGCAAGGGGGCAACAATTCCTCCATGGGTATCCCCTCCCCCACACTTCTGTTGGCCAGTAACAACCTCCTCCCCGGCATCTCCTCCTCCCGGCTCTGTGAGCCCCTTCTCCTGCAGTGAAATCTCACCCGTTGTCTCTTCGGTTGGGATATTTTAGGGTTCCGTATACCAATGTGCTGACATGGTATTAGGGGACAAAGGCATATGTAGGCAATATTTTTGTTTCTAATACGTAAGTTGCAAATTCTTCAGTATTTCTTTGTCTAAAATATAAGTTGCCAGATTCTTCCCATCTCTGTTGCTCATAAAGATTGATAAGGATGCGGCTGCAAAAGCTGCAGGAGAAATGCCTTTTGTGTAAAAGAAGGTAAAAGGAATGTTATCTTCCCCTCCCTCCCTCCCTTTCCCAGCTACATAAACCAGCCCTGGCTTAGGGCCCCTTCCCCACCTCCCCTGAGAACTGCTAATGAGAAAGATTTATGGCAACAGAGTGTTGCAAAGAAATGTACCTTCAAAGTAAAAGTAACATGTGTAATGCTATGAGTAATCGATAGAGGTGGGTTTACTAACAAAGTGGGTGTTTTTATTACTTAATAAGGGTTTTGGGGGTGTTGTAACGGATTTAGGCATTTACATACTAACTTAGACAAAAAAATGTGCTGTAACTAAATCAGTGCTTACTGAACAATTGGGTCCAGGGGAACAAGTATCGCAGTAAAGAACCCTGTACTCAAATCCGTCTTTGGGTCAACCTTCTCCTTCTTCTAACATTTTCTAGACACCCCGGCGGCTCCCACCCTCTCCCTGAGCCCCCCGCGCCAGCTGTACCTCACCAGGGAGTCTGTTAGGCTCACATGTTCATCTCCCCATGGAGATGAGGCAGTTACAGGGTTTCAGTTCTACAAGTCCGGGGGAAGCAACATCTCACCTGACGTCTTATCCAGAAGCAGAAACTCCCGGGCCCCAGACTTAAAATTGAAGCCAGAGCACTCCGGGTGGTACACCTGCCTGAACTGGATACACCTATCCAGAAGGGAGATCCGATCTGTGCAGAGTGCCCCGGTCTCCATCTCTGTGACAGGTGAGTGCTGTGCTTTCTCCAGCTTCCCTTGGTGCCTTTGCTTTATGGAGACCCCCCCATTTCCTGTGGGCAATCCAGAACCTGCAGGTTTCAGAGTAGCAGCCATGTTAGTCTGTATCCGCAAAAAGAACAGGAGTACTTGTGGCACCTTAGAGACTAACACATTTATTGTAGCATAAGCTTTCGTGGGCTACAGTTGCTGGGGCGTCCACTGTGGCCCGGATCCAGTTCTTCAGGGACAACGAGCGAATTGACACCAAGGGATTGTTCTTACCTGGTTACAGTTACACTGATTTCATTCAGCTGTCAGGGGTGTCCGGATCGCATGCCAGAGTATACACCTGTGATTACTGGAAGATGGAGTCTGGGCGAGAGATCCCATTAGAGATGAGCCGACCCATCTCAGTAGCAGTGACAGGTGAGACCCCCCCCGTCTCCTGCTGCTGCATCTCTCCTCCATGTACTGCATGAGATAGAGCCCAGTCACTCAGCTCCAGACAGGGCACCCACTGGGTCAGTTTCACCTCCGTCTCTGATCAGTATCACTCCCTGGATTCTTGGGCACCCTGGTAGTTTGGAGGTGCAGGGGGAGGGGTGCTGGCAGTGATATGGGGAGGGAGGGAGGGTGGGGAGCTTCCAGGCAACCAATAAAAGTCGCTTCAGTTCATAGCAAGATTTGATCACCTGGGGTGTTAATTGAAACCCAGATTTAGGGCCAGGACTGTAACATTCATCAGTATCATAGAAACATCGATTCCTGGGCCAGAGGGAGAGACTGATCGTCTGCTCTGACCCCCGGCAGAACACCGGCCATGGAACAGCCCTGGATTAACCCTGCTTGGACTGGGGCAGCTCTGTTAGAAAAGACACCTCGTCCAGACTGAAAAATCACCAGTGGGGGCACTTCTCTCTGCCCCCGTCTGGGTGCTGGGAGCCAGGACGTAGGTGGTCTGGCCTGATTCTCTGAGCAGGGCCGGAACTAGGAACAAGTTCGGAGCAAGGCAGGAAGCAGGATGGGAGCGGAGCAGGAACAGGGCTGGATGCGAATTGCAGGAGCCAGGCAAAGAGCAGGGTCCCACGTGGCAGCAGGACGTCACAGCTGCTCAGACGGCCCCCAGTCAGGTCATTTTCTGGCTTCAGTAGTGAGTGCCAGCCACTCAGCCTGATTCGCACAGCTGAGACCGAGACCACCTGTCCCTTAGCCCTGGTTCACACTGTGCGACCCAGTCTAGCCAGCAGATCCAGCCCTTCCTCCAGCTGGGTAACATGTGGGCACAGAGCAGTGTTGGGGTTCAGTGAGATACAGGGGTGCAGAGAGTTTCCCACAGAGAAGTCTCCATCCCCCTCTAATTCCTGAGATGAATGTAACAGCAGTACCCAGCCAGAACACAGGCGCTCTGAGCTTCCCCACAGCAGTGCCCAGCCAGGACACCAGCACTGTGAGTTTCCCCACCGCAGTGCCCAGCCAGAACACAGGCGCTGTGAGCTTCCCCACAACAGTGCCCAGCCAAAACACAGGCGCTCTGAGCTTCCCCACAGCAGTGCCCAGCCAGAACACAGGCGCTCTGAGCTTCCCCACAACAGTGCCCAGCCAAAACACAGGCGCTCTGAGCTTCCCCACAGCAGTGCCCAGCCAGAACACAGGCGCTCTGAACTTCCCCACAGCAGTGACTAGAATCATAGAATCATAGAATATCAGGGTTGGAAGGGACCTCAAGAGGTCATCTAGTTCAACCCCCTGCTCAAAGCAGGACCAATTCCCAGCTAAATTATCCCAGCCAGGGCTTTGTCAAGCCGGGCCTTAAAAACCTCCAAGGAAGGAGACTCCACCACCTCCCTAGGTAACGCATTCCAGTGTTTCACCACCCTCCTAGTGAAATAGTTTTTCCTGATATCCAACCTCGACCTCCCCCACTGCAACTTGAGACCATTGCTCCTTGTTCTGTCATCTGCCACCACTGAGAACAGCCGAGCTCCATCCTCTTTGGAACCCCCCTTCAGGTAGTTGAAGGCTGCTATCAAATCCCCCCTTATTCTTCTCTTCTGGAGACTAAACAATCCCAGTTCCCTCAGCCTCTCCTCATAAGTCATGTGCTCCAGACCCCTAATCATTTTTGTTGCCCTCCGCTGGACTCTTTCCAATTTTTCCACATCCTTCTTGTAGTGTGGGGACCAAAACTGGACACAGTATTCCAGATGAGGCCTCACCAATGTCGAATAAAGGGGAACGATCACGTTCCTCGATCTGCTGGCAATGCCCCTACTTATACAGCCCAAAATGTCGTTAGCCTTCTTGGCAACAAGAGCACACTGGTGACTCATATCCAGCTTCTCGTCCACTGTGACCCCTAGGTCCTTTTCTGCAGAACTGCTACCTAGCCATTCGGTCCCTAGTCTGTAGCAGTGCATGGGATTCTTCCGTCCTAAGTGCAGGACTCTGCACTTGTCCTTATTGAACCTCATCAGGTTTTTTTCGGCCCAATCCTCTAGTTTGTCTAGGTCCCTCTGTATCCGATCCCTACCCTCTAGTGTATCTACCACACCTCCTAGTTTAGTGTCATCTGCAAACTTGCTGAGAGTGCAGTCCACACCATCCTCCAGATCATTAATAAAGATATTAAACAAAACCGGCCCCAGGACCGACCCTTGGGGCACTCCGCTTGAAACCGGCTGCCAACTAGACATGGAGCCATTGATCACTACCCATTGAGCCCGACGATCTAGCCAACTTTCTATCCACCTTATAGTCCATTCATCCAGCCCATACTTCTTTAACTTGGCGGCAAGAATACTGTGGGAGACTGTATCAAAAGCTTTGCTAAAGTCAAGGAATAACACATCCACTGCTTTCCCCTCATCCACAGAGCCTCCTAGTGACTAGCTGGTGCCCAGTCTCTAATGATCAGCTTGGACACCCCCCGCTTTGCAAGCCCACCACGGAGACAGGGGGTGAAGCTGGGGTGTTGGGCTGGGCTTCATATTCCCAGTCACCCTCCCACCAAACAGCAGGAAAAAGAGGGGCTCACGTGTCACTGTGATGGAGACGGTGGCACTGTCTCTAGATAAGATCTCTCAACTGGATTCCATCTCCAGTACGCACAGGTTCATGGCCCAACATTTCACGTTGCAACGTTTGGGTTTTGATCCAGAACCACTTGCTTTGTAAGCCTGGATACCCTGAAATGCTCGGCTGCTGCAGCTCTGTCTGGATGCTCCTAGCCAGGAGACAAGCCAGTACTGAGTGTCTGTGTGATCAACAGCCCTGGTGTAGAAACTCCACCTCCAGCAGCCTGCTTGGTTCTTCCTGTCATGCTCTGGGTTCCCCCAGCCTTGGTTAGTGCTAGCCAAGGGACCCCAAACCCTTCCCCGCCCCAACCCAAGTTCCCCCCAGACCGTCCACCCTGAAATGTGCAGCCCTCTCTTGGACCATCTACATAAATAACAAGAGTCGCTTGCTCCTTTAAAGAGACAATCCCAAGCTGCTTGCCAGGTTAACTGGAGTTACCAGTGACTAACCAGCAAAGGATAACTTGGGGAGGGATAGCTCAGTGGTTTGAGCATTGGCCTGCTAACCCCAGGGTTGTGAGTTCAAGCCCGGAGGGGGCCATTTAGGGATCTGAGGCAAAAATCTGTCCGGGGATTGGCCCTGCTTTCAGCAGAGGGTTGAACTAGATGACCTCCTGAGATCCCTTCCAACCCTGATAGTCTATGATTCTAAACTATGATTGGATTAGATTAAAATAAATCACGTTTATTAACAACAGGCTATGGGTTAAGTGACACCAAGTTACAGACGGTTACAAGTAAATCAAAGGGAGAGCACACAGCTGAAAGGCTCAAACTCAATGTAGCAAAGGATGGACTGCATTGAAGATGGTTTCACTCTCCAAGTACGTTTGGTCCAGCCTGTCTGACTGGCTCTCGGTCAGTACTTTCCACCGAGGTGCTGGTTTCCCTTGTTGTCTTGGGGGAAGGTAACTTGGGGGTTTGCTGCCCCTCTCTCTATCGACCAGGAAAGCATGTCTCGCTATATCCATTGACACTGCTTCAAGAATCAGGAAGGTCTCCTGGGGGTGCCATCTCCAGCCCCTGTGGATAGCTGAGTCATCACTTCCTCTCCTTGGTGGCTCGATGGCTTTGTTTACCAGACATGTACTTCCTAATTGTCTTCTCACCAGTCACCCTGCTTCGTTTGTATTCAATCCCTGGGCAGACTTGGTTCCCCTTTGTTCAAATGCAGGCTTTAAAACAGACTCACGGAGTTCAGCCATATCTCCACCTGTGGCATTCTCACATATACTCCACAGTGATATTATTGACCAGTGTGGTGGGAGTTTGAAATGATACCTTGCAAAGCAGAGTGTGTAAACACGACATTGCAGCCATGTGTAGGGTGTGAATGCAGGGGTGCCTGGGTCCTCACCGAGCAAGCAAACTCTGTGCACAAGGGTTGTGCAGCTGTGAAACAGTGGCCATGCACCACCCCAGATGCAGCTGTATTTTGGTTGGTTGTGTAAGCAGAGTCAGGATGAGCTCTACCCTGACATCTGGTGGTGAATTATGGCGAGTGTGGAAAAGAACTCCAGGGGCTGATCTTGTTTGCATAAGGCACACCCATCCTGCTTAGCATGAGCCCACGGCAGCCCAAAGTGGTCACTTTGGTTGCTGTGGGATCCCCAGTTTCTCTGTTATTGGGGCAGGAGGAATAAAGTGTTGTTACCCTGATTATGTGAATCAAGGACAATGAAACTATTTTATGACAGAGGGTCTCACCATCACCTAAGTAGCACTCACTAGACAAGGGACATGGGTTCCAACGCACAGTGAATTGAGGGAGCATGGGTATTTATAGCTGATAGCATGGTGGTCTTTCTTTGAGGGTCTGAAGCACCCATTGCACCATCTCTTTTCATATTGAATGGCAGAAGTAATTTTGATTCTACTGAGAGTCTACTTACAGGCTACTATGTGGAATTCACTTTGGCCCAATAGCGTACTAGCACTAGGGCTCCCCTACTCCAAACTAAAATCACTAAGAGCTGAGATCACTGAGTGCTGTCTTAACTAGTGGGGGAGCCTGAAGCTATATTGCTAAGCGGCTGGTAGAGTGGAGCAGTTTGTGGGATGGCTGGTGGAGCAGCCCATGGAATGGTGAGCGGAGTGGAGCTGAGCAGTTTGTGGGATGGTTGGAGTGACCCATGGAATGGTGAGTGGAGCGGAGCTGAGCAGTTTGCGGGGATGGCTGGAGGAGCTGGTAGAGCGGAGCAGTTCATGGGGCAGCAGGAGCGGCTCATGGGACAGCTGGTGGAGTGGAGTGGCTCGTGGTTAAGGCTGCAGCGGAACCCCACGGAGAGGTGGGCAGTCGGCCTCGGACCATGTAAGGTGCCCCTTAAGACCCTGTGTGCCCCTCCCCCCCATTTCCACCCAGGCTGGGGGGGTAAAGCCCTGCAGATAAACTTTAGAACTCTGGGGCTGCACTGACCAGGGGCAAAGACTTTTGGGTTGTTGGACTTTTGGGACTTTGGGTGATTTTTGGGTTGCTGGATTCAAGAACCAAAGGGAAAGGACACGGCCCAATTTGCTGGGGTGGGTCTTTTGCTCAGGGTTTGTGTTATGAATCTTGTTTGTGGTGTTTTTCCAATTTACTGCTGCTGTCGTTTACCTCATGTTATTAAATGTTTTCTGCTATACTCAGACTCCGTGCTTGCGAGAGGGGAAGTATTGCCTCTTAGAGGCACCCAAGGAGTGGTATGTAATTGTCCCAGGTCACTGGTTGGGGGTTTGAGCCGGCTTTGCATTGCGTTATTGAAACGGAACCCCTAGATACTGAACCTGGCCTTTGTTGCTGAGAACTCAGATGGGCAGAAGGGTTACAGTTGCTAAAGCGTTCATGGTGCCTAAAGCCCTTTCAGATCCTGGGGAGGTTTCTCAGATCTCACTCTTGGACTTTCCACCAGAACCTTCCTCCCCCCAGGCTGAAATTCAAGGGGAGCGATTGCAGCCCAAATGGGCTTCTTTGTGGAGACAATGCAAGGCACAGAATGAAAGGCCCCCTTCCCAGAACACGCCAGTTACCTGAATCTAGACGCAGCAGTGGGAGACAAGGAAGATGAGGCCACTGATGAGGAAAAAGGAGCCACCCACCGCCAGCTTCTGTAACCAGAGGAAGCTTGGAGCTGAAGGGAGCGGAAAATCATGAGAGGATCCGGCAGGTGAACATCACTGCTGAGCGTGTTGCACATGATGTCCCTGTGTGGGGTTAGGAGGGTGAATTTGTCTGGGGAGATGTTAGGAGCCAAGAGCTGCCTCACCTGTCTCTGTGATGTTCCCGGTGACAGTCACGGCCCGGCTGCTGGGGGATGGGATCCATCTCCCACCCACATTCTCCTTGTACCCACAGGTGAATTTCCCCAGTGTTGTTGGAACTGGCCCGCGGGATACTGAGCACAGAGACATTCACAGAGCCACTGCCGAGCTCTGTGGTGCTGATCTCAGACACCGTTTCCCCAGGGATGATCTCGGCTCCATTCTTGTAGAAATGAAATCTCCGTTCACCAGCATCCCCAGGGGCCGCACCGGTGATCAACAGGGGGAGCCCTTTGCTCACCGCACTAGATGGGGATCCATGCTCAGCACTGGCTGGGGAGGGGGATCTGTGGGGAGCAGCAAAGGGGAGAGCTCAGCTGGGACATGGCAGTGGGGAATGTGGAGATGGTGCCCAGAATTCAAAGCTGACCTGTGCTCTCTCTCCAGAGCCTCTTGCTTCACCTGAGGATCCTGAGGGGCTCCCCACAGAAATGAGCAAGAGCCAGGCTAGGGGCTGGGGATTGCGTCCTTCAGACATAACCTGGAGCTGGGAAGTGGGGTCAGAAGGCAGCCAGGGTCACCAGGAGATGCCTAATTTTCTGTTGCCTCCACGTTACTAATGCCCCAGCGCCTGATATTTATGGAGCCCTCTGCAGATAGGGAGGGCCTAGAGCATCTGGCAATCTCACCCCCTCTGACCAGACTGGCTGAGGGTACGATGGTCCTGCTGGTTTCTTCCATCCCAGAGGGTAGATGTGCAAAGCAGCCATATTGATCTATGTCTACTGGGCAGCTGTTCTTGGCCATGTTGAGCGGCCATACGTTGTGCTGCTCTCTGAAGGGCGGCCATATTGGAAATCAAGCTGCCACAGTGGGTAGATTTGTCCTTGGCTGTGTTGAGAAGTCATGTTTTATGGCTGTGTTGACCTCTGTATAGCGGCCATGTTGCTAATTGGGTGGGCATGTAGGGCAGGGAGGAGGTCATTTTCTCACCTGTGCAGCTATGTTGGGTGTGACTTTTGTGTCGTGAGGCTTGTCAGGAACATGACCGAGCAAAGAGGGGGCAGAAAAGGAGGGGAATAAAAGGAGCAGATGTTAATTCAAAGGCTGGAGTCCAGCATAGAAGGAGGGAGAGAGGATAATAATCAGAAGTAGGAGTAGGGGCCAGAGGGAAGTAAGCGCTGGTTCTGCTCTAGTTCTCTGGCCTGTGTAATGCCGGAGGCTCAGGGCCGGTGCAACCACTAGGTGAACTAGGCGATCGCCTAGTGCGCCAAGTGGTTGTGGGCGTGAAAAAGCGGTGCCCTTGGTCGGCAGGGAGGAGCCGCCTTCCGGAGGCACAGGAGAGCCAGAGCGTCGGCTTGCGGGGGCGGCGAGCTCCAGCCATGGAGCAGCCCTGCAAAGGCGGTGGTGCCGCTACCAGGGAGCAGCCATGTCCCGCACCCTTCCTGCCCAGGCTGCGGCCCGCCCCCCCCGGGGGCTCCTGCAGGCTGCAACAGATGCATGCGGGCGCCGGCCCCCATGTGCCGCCCGGCTCCTGCCTCGCTGTGCTCGGGTTCTGCGGCTCCCCAGGCATGTGAGCTGCCGCTGGGGCGCGGGGCCCTGAGCCTGTTCCGGAAGGGGCAGCGGTGGCGGTGGGTCACACACCGATCAATCAGTACATCATCAGTACACGGCAGGGCCGGCTCCAGCTTTTTTGCTGCCCCAAGTGGCAAAGCCAAAAAAAAAAAAAGAAGAAAAGCCACGATCAGCGGCACTTCAGCGGCAGCTCTACCGCGCCGCTTCATTCTTCGGCAGCAATTCGGCACCGGGTCCCTCCCTCCCTCTAGGGACCCGCCACCGAATTGCCGCCGAAGAGCCGGACGGACCACCCCTTTCCATTGGCCGCCCCAAGCACCTGCTTCCTGCGCTGGTGCCTGGAGCCGGCCCTGGTACACGGTTGTCTGCTGTCGGGGAATGTCCAGCAGGGAGCTGTAGCAGCTGATCATTCCAAGGGACCCAGGATTACAGGGCAGGAGGTTTTGGATCAAACCCCAACGTGACACCCAGCACTTCCATGCAACCCCCTTGCTGTTGGCATAGCGGCTTTTGCACAGTCAGTGACCAGTGATCCCAGCCAAAATAGTCTTACGCTAGGGGAGGGTGGATGAGTCTAAGTGATTGGGCAACAAAATGGCAAATAAAATTTAATGTGGATAAATGTAAAGTAATGCACCTTGGAAAAAATAACCCCAACTATACATGCAATATGATGGGGGCTAATTTAGCTACAACAAGTCAGGAAAAAGATCTTGGAGTCATCGTGGATAGTTCTCTGAAGATGTCCACGCAGTGTGCAGAGGCGGTCAAAAAAGCAAACAGGATGTTAGGAATCATTAAAAAGGGGATAGAGAATAAGACAGAGAATATATTATTGCCCTTATATAAATCGATGGTACGCCCTCATCTCGAATACTGCGTACAGATGTGGTCTCCTCATCTCAAAAAAGATATACTGGCACTAGAAAAGGTTCAGAGAAGGGCAACTAAAATGATTAAGGGTTTGGAACGGGTCCCATATGAGGAGAGAATAAAGAGGCTAGATCTTTTCAGCTTGGAAATGACGAGACTAAGGGGGGATATGATAGAGCTATATAAAATCATGAGTGATGTGGAGAAAGTAGATAAGGAAAAGTTATTTACTTATTCCCATAATACAAGAACTAGGGGCCACCAAATGAAATTAATGGGCAGCAGGTTCAAAACAAATAAAAGAAGTTCTTCTTCACGCGGCGCACGGTCAACTTGTGGAACTCCTTACCTGAGGAGGTTGTGAAGGCTAGGACTATAACAGCGTTTAAAAGAGAACTGGATAAATTCATGGAGGTTAAGTCCATTAATGGCTATTAGCCAGGATGGGTAAGGAATGGTGTCCCTAGTCTCTGTTTGCCAGAGGGTGGAGATGGCTGGCAAGAGGGAGATCACTTGATCATTGCCTGTTAGGTCCACTCCCTCTGGGGCACCTGGTGTTGGCCACTGTCGGTAGACAGGATACTGGGAAGATGGACCTTTGGTCTGACCCAGCATGGCCGTTCTTATGTTCTTATGTTAAGACACAGGAGCTGTTGTACAAAGACACAGGACCTCTATCCATGAGCTCAGCAGAGCGAGATTGATGTGCCCAGTTGAAGTGGACGTGGGAATTTTGGGGACAAGAACTGTGCATGTGAAGAGTGGGTATTTAACAACCAGGCATGTCATTAGCATCTATGGACACCTTTCCTGAGATGACAAATCCAGCAGCACAATGCACCCCAAGGAGACACTCACACCCCTTCCTGAAGCACAGCGCCCCCTGGCACCACACAGGATATGGCAGCCAGCACTGCCTGCCAGGGGAGAGCGCCCCCTGCTGATCCCCTGTCCTGCTCCCTACAGCAGGGCGCCCCCAGGGCAATGCACTGAACACGGTTGGGGTCACCCAATCTTGCTGAGAATGAGAGATCAGAGTGAATCACAGCTCACGAGGAAGGACATGGTGTGAAATGGAACCAGAAGGGTTGATGACCCTGCATTGCTCCTTGTGTTTGTGTCCTCCAGGATCTACAAGATGCTCCCAGGAAGTGCCCACACAGCTGTAGGACAACAGTGAAATTCTCTGGCACCCTCCATCTCTGAGACACTCCATTTGTTTTGCTGAAGGTTCATGCTGGAGAGTTTTCTATTGTTCCGACTCAAAAGTGGGAGAGATGTGACGAAGCAGGAGGGTTTCTTTTTTCCCACTGGTTTGCATGCAGAGGGTGTGGGACTCAGTTTCCCTGTGTGTTACTGGCTTAGCGAGGTGGTGGGAGATGGAGTTTGTTGTTACAGAGGGCCAGTGGTGGCACTAGGGATCCTGGACCAGGGCCTGGAGAATGGATACCCCAGCGACTGGTGACCTGGTGACTGGGAGGCTCAGCTCAGAAGTCACAGCTGGTTCTGGCCACTGGGAGGACAATGGCTGCGGAGAGAGGACCCCAGTGACCCGACCAGCTGGTTCGAGCCAATGGGGAAACAGCATGGATGAGAGGAGAGGCTGAGAGGAGAGGAGGCCCAGGTGACCTGTTTACCTGGGACAAAAGACAAAGAACAGAGGTGGGGCTTAGGGGAAAGTGATATTGGATGGCTAGCTGGAAGGAGAGGGCTTCTGGACTGGGGAGAGAGAGCAGCCAGAGCCCCCCTGGATGCAGGAGAGACCTAGATGTGCTGTGCTGAGGGTTGCTAGGCCCGAGGGCCCAGATAGTTTCCTATACTGTGTTCAGACATTCAATAAACCCTTCTGCTTTACACCAGCTGGGAGTCACTCCAGTCAAGAGATCAGGGTTGCATTGCTCCCTCTGGCCATGGAGGCCCCGGGGGGCCAGAGCGAGTGGACTCACTGAGGGGGCCTAGGCGAGCGAAAGGCGTGCTGAAGTTTCAGAGAGGTGTGGTTCCAGGAGGCAGAGAGGCCTACGGCTAGGGTTACCATACGTCCGGATTTTCCCGGACATGTCCGGCTTTTGGGGGCTCAAATCCCCGTCCGGGGGGAAATCCCCCAAAGCCGGGCATGTCCGGGAAAATCGGGAGGCTCGGCCGGGGCCTCTTTGTGCGGGGCCGGGGGCATGGTGCCCGGCCGGGAGCCGGGCCGGGGGCCAGGCCAGGCCAGGGTCGCAGTGCCGGGCCGGTCCGGGCCCACGGGGCCGGGCCCGCGGGGCTGGGAGCCGGGCCGGGCCCGCGGGGCTGGGAGTCGAGCCGGGCCCGCGGGGCTGGGAGTCGAGCCGGGCCCGCGGGGCTGGGAGCCGGGCCGGGGTCGGGGGGCTGGGAGCCGGGCCGCGGGGCTGGGAGCCGGGCCACGGGGCTGGGAGCCGGGCCGGGGTCGGGGGGCTGGGAGCCGGGCCGCGGGGCTGGGAGCCGGGGGGTGCGCCGGGGGTGGTCGGCCAGGGCCCGAGCCGACCCAGGCTGGAGCCGCCGGGGGCCAGCCTGGGCCGCGCCGCGCCTCCTTCTCCCTCCCCTCCCCCCCCCTCTTCCCTTCCCTTCCCTTACCTTACCTTACCTGCTTCAGGCTTCAAGCAGGGGAGAGGGCGGAGACTTTGGGAGGGGGCGGAGTTGGGGCGGGGGCGTGGGCGGGGCTGGGGGCGGGGCCGGGCCCCCCGGGAGTGTCCTCCATTAGGAGGCACAAAATATGGTAACCCTACCTACGGCTTAACCCCCGAGAGAGAGAGAGTGGCTTCCCGAGAAGGGCTGTGGCTCTGAAGGGTTTTCCCCCCAGGAACCGTACGGAGCCGAGAGAGCACGAGTCCTGTGAGTCCATGACAGAGGCACAGAACTTCTAAATGTTAGTTTAAAACACACCCCAAGGCCACAGCAGGACCAGGGGGCTGGTTTTACAGTCAGTGCCATGTTACATTGCTCCACCGGAGTCAATGAGGCCAGATCCCAGCTGGGGTCATCGGGACGTAGCTCCACTGGACTCAAAGGGGAAGATCCCCAGCTGGTGTAAACCAGTTTAACTCACCTTAGGTTCCTTTAGCCCCGCTGAGTCCCTAGCCCACACCTGGAGGTGTCAGTTACCTGGGGCTGTTGCTTTAGCCCTCCCCAACAGTGTCAGCCATGTGAAAAGGCCAGCTCCCCTCCGCACGCCCTGCGCATAAGGAACCACCTGGGGAAGTGAGGAAACAGATTGACAGAGCAAGACGGGTACCCAGAAATCACCTACTACAGGACAGGCCCAACAAGGACAATAACAGAACACCACTGGCCATCACATACAGCCCCCAGCTAAAACCTCTCCAGCGCATTATCCACGATCTACAACCTATCCTGGAAAATGATCCCTCACTCTCACAGACCTTGAGAGGCAGGCCAGTCCTCGCTTACAGACAACCCCCTAACCTGAAGCAAATACTCACCAGCAACTACACACCACACCACAGAAACACCAGCCCAGGAACCAATCCCTGTAGCAAACCTCGTTGCCTACTCTGTCCCCATATCTACTCTGGCGACACCATCGGAAGACCCAACCATATCAGCCACACCATCAAGGGCTCATTCACCTGCACATCTACTAATGTTATATATGCCATCATGTGCCAGCAATGCCCCTCTGCCATGTACATCGGCCAAACCAGACAGTCCCTCCGCAAAAGAATAAATGGACACAAATCACACATCAGGAATGGTAACATACAAAAGCCAGTAAGTGAACACTTCAATCTCCCTGGTCATTCTATTACAGAGTTAAAAGTCACTATCATTGAACAAAAAACGTCAGAAACAGACTTCAAAGAGAAACAGCAGAACTAACATTCATTTGCAAATTTAACACCATTAATCTGGGCTTGAATAGGGACTGGGAGTGGCTGGCTCATTACAGAAGCAGCTTTTCCTCTCCTGGAATTGACATCTCCTCATCTATTATTGGGAGTGGACTACATCCACCCTGATTGAATTGGCCCTGTCAACACTGGTTCTCCAGTTGCGAAGTAACTCCCTGCTCTCCATGTGTCAGTATATAATGCCTGCATCTGTAACTTTCACTCTATGCATCTGAAGAAGTGAGGTGTTTACCCACGAAAGCTTATGCCCAAATAAATCTGTTAGTCTTTAAGGTGCCACCAGACTCCTTGTTGTTTTTGTAGATACAGACTAACGCGGCTACCCCCGATACTTGATAAGGAACCAGTGTCTCTCCAGTCCCTGAGCTGAGCGGTGACCACGCCTGAGGCTGTGACTTCCTCTGCCTTCGTCAGAGAGGAGGAGCCCATTCCCCTCCCTGCGTCCAGACAGGGCCGGTGGTTGAGCTAAGAACCCAGCTCCAAGCCCAGAGCAACCAGCTCAGCATGGCGCTAACTCTCCTTCTGCCTCTGCTGGGTAAGTCACTTCCCTTGGTCCACATCCCTCCCTCTGTCAGTCTGCCTGGTGATCCTCCCACCCACGTCCCTCCATCCCTCTACTCTCTTCACCCTCTCCCCAGAGCTCTCACCCCCGCTCTTCTCTTCCCTTCCAGCCTCTCTCCAGATGCTCCCCAGGCCGGTGTCCCCTCAAGGTAACAACGTCTCCTGTCCTTGCTGAGATGCTCGCGGTGGGGGTGGGGTCTTGGACAATGGGGGTGGTGGCACAGATCCCCCTCCTCTCACACTGTGATTTTTGGCATTCCAAAGAACAGGGGATCCCCGGGTGCCCTCATGTCATCCACTGAGTGGGTCAGGCTGCCCCATTCACAGGTGTCTCCTGTGGAACCTGCAGCAGCCGCAGCTCCACTTCAGAGCTACATCCATGGGGGTGGGAGAGCGACCTCAGCTGATGGCTGCTTGGTGGGGGTCCATGTGGTGGGTCCCAGCACAGGCTGTAGGGAAGAAGATGCCTCCATCCCCATGGGCTCTAGTCAGCCCCTCATTGGCACCCTCAGCGGAGAGAGCGAGGGCTGGACTGGCTGTGGAGACTGAGCACCCACCTCTTCATTACACTGAGTCCACCCCCGGGCAGGGGTCCATAGGGGTGGGGCTGTGTGGAGGTGGGAGCTCTCCCTACCCCAGCTCTGGGCTCCCACACAGGGCTCAGGGTCAAGGGGCACAGAAGCAGTTCAGCACTGCCCAGCAGAACATTACCAGCAGGTTCTGCAGAGACCCCAGAGGAAATGCGGTGGGTAGAAAAACTCCCCCCTCCCTTCCCCTCATCCGCCTGAGCTTCCTCATTTCTCTTTCTGTTTGAAGCCTTCTAGCTACAGCTCGGCAGGTCTCATGGCCGGCTGATGGGTTCTTCCCTCTATTCTTCCCCTCCCCCCAGACAGAGAACTTGGGGTGAATATTTGCATTAACAACCATGCCCCCATTTGAACCCCCTTTCTCCAGGAGGGAAAGTGGGGGATCTTCAGGTGCCCCAGGTGGATTAAGGACCCTCCTATGCTCATCATCCCCCACCCGCTCCCCCAGGATGGACACAGAGGGGGTCCTGTGCTCCCCAGGCACATGAAGGACCCATCCCACCCCAGCTCTGCTGCTCATGCCCCTAATCCCTGGTGAGAAAGGCAGATTCTCTCCTTGGCTCCTGTCCTTTTCCCTGAATTGCTCCTTGCAACAGTCTAGTTCCATCCACCCTGTCATCTCCTCTGTGCACAGGATGGTGGAGCAGCAGATTTGGGGTCAGTGGGAGGATATGGGGGGAGCAGGCTGTGGGATGGAGGGTGTTAAGTTTCACAGATGGGGGGAGCTGGAATTTGCCCAGCAGCACAAAGGGTGGGTCCATCTGATAGTGAGAGACTCCAGGAGCTGGATGTGTTTAGTGTAACAAAGAGAAGGTTAAGAGGGAGTTGATCACAGTCTAGCAGTTCCCACATGGGAACAGAAATTGGGCAATCGACAGACAACGATCTAACACGACCCAGTGCCTGGAAGCTGGAGCTAGACAAATTCAGGCAGGAAATAAGGTGCAGATTTTAGCAGTGAGGGGAATTCACCACTGGGACAGTTCCCCAGGGGTCGTGGTGGATTCTCCAGCGCTGGCAACTTCTGAATCAAGCCTGCGGGCTTGGCTACACTTGAAAGTGAGAGCGCATTAAAGCAGCCCTGGGTGCCCTAACTCCCGATGTGTCCACACTGGCAAGGCACATAGAGGGCCTGGACTCTGCAGCTGGAGAGCTCCTGGTAATCCACCTCTACGAGAAGCATAAAGCTTTCTGCGCCCTGACTGAAATGCCCATGTGTCAGTGTGAACGAGGTGTTGCATTACTGCGCTGTGATTGGCCTCCAGAAACGTCCCATAATCCCCTCAAGTCAAGTGGCCACTTTTCCCATTGTTTTGAAAGCTCTGTTTCTGACAGCCCACATGCTTACCTGCTCCACGACAAAGCAACCGTTAGTGTGGAATGCTCTTGTTGTGAGTGTGTATTAGGGGGAGGAGGGGGTCTGCTGCTGTCTGAACTTACAAGACAGCATGCTGACACACTCTCAGCCCCCCAAAACACACTGCCTCTCCCCCCACATACACACAACACACTGCCTGTCACACTCCACCCCCCCCCCCCCCCCCAGTATTTGAGAAGCACGTTGCAGCCACTTGCCCGCTGGGATAGCTACCGCAATGCACGGCTCTCTGTGGCCGTTGCAAGAGCTGCTAATGTGGCCACACCAGTGCGCTTGCAGCTGATAGTATAAACACACGTCGGTGTTTTCCCTGCTGTGGTTTCTGAAGGCTGGTTTAACTCTCAGCGCTCTACATCTGCAAGTATAGCCATGCCCTAAATGTTTTTCTCAGAGATCTGCTCTAGGTCACATAGGAATCAATTCAGGGAAGTCCTAGGGCTTGAGTGACACAGGGGGTCAGACTCCATGATCACAATGGTCCATTCTGGTCTTGGGATCTATGGAAAGATCCCCGAGAGAGAGAGAGGGGGCCGTGGTTTATTTGCCGTGGTGTATTTCTCAGCGTGGGGGGTGGGTGCCGTGCAGTCAGATGAGCCTGGTTTGTGATCATGTCTGTTCAGGACTCATCTCTTCCCCCCTTCTCCAATCTCCTCATTCCGTTGTGGCCTCTCCCTCTCCACTGACCCCTCTGCCTCTGTTCCAGCTCACCCACTGGCCTCCATGGTCTCTCCGGACCATGGGTACACAGTGCATCTCCCAGAGGAGCGAGCTACCCTCAGGTGCTTGGTTCCTCGGCATGAGCAGTTTTCGGGATACGGATTCTTCTATCAAACAGGGGAGCAGTGTCCCAGTGCAGTCCTCAGCACTAATGCAGAAGCCTGGCTGGAGTTTTGTTCTCTAGTTGGTCAATGCTGGTTGCCTTCCTGCAGAGGGTGGGCCATCCATGGTCATTAGTTGCAAGGCAACAAATGTCCAGGCACTTGGAGTGATCATTGTCTTCTTGAGCTCTCCATGGGAATGGGGACCCAAGACCCAAGCCGCTAGGCATTACTCACACCCAGATCTCTGCGTCTCTGCAAAGACTAAACAACGTTTTCCCTCTACCTAGTTAGCCATGCACCACATAGGGGAAACTGAGGCATGCACAGAAATCATAGGAAATATTATGGAAAAACCCCATATGGTCACACATCCCAACACTTCAGCTTCACCCCGTCTCTGGTCAGGGCCACTCCCCTCATCTCAGACATTCTGTGGTGGGCAGAGGTGTCCCACCTGATCAACAAAAAATGGGCACTGCTACAGGGAAGCTTACAATGCTGGGTAAGGTGGGCACTGCTGTGGGGAGGCTCACAGTGCTAGGGACACGGCTGGGCACTGTCAGGGCCACCCACTGTAAATCTTCAGCCCTGCAGCTGCCTGGATTCCTTGGTCATGGTTTCTCTCGAGAGAGGGATTGGTTTCTATCATGTTACAACATCCCCCTGCTGGCGCCAATGTGCCAGGATCCCCTACTGCCATGTGTATCGCAGGGGAAGGTGCTCCGCTGAGGTGCTCAGCGCCTGGCAGCAAAAAAACAATAGGACACAAAGTTCCTCTATCAGGTCAGGATTTGGTCTGTGAAGGGCTCCCTGGTCCCAGTGGAGTGACCGGCTGATGCTCACAGCTGAGACAGAGATTACCCGTCCCTTACCCCTGCTGTGCACTAGACAACCCAGTAAAGCCAGTGAATCCCACACAGAGAGGCTCTGTCTCCTGCTGGGTAACATGTGGGCACAGTGCAGGCTTGGGGTTCAGTGAGGTACAGGGGTGCAGGGTGTTTCCCACAGAGAAATCTCAATACCCCTGTAATTTCTGAGATGAATTTCACCCTAAAGTCCCTGGTCCTTCCAGAGATCCCTGCTGGGTGTGACTCTTCTCCTGTTTCTAACATTGACCCCTCTTTTCCAGGCCTCTCTGCGGCCCCAACCCTCTCCCTGAGCCCTGATCTCCCTGGGTACCTCTCCGGAGAACCTGTTCTTCTCACACACGGGGTTGACCCTGGGGTTACTAACTTGCAGGATTCCAATGTGACGAGCTCTGCAGCTCCTGTTACCCCTTTTTGTGCCAGTGCGGGGTCAAAACCCAACACACGGGGTCAGGGTTTGGGGATTGGAAACCCTCCCCCGTCCCGTCAGCCCCTGTCTGTGCAAAGGCTCCCTGAGCCACCGCAGAACCTCCAGACATTAGTTTAAAACACACCAAGGGCCCATTTGGACCAGGGGGCTGGTATCAGAGTCTTTGCTGTGAATGAGCGAGATCCCAGCTGGTGAGACTCAGCAACACCTCCAAAGGAGCCTATATGTACAGCCAGCCCAATGGAAAAACGCTGTCGCTCCATTATAGTCAAGGGGGCCACATCCTCAGCTGGTGTCAATCGGCCGTAGCTCCATTCAGTCAGTGGCACAGACCCCAGCTGGTGTGTGTGATGGTCCCTGGCGGTACCCAGGGCTGTGAGGCACGTCGCTACCACCTGCCCTTAGCGTGAGGAAGCCTGTTCTGTGCCTGCTGGGGGCAGCTCCCCGACACCCCCAGCCTCAGCCGCACAAGCCCCCCTCTCCCAGCCCCTGCAGGCTGAGCTGGCCCTGGGCAGGAGCTGCCCCCTCAGGTACCAAGGAGGGGACGCTGGCCCCACTGGGTTCCCCGGCAGTGAGATCTCTGCTGCTCAGGGATTATGTTAGTGGGGGATGGTCCCACTATTGTGGGGAACTTCCCTGGTTTATACACTATCCTGGTGAAATGGGCTAGTGGAAGGAACTGAGTCCTCGCTCCCACTCCCTTTCCCCAGAGGCTGCCTGACCTCAAGGCTCCCCTTCCACTCTCCTGTGTGGCAGAGTCCTCGTAACCCCGATGAGGCTGGGCCCAGGATTCCTGGGGGCTCAACCCCCAACCTTGTCGTGGGCACTTAGGGCGGGGCTGGGGTGTCCCCACTCCGGGTGCTCTCTCTGCACTGGGCGCTTCCCTGGCCTACTGATATACATGCAGTGATACCCAGCCACACAGTTCAAAGCAAATGTACAATTTATTAAACAGCAACCAATATAGACAAACAAGGGGGAAATGGGAAAGGTGAAAGGAAAACACATCACCCTGCTCTGTGGCACGGGGACAGCACAACCAGTGTCTCTGCAATGCCCGGGAAGTTCAGTCTGTTCCCCACACGTCCCAGGTCTCCTTCTCCAGCCCTGGCCGTGCTGCAGGGACGCTGCGGGTCGGACACTTGCTCTGGTGGTGGCCACACGCTCTCAGGCTCTAGGTGGCAGGACCCTTCTTCCCAGCGTCGCCCCCGCCCCGTCGGGGTTACGATCCCCCTCCCAGTCTGGCCTGCAGAGCCTCTTGGCTGGGGGCGTCTCCCTGTGCTGGGGCCACTGCCCAGGGTCCCCCACCCCCGCTCTCCCCAGCTGCTCACCGCACCCGGCTCCGGACTGCGCCAGCCCCAGCTCCGGCTCCTGCCTCAGCTCCAGCCCCACCACCTGCCCCAGCTCCAGCCCCACCACCTGCCCCAGCTCGGCTGCTGCTGCTCTGTCTCCCTGGGCGGCGTCTCTGGCCCCTCTGGCTGCGGTGGCTGCAGCTCTGCTCTGGGGGCTGCTTCTGTGACTCTGCTCCCAGCTCTGACCTGCTCCCTGGGCACTTGTCTGGCCCCTCCGGCTGGCCCAGCTCTGCTCCCAGCTCAGCTTGGGCCCCTGCTCTCTCCTTAGCTCGGCCCCCCTCTGTCTGACCCAGGCAATTCCAGCTCACAGGGCGGGACCCCCCTGGCCTCCTTACTCTCTGATTAGCTGCCCGTCCTGTCAATCAGGCTGACCTGGAGCATTGGCCTCTCCCCATTGCCCCTGGGGACTGTCAGTCTCAGGCTCCTGATTTCCATTGACTCTTCCCCTTTTAGTGCTGGGAGCAGCCAACCAAAACATCCCCCATTGACTGTTAGTAAGGGGGCAACCGTCCCCTTATATTTACCTGCCCCGGAGGGGACCTGATTCCTGGGCACTGGGCTGGGGCTGGCTGGGGCCTGTGGCCAGGATCCCGCCCTCTTCTGCTCTTCACTGGCCCTTCCTCTGCTTCTGTGTCACCAGCCGCACAAGTAGGAACCATCTCTTCCCCGACCCCCTTGTCTGTTCCAGACCCCGCCCCGGCTCCCCAGCTCACCGTGTCCCCGCAGCCGCCTGTCTATGTAACTGGAGAAACTGTGACCCTGACGTGCTCAGCTGAGGTGTCCACCGTGTCCGGGGTCCGGTTCTTCAGAGACGGTCAGAAAATCCACTCCAAGGATCTCCCCTCACCTCGGTACAGTTACACCAGCTCGATTCCGCTGTCGGGGGTGTCTGGACTGCGAGCCGGAGCGTACACCTGTGATTACTGGGAGACAGAGTCTGGGGAAGAGACCCCATCGGCGAGGAGCCGACCCATCTCCATAGCAGTAACAGGTGAGAGCCCCTGTCTCCCGATGTTTGCTGGCCCAGTGGCAGGTATCTCTTCTCTATGGATGGGGTGAGACACAGCCTGGTTACTCAGCTCTGCACAGAGCCACCCACTGGAATTTCTGGCCCCTACGATGGTTTTTTGAACGGGGGGTCGGTGCTACTTTGAGGTTCGGGGGCGCCAGCCCGCAATAACATTTGAGAACTTGGGGACGTTTAATGCAATGAACACCAAATCTCCCCTGTCTGTGCCCCGTGTCAGACCCTGCTGTCAGACACTAAAGTTTGGCTTATAATGGCACTGCTGGAGGGAAGCTCACAGCCCTGATCCCTGCTGACGGGACCCAATACTAAGTCCTCTGCCCTGCAGCTTCATTCATGATTCTCATCAGGACATGGATAAGTTTATGGCGTCTTACCCAGTTCCCCTGCGGGTAACAATACACCAGGTTCCCCTATTGCATATGTGTATGAGAGGGAAAGGTGCTACCCTAAGTTACTCTGCACCCATGGGTGAAGGCACCAACGGATGCAAATTTTTCTATGGAAGATTTCTGAAGAGGTCCCTGAGACCTGTGGCGTTATCGGCTGAAGCTCACAGCTCAGACAGAGACCTCCCATACTCCTGGTGTGCACTGGGCAATCCAGTCCAGCCAGTGACTCCTACACACAGAGAGGCCCTGCCTCCTGCTTGGTAATATGTGGGCACAGTGCAGGGCTGGGCCTCAGTGAGGTACAGGGAGTTTCCCACGGAGAAGTCTCCATCCCCTTGTAATTTCTGAGATGAATGTAACCTGGTACCATCTGCCCCTCACCTCCCAGATCCTTCCAGAGATCCCAGCCGGGTGTGACCCTTCTTCTGTATGTAACACTGACCCCTGTTTCCAGACCCCCACCCCCTCCGTGAACCCACCTCTCTCCCTGAGCCCTGAGCACCCCATGTACCTCCCCAGAGAGTCTGTGACATTCACACACTTCACTGCCCCGGGGTTCATCAGGGGTGAAAGTAAGTGTAGGGTTACCATACGTCCGGATTTTCCCGGACATGTCCGGCTTTTGGGGGCTCAAATCCCCGTCCGGGGGGAAATCCCCAAAAGCCGGGCATGTCCGGGAAAATCGGGAGGGCTGGGTGGTGCTCGGCCAGGGCCGGCGGTGCGGGGCCGGTGCGGGGCCGGGGGCATGGTGCCGGGCCGGGAACTAGGGGCGCAGTGCTGGGCGCGGGGCCGGACGGGGAGCCGGGGGCGCAGTGCCGGGCCGGGGTCCGGGCTGGGAGCCGGTCAGCCGGGCCAGCGGGGAGCCGGTCAGCCGGGCCCGCGGGGAGCCGGGCCGGCGGGGAGCCGGTCAGCCGGGCCCGCGGGGAGCCGGTCAGCCGGGCCCGCGGGGAGCCGGGCCGGCGGGGAGCCGGGGAGCCGGGCCCGCGGGGAGCCGGGCCGGCGGGGAGCAGGTCAGCCGGGCCCGCGGGGAGCCGGGCCGGCGGGGAGCAGGTCAGCCGGGCCCGCGGGGAGCCGGGCCGGCGGGGAGCAGGTCAGCCGGGCCCGCGGGGAGCCGGGCCGGCGGGGAGCAGGTCAGCCGGGCCCGCGGGGAGCCGGGCCGGCGGGGAGCAGGTCAGCCGAGCCCGCGGGGAGCCGGGCCGGCGGGGAGCCGGGGAGCCGGGCCCGCGGGGAGCCGGTCAGCCGGGCCCGCGGGGAGCCGGGCCGGCGGGGAGCAGGTCAGCCGGGCCGGCGGGGAGCAGGTCAGCCGGGCCCGCGGGGAGCAGGTCAGCCGGGCCCGCGGGGAGCCGGGCCGGCGGGGAGCAGGTCAGCCGGGCCGGCGGGGAGCAGGTCAGCCGGGCCCGCGGGGAGCCGGGCCGGCGGGGAGCAGGTCAGCCAGGCCCGCGGGGAGCCGGGCCCGCGGGGAGCCCGGGGGTGCGCCGGGCTGCCGGGGGCCGGCAGTGCTGGGCAGGCCGGGGGTGGTCGGCCGGGGCCGGCACCCCAGGGCCCGAGCCGACCCAGGCTGGAGCCGCCGGGGGGCCAGCCTGGGCCGCGCCTCCTCCTCCCCCCCACACCCCCCTTACCTGCTTCAGGCTTCCCGCGAATCAAATGTTCGCGGGAAGCAGGGGAGGGGGCGGAGACTTTTGGGAGGGGGCGGGGCTGGGGGCGGGGCCGGGGGCCGTGGAGTGTCCTCCATTTGGAGGCACAGAATATGGTAACCCTAAGTAAGTGCAAAGAAGGGGCAGGGCCTCGGGCAGAAGGGGCAGAGCTGGGGGGGGTCAGCGTCCCCCAGCCAACCCATCCGCACTGCCCAGGGCTCCAGTGGCAATTTAAAGGGCCCAGGGCTTCAGCTGCTGCTGCGGTAGTGTCAGCGTCGGCCAGAGCCCCAGGCCCTTTTAAATCGCCGGCCCCAGGGCAGATACTCCTTTTACTCCCCCCCCCGCATTGGCAGCAACGTTAAAGCGGCACCACAGCAGCACTTTGAGGGTCCTTAAAGTGATGCAGCGGCAGTGCTGTAATGTCACTCCCCTTCCCCGTCGGTCACCCGGCCAGTACGGACCCTACCGGCAGGGCCGCCGTTGGGGGGCACAAAAGGGGCAGGGACGTTAAAGCACTCACGGCAGCGCTTTAATGTGGGCTGCTATGGACCAGTACCGACTTCTTACCGGTACACTGTACCGGCCCGTACCGGCTCACTTTCAGCCCTGGGGGTCACCAACCGGCAGGATTCTCATGGGACAAGCTCTCCAGTGCCTGTTAAACCTCGTAGTGCCAGAGCGGGGTCAATACCCATCACACAGGGTCAGGGTTTGGGGATTGGAAACCCTCCCCATCCCCCTCACTCCCCATCTGTGCAAATCCTCCCTGTGACACAGAAGAAACATTGGTTTAAAACACACCCCAAGGGCCCAGTGGAACCAGGGCTGGTATCAGAGTCTTCGCCAGCAATGAGCGAGATCCTGGCTGGTGAGAATCAGCAAAATCTCCAAAGGAGTCTATGGGTAGAGCCAGATCAATGTAAATGACCCTGGCTCCTTTGGAGTCAATGGGGCCAGATCCCAGCTGGCGTGTGTGATGCTCCCCAGGGGGTGCCCGGGGCTCTGAGGCACCTTCCTACCACCTGTCCTTAGTGCAGGGAACCCTGGTCTGTGCCTGCTGGGGGCAGCTCCCCGACACCCCCAGCCTCAGCCACACAAGCCCTCCCCTCCCCGCCCCTGCAGGCTGAGCTGGCCCTGGGCAGGAGCTGCCCCCTCAGGTACCAAGGAGGGGACGCTGGTACCGCTGGCTTCCCCGTCAGTGAGATCTCTGCTGCTCCGTGTTTGCATTGCCCGATGGGGACGTGGTTACTGGGCACTGAGCTGGGGCTGGCTGGGGTCTGTGTCCAGGATCCCTCCCTCCTCTGCTCTTCGTTGGCCCTTCCTCTGCTTCTGTGTCACCAGCCGCCCAAGTAGGAACTGTCTCCTCCCCGACCCCCTTGTCTTTTCCAGACCCCCTCCCGGCTCCCCAGCTCACCGTGTCCCCGCAGGAGCCTGTCTACGTAACTGGAGAAGCTGTGACCCTGACGTGCTCAGCTGGGGTGTCCACCGTGTCCGGGGTCCGGTTCTTCAGGAACGGCCAAAAAATCCACTCCAAGGAACTCCCCTCACCGCCGTACAGTTACTCTGAGTCGATTCCACTGTCGGGGGTGTCTGGATTGCAAGCTGGAGAGTACAGCTGTGCATCCTGGAAGACAGTGTCTGGGCGAGAAATTGCATCGGAGACGAGCCAACCCATCTCCATAGCAGTGAGAGGTGAGTCCCCCCCCCGTCTTCTGCTGTTTCCTGGCCCTCTGGCGGGGTCTCTCTCCTCCATTCACGGGGTGAATCAGCCCAGTCACTCAGCTCGTGAAAGGGCACCCATCGGGTCAATGTCACTCCCTGGCTCTCTGGATCCTGTGGTGGGTTTGGGGGGCCATTGGTGCTATTTTAAGTTTTGGGGGATCCCAGGCAGAAGTAACATTTGAAAACTTGGAGATGGTTATTGAAACAAACCCCAAATCTCCCCCCTCTCTGGTCAGTGTCAGGCCCTGGTGTCCGACACGCCGTGGGGGGAGAGGGTCCCAGCTGATCACTAATGTTTGGCACTAAGAGGGCACTGTTGTGGGGCAAGCTCACAGCCCTGGGCACTGCTGTGGAGAGCTCACAGCCCTGTTCTCCTGACTCACAGAGGACCCAGCCCTGCTGCTTCTTTCATGGTTATCACCAGGAGATGGATCAGTTTCTCTTGTCACCCCGTCCCCCTGCCATCACCAATACACCAGGATCCCCTACTGCCCATGTGTATGGGAGACAAAGGTGCACCCTGAGGTGCTCGCGCCCCGGGGGTGAAAGCACCATAAGATCTGATCTGCAAAAGGTCGCCAGTCCCAGTGGAGTGCCTGGCTTATGCTCACACCCGAGACAGGGACCAGCCGTCCCTTAGCCCTGCTGTGCACTGGGAAACCTATTCCAGCCAGCAGATCCCAGACCGGGAGGCCCTACCTCTCTCTGGGTAAGATGTGAGCACAGTGCTGCATTGGGGTTCAGTGTGGTACAGGGGTGCAGGGAGTTTCCCACAGAGAAGTCTCCAGCCCTCTCTAATTGCTGAGATGAATGTAACCTGGTAACATCTGCCCCTCGCCTCCCACGCCTTCTAGAGATCCTGGCCGGGTGTGACTTTCTTCTGTAAATAACCCTGATCCCTCTTTTTCCAAACCCCCCTGCAACTTTGTTCCTCTCCCTGAGACCAGGTCTCCCTGGGTACCTCCCCGGAGAGCCTGTTCCCCTCACAGGCTGGGCTGCCCTTGTAGTCACAAAGCTGCAGGATTCCAATTCGACGTGGTGGGGCCATGGAGCATCTCAGCTCCATCTGGGAGCAGCTTCCCTCAAACCCCAAATGTCACAGGGCCAGGGGGGCTCTGGGTCATGCTCCTGCGTGTACTGGATATGCCTGTCCGACCGGGAGATCCCAGCTGGGAAGAGCCAGCCCCTCTCCACCAGCCTGGGGGAGGCGGCATTGGGCAGGGAGATCAGGCTGGTTTGTGTGTGTTAGGGACTTTGTTCATTTAGCTCCCCGTCCTCCTCACTTTGTGGAGGTTCCCCCCTCGATCTCCATTCCAGACCCTCCGCCACCCCCACGCTCTCTCTTGGCTCCCTGCACCCCATCTCTATCCGAGGGGAGTCAGTCACCCTCAAGTGCCTGTCTCCCAGGAGTGAGAGGGCGACGGGATACAGGGTCCTCAATCACAGAACAGATCACCAAATGAGTCTTCAGCCAGGGCACCTCAGTGATCAGCACGACTTACTCAGCAGAAAACATGTGTGACGCTCCCCGGGGACATCCAGGGCTCTGAGGCATGTTCCTACCACCTGCCCTTAGCGTGAGGAAGCCTGGTCTGTGCTTGCTGGGGGCAGCTCCCTGACTGCCTGGTCTCAGCCACACGAGCCCTCCCCTCCTAGCCCCTGCAGGCTGAGCTGGCCCTGGGCAGGAGCTGCCCCCTCAGGTACCAAGGAGGGGACGCTGGTCCCACTGGGGTTCCCTGGCAGTGAGATCTCTGCTGTTCAGCGTTTGCATGGCTCAACGGATAACATCTGCCCCTCACCTCCCAGGTCCTTCCAGAGATCTCTGCCGGGTGAGACTTTCTGTATCTAACACTGACCCCTGTTTTCCAGACCCCTTTGTAGCCCGGTGCCTCTCCCTGAGCCGTGATCTCCCTGGGTACCTCCCTGGAGAGCCGGTTCCCCTCACAGGCTGGGCTACTCTGGGGATCACCAACTTGCAGGATTCTGATGTAACAAGTTCTCCAGCTCCTGTTACCCCTCTTAGTGCCAGTGCAGGGTAAATACCCATCGCACAGGGTCAGGGTTTGGGGGACTGGAAAAGCTCCCCGGGCCCGTCACTCCCCGTCTGTGCAAACGCTCCCTCTGACGCAGAAGAAACATTGGTTAAAAAAACAGCCCAAGGGGCCAGTGGGACCAGGGGCTGGTTTCAGAGTCTTCGCTAGGATTGAGCGAGATCCCAGCAGGTGAGAATGAGCAAAATCTCCAAAGGAGTCTATGGGTAGAGCCAGATCAATGTAAATGACCCTGACTCCTTTGGAGTCAATGGGGCCAGATCCCAGTTAGCTTGTGTGATGCTCCCCAGGGAGTGCCCGGGGCTGTTAGACACGTCGCTACCACCTGCCCTTAGGACAGGGATCCCTGGTCTGTGCCTGCTGGGGGCAGCTCCCTGCCACCCCCGGCCTCAGCCACTGCAGGCTGAGCTGGCCCTGGGCAGGAGCTGCCCCCCTCAGGTACCAAGGAGGGGACGCTGATCCCGTGTGCTTTCCCGGGCAGTGAGATCTCTGCTGCTCAGTGTTTGCATGGACTGGTAGTGATGAAATTACTGGGCACTGAGCTGGGGCTGGCTGGGGTGTGTGGCCAGGATCTTTCCCGCGTCTCCTCTTTTCTTGGCCCTTCCTCTGCGTCTGTGTCACCAGCCGCCCAAGTAGGAACCGTCACCTCACCGACCCCCTTGTCTTTTCCAGACCCTGACCCGGCTCCCCAGCTCACCGTGTCCCCGCAGCAGCCTGTCTACGTAACTGGAGAAGCTGTGACCCTGACGTGCTCAGCTGGGGTGTCCACCGTGTCCGGGGTCCGGTTCTTCAGGAACGGCCAAAAAATCCACTCCAAGGAATTCCGCTCACCCCGGTACAGTTACTCTGAGTTGATTCGACTGTCGGGGGTGTCTGGATTGCGAGCTGGAGAGTACAGCTGTAAATCCTGGAAGACAGTGTCTGGGCGAGAAATTGCATCGAAGACGAGCCAACCCATCTCCATAGCACTGAGAGGTGAGACCCCCCTGTCTCCTGCTGTTTCCTGGCCCTCTGGCAGGATATCTCTCCTCCATTCACAGGGTGAATCACAGCCCAGTCACTCAGCTCGTGACAGGGCACCCACCGGGTCAGTGTCACTCCCTGGCTCTCTGGATCCTGTGGTGGGTTTGGGGGGGGGCATTGGTGCTATTTTAAATTTTGGAGGATCCCAGGCAGACGTAATATTTGAAAACTTGAAGATGGTTATTGAAACAAACCCCAAATCTCCCCCCTCTCTGGTCAGTGTCAGGCCCTGGTGTCCGACACGCCGTGGGGAGAGAGGGTCCCAGCTGATCACTAATGTTTGGCACTAAGAGAGCACTGCTGTGGGGCAAGCTCACAGCCCTGGGCACTGCTGTGGAGAGCTCGCAGCCCTGTTCTCCTGACTCACAGAGGACCCAGCCCTGCTGCTTCTTTCATGATTATCACCAGGAGATGGATCAGTTTCTCTTGTCACCCCGTCCCCCTGCCATCACCAATACACCAGGATCCCCTACTGCCCATGTCTATGGGAGACAAAGGTGCACCCTGAGGTGCTAGGGCCCCAGGGGTGAAAGCACCATAAGATCCAAATTCTTCTCTGAAAGCAGGGATCTGATCTGCAAAGAGGTCCTCAGTCCCAGTGGCATGACTGGGTGATGCTCACACCTGAGACAGGGACCAGATAAGTCTCCAGCGCTCTCTAATTGCTGAGATGAATGTAACCTGGTAACATTTGCCCTCACCTCCCAGGCCTTCCAGAGATCCCGGCCAGGTGTGACACTCTTCAGTAACTAATCCTGATCCTTCTTTTTCCAACCCCCCCTGCAACTCCATTCCTCTCCCTGAGCCCTGGTCTCCCTGTGTACCTCCCCGGAGAGCCTGTTCCCCTCACAGGCTGGGCTGCCACTGGGGTCACAAAGATGCAGGATCCAATTCGACGTGTTGGGGCCATGGAGCATCTCACCTGGGGGCTCATCTGGGGGTAGCTTCCCTCAAACCCTGAATGTCACAGGGTCAGGGGGGCTCTGGGTCATGCACGTGTGTGTACTGGCGCCTGTCTGACCGGGTGATCCCAGCTGGGATGAACCAGCCCCTCTCCACCAGCCTGGGGGAGGCGGCACTGGGCAGGGAGATCAGGTTGATTTGTGTATGTTAGGAACTTTGTTCATTTATCTCCCCATCCTCCTCACTTTGTGGAGGTTCCCCCCTCGATCTCCATTCCAGACCCTCCACCACCCCCACGCTGTCTCTTGGCTCCCTGCACCCCATCTCTGTCCAAGGGGAGTCAGTCTCCCTCAAGTGCTCGGCTCCCAGAAGTGAGAGGGCGACGGGATACAGGGTCCTCAATCACAGAGCAGAGCAGATCCCAAAATTAGTCCTCAGCCAGGACTCTTCAGTGATCAGCACGACTTACTCAGCAGAGAACATGTGTGACGCTCCCCGGGGACACCCAGGGCTCTGAGGCACGTTCCTACTACCCGTGTGTGACATTCTTCTGTATCTAATGCTGACCCCTGTTTTCCTGACCCCACTGCAGCCCCATCCCTATCCCTGAGCCCAGACCACTCCCGGTACCTCTCCGGCGAGCCTGTTTCCCTCACATGTGGGTTTGCCCCTGGGGTGCAAAACTGCAGGATCCAATTTGACATGGCTGCAGGATAGATCATCTCAGCTGGGCGTTTATCCAGGGGCTGTGTCACTCACCCCTTGAGAATCACAGCACCTGTCTGTACCGGGTACCCCCATCCAGCCGGGAGATCGAACCTGGGGAGAACTAGCCCATCTCCATCAGCCTGAGTTAGGCGGCACTGGACAGGGAGATCGGGGTGGTTTGTGTCGGTGTGTCAGGGACTTTTCTCATATACGTTCCCTCCTCCTGTTGTGGGGGTCCCCCTCTCTATCTCTATACTAGACACTGCACCTCCCCCAACACGCTCTCTAGACCCGCTTCACCCCATCTATATTTGAGCGGAGCCGGTCACGCTCAGGTGCTTGGGTCTAAGGAGTGAGGAATCAATGTGGGATATAAATTATTAAATCAAAGAGGGGGCGGATTTCCAACGGCGTCTCCAGCCACGACACGTGGCTGATCAGCACAACTTATGCAGCAGACAGCGAAACGTACACCCGTCTGTACTGGAGAGTGGAGTGTGGACGTAAGTTCCCATTTGAAAGGAGCCCTCCTTTCCTGTTGTCAATGAAGGGTGAGATCCTATTTCCACCTGCGGGTGGGTGAGACATGAGACTCATCGCTGGGGAGGACCCTTCTCCATCCCTTCCCAGCTACAGTCAGGAATTGGGCTGCTGCAGCCCCAGACCATGATCCCAGTGCTCCCAGTGCCTTCTGCCTCTCCCCAGCAATGCCCCCAGCCAGACTGCCCAGAGATCCATACCAGAGCCTGGGACTTTCTCCTCTCCCCCTCTCCACTGACCTCTCTGCCCCAGATTCTCCTCTCCACAGAACAATCATCTTCCTCTCCCTCTGCTCTCCAGACCAGCTCCCAGCCTCTCTGCTTTGCCCTTCCCCAAACTCATTTCTCTTAGGCACACACCCCACAGCCAAGGAAGGGAGTTGAACTCCGACGTGGCCCCCATCTCAGCCAGGAGGGGCCAGCTGGGGTAACAGCTGAGGTAAAGAAACCAGAGCTCCAGACCTGGATAATCCAGGCCAGTCAATGGATCATAGATCATACTTCATAGGTTGCCAGCCCAGAAATGACCACACTGCTCATCTTGTCTGACTTCCAGCATTGCACAGGCCAGAGAACTGGAGCAGGACCAGCACTACGTCCCTCTGGCCCCCACTCCTGCCTCTTCTGATTCCACTTCTGCTTATTATCCTCTCTTCCTCCTTCCACTCTGGACTCTAGTCTTTAAATTTACAACTGCTCCTTTTACTCCCCTCCTCTTCTGCCCCCTCTTTGCTCTTTCATGCTTCTGATGAGCCTCACGCTACAACATTCAGGCCTAACGTGGCTTCCCAACTGGGAAAATGGCCTCCTCACTGCTTTACATGACCACCTAACTGGTAACATGGCTGCTATTCTGATGCCAACACAGCCACAAAATGAGGCTGCTCAGCACAGCCCAGGACACATTTATCCAATATGGCTGCCTGATTTCCAATATGGCCACCCTTCAGAGAGCAGCACAACCTATGGCTAGTCAACATAGCCAAGGACATGGCTGCCAAACAGAAACAGATCTGGGCGTCCAACATGGCCATCTTGTGCCTCTCCCCTCTGGGAAGGTAGAATCCCACCAGGACCACCCAGCTCTCAGTCAGTCTCCCTATCTACCGTGATCTCTGTAAATATCAGGGGCTGGAGCATTAGTAATGGAGGGGTGACAGAAAATGAGTCATGGCCTGGTGCCCCCGCCCACCTTCTGACCCCCATGTCACAGCCCAACATTGTATCTGACGGAAGCAATCCCCACCCCAGCCCGGCTCTCACTCATTTGTGTGGGGAGCCCCTCAGGATCCTGAAGAGAAGCACGAGACTCTGGAGAGAGAATAAAGTTCAGCTGTAAATAAATGGAATTCTGGGCACCATCTCTACTTTCTCCACCGCCATGCCTCTGCTGACCCCTCTCCTGTTTTTAATCCCCACAGATCCCCCTCCCCAGCCTTCGCTGAGCATGGATCCCCCATCCGGAGTGGTGAACGAAGGGCTCCCCCTGCTCATCACCTGCACGGGCCCCAGGGATGCTGGTCAGCGGAGGTTTCACTTCTACAAGGACAGTGTCAAGCTCATTCCTGGGAATGTGGAGTCTGAGATCAGCACCACAGAGCCCAGCACCAGGTCTATGAACATCTCTCTGCTCAGCATCCCGCAGGCTGGTCCTAACAACACCGGGGAATTCACCTGCGGGTACGAGGAGAACGTGGGTGGAAGGTGGATCCCATCCCCCAGGAGCCACGCTGTGACTGTCACTGTGACAGGTGAGACTTCCCTAATTTCTTAATCCAGCTCCTGGTTTGCTCCCATTGGAGGGGAACCATCCCCTGGAGCTCTCCAGGGAAAGAGGGTCGGATGAGGTGACAGATGTCACATGGAGACAGAAACTAAAGTGGAGATGAAAATCCTCCCTCTCCTCCCATGCCCTTTCTATCTATGATACTTCAATGGCCACGTGACCTATTATCTGAGCTCCTCACAATGTTGTTAATGGATTTAGCCCCTCAGTGCCCATTTCAGAGATGGGGAATAGAGGGAAAAAGAAGATGAGTCCCACAGGATAGCAGGGAATTGAACCCCCATAGCTAGTGTTGAAGACCAGCTCCATAACCACTGGACCATCCTTCCCCTCTTTAAAAAAGGGGAGCAGGCTGTTACAGATGGAATGTGCAATAGACAACATAGCGAGAGGTTGTCGTCACAGCAAATTTGTTTCAAGGGCGGATTCCTCTGTGGGTCCCAAACCTTTTCACATGGCTGCCTGGCTGTTCTCATGTCCCCTTCCCTCCCTTTTCTTTTCTGTGGCATGAACAGCCTCACACTACACCCGTGATATTCTGTTGGGAACTGGTGGCATCTTGCTTCTGGGTGGAGTCCTGGCTGCTCTCATCTGTTACTGCCATAGGAGGAAAAGAGGTGAGTGAAAGGGGGCAAAGGGCTGTGATCTCCCACATGCTCCTGTGATATGGTCTCATCAAAAACTGTTCTGTAGTGATCAGTGTAAATAATTTTAAACCATTAACAACCACAAAGAATCCTACCACCGTGTGGGAACGGAAACCAAATTCTCAAATATGCCAGGTAAAGGAGGTATGTACCTTTGAATAAGAAGACAAAGTACAATAAGAAGATTGAGTTCTAAAAAAATATGGATAGGCTTTCCAATGTGTAGTGATACATGTGCCATTTATGAACACATCATGTCAAATAACCAACTCAGCTGAAGTTTGATTGAAGACAAATCATTTCATTTGATGCGAGCACTAAGACCTTTGGTTGTGGTTAGGGCGAAGTGAGGGTAAAATAATTTAAAATGTGCAGCCGTCTTCATGCCTCTGGGCTGGGAAAATATCGATTTAAACAAATTCAGATAAATTGTGGGACCGTTTTCCTCCTGTGCCCTGGCAGAAGCCCCAGAATCACACACGCACTGAAATCAATAGTTACAAAGCTGAGTTTACCTTCTTCTTTCTCAAGGTTGCACATTGCAGCTAGGCATTGCCTCACAATCTCTCCCCACCTCAGCTCTATTCTCATCTGGTTCTGTTTTAGTTCCAAAGCCTCTGAAAAGCACCAAGGGATCTGAGCCCGGAGAACACACCAGGAACCTGGATCCTGGTCATGATAATAAGGGATCAAAAGCCACGGGTGCCAGAGCGGAGCGGATGGAACAGGTAACGTGAATGGATTTATAGGCTAAGCTTCAAACCCCAGCACAGTCCAACCACCTGGAAACGGCAAGGCCTGAAATTTTTGCCCACTCCTAAGATGCAGCTGCCTCTCTGGGGTGGGACAGCCAGGTAACAGCCACAGCGAGATGCTGCACGGGGTTTTCTCACACAGGAGGCAGGGCTGGGAATTCATCGTCCCTTTCACCATCACCCCAAACCTCCATTGAATCACAGAAATGTGGGGCTGGAAGGAACCTCAAGAAGCCAACTAGTCCAGCCCTCTGTGCCGAGGAAGGATCACTTAAACCTAGACCATCCCAACAGGATGTCCAACGGTTCTTAAAAACCTCCAATGATGACATCCTCCCTAGGTCACCTGTTCCAGAGATTAACTACCCTTAGAGATGGAAAGTTTCCCTTAATATCTAACCTAAATCTCCCTTGCCGCATATTAAGCCCATTACATCTTGTCCTACCTTCAGTGGATACAGAGAACAATTGAGCACTGTCCTCTTTATAATGTCATGTAAAAAAATGGTTATAAGGTCCCCCCCTCTCTAAACTAAACATGCCCAATTCTTTCACCCTTTCCACATGGTCATATTTTCTAAACTTCTGATCATTTTTGTTGCTCTTCCCTGGACCTTCTCCAGTTTATCCACATCTTTCTTAAGTGAGTCGCACAAAACTCGACACATTACTCCAGCTGAGTCCTCACCATGCCGAGTGGGACAACAGTTACCTCCTGTGTCTTACATACGACAGTCCTGTTCATATAGCCCAGAATGAGATTAGCCTTTTTCTCAGCAGCAGCGTGCTATCGACTCATCTGCAATTTGTGCTCCACTAGAACTCCTTTCCTGCAGTACTGCTGCCGTACAAGTTAAACCCCTTTTGTCCTGCTGCCTTTAATGTTTCCTTCCTAAAGGGAGTACTTTGCACTTCCCTGCATTCCATTTTACTGATTTCAGGGGAATTCTCCCTTTTTAAGATCACTTTGATCTTGTCCTCCAATGTCTTTGCAACCACCTATTTTATAGGCGAACTCTCCACTCCAGCATCCAAGTACTTAGTGTCTGTGCACCCCTCCCCCTCACCATGTCTCTTTCCTCCCCCACCAGGGCTCAGAAGTCACCTACGCGCTCATAGCATTCCCGGCCTCACAGGCCCACACAACCCAGATGACAAAAAAACCAAAACCTGCTGAAGATGAGCATGTGCTGTATAGCGAGGTGGTGACAACGCACACCTGGAAGGCAACTAAATAAGGAGGAGACACTCTGTCTATGTCTCTCTGCATGTTCTCCCCCTCCTCCTGGCATCCATATCCTTAACCCTTTATACTCCAAGAGGCCTTTTATGCCTCTTGGCGAGGGGCACACCCAAAACACCATTGCTAGAATATTTAGCCAACCAGCATCTTGTCAGGGATCATATACAAACTGGTAACCCGTTGGTCATGAACACCACTGCGTGATGTATGCACGGATTGTGTAGCAAGTGTTACGTATGTATGCTGGAAATATGCTATGAATGTAGTTGATAAAGAAGCCGACCCTAGACAAAGGAATGTGGATTCATGTGTCTGCGTGAATAAGGCTAACTGGCAGATAAGCAAAACAGCCTGGCTTGTGTGCTCCTGGCTGGTTTGATGCCCACTCTTACCCAGGCAGCCGGCATTATCTGAGAACTTACAACCTCATAGCTGGAGACCAGACCAGGTCACCTGTGGGTTAGATTTGCTCTAAATAGATATTAGTTTTATAAGAATATCTTTAGTGTTTAGATGCTATGAAATGCTTGTATGTTGCTGCCTGCATTAATCTCACTGATAATGTGAATATCCAATGTTATAAGTGTTTGCTCTGAAACTGTAAATGCCCACAGTCTGGAGAGAAACATGACCAAATGGGAAATACGAGTTTGCCACAAGAGGTGTTATTTCCTGCCCAGCAAAAGCAGCCCCATAGACACCAGACAAACCATTGTGGAACATCAGAGGACAAAACACTTCATTGATCTTGTCCCTCCACCCATATAGAAGAGAAACGGATGGGAACTTGTCTCCTGCTCTTGAACTCTGGGGGAAGGGAATAAAAATCCCTGAGAAGAAGAAATTGCATCATTTTGGCTGTCTGAATTCAGCCTGATCTCTGTCTGAACTGAAGCCAGAGATCCCCAGGGGCTGCCTCCTATGTCTGCCCTGAAAGACCCTTTGAATTGACAGATCACTACAAGTCTGTCACTTTTCAGATTTACATGGTAACTCATTGGCGTGTGTCTATTTGATTGCTTTTACCTGCAGCTAACTTTTCTATTCCTTTTTCCTAGTTAATAAACCTTTGTAATAGGATTGGTGACAGGCGTTGTTTTTCGTGTAGGATGTAGGGTACCAGTTGATCTGGGGTAAGTGACTGGTCTCTTTAGCTTGGAAGCAACCTAAGAGCGATGTGATTTTTGGTGTAAGTGACCATTGTGACGGGATCCCCGGGGTGCAGCCTGGGACCATGTGCTCCCATGAACTCTCTCCAATCTGGGTTGTGTCTCACAGTGCTTTGCTAGTGAGAAGCAGCAAGCCACTCCAGGCGCTGTGATCACTCAGCACAACCACATGTGGATCCGCACACCCAGCTGTATTGCATGAATGCTCCCAGAGCCACTCATGAATCACACAAGAAAGGCACCAGCCAGATCCCCCCAGCTCCCAGCACTGCACCTCAGGAATATACCCCTTTTTTATTTTATAATATACCATCTTGTATCCATTTACAAAAGCCTAGAACCCTCTTGTTGTAAACAACTTTCTGCATTTTCTTAAGGGTTTTTGTCTCTATTTGCCACTGATTTTTGTTCCTTACGATAGAGGGCTGCTGCACCTCTATCTTTTTTGAGGTTTTTTCTCACAGGTCCGTGCAATAGTCCAGGACTAGATCTTTCAAACTGTCAAAGTTGATCTTCTCTCAGTTTGCTATGTTCAGAGTAATCCCTTTGACTTTCATACAGGCCTTATCTCCCGACAGCTTATACCCGTATGTTTTCGGGCCTGCAGAGACAAACACAGATCGTCACAGATCGTCACAAAGCCCTTTTCAATAGATTTCTTTTTATTTACACCTACCAAGTTTTGTTTCACATGTTTGTCCCCTCACCATTCTCTAACTTAATCCTTTTAGATTTCTTACAAATAGTCTTTTTTTTAAGCAGGGTCCCGTAACTTTTTGTGCGGACCAGACGGTCAATATAACACTGTAAGCAGGCATCTTCCGGTTTGGTCAATTTCTTTAAAACACGCTCAGGGTCTCCACTGAATTGCACAGCATTTATCAAGGTCACCCCTTGCGCTAAATGTTCTTGGGTTAGGCACAGACATTGCATAGCATAACCTATGGCAATAACAGTGTTTAATAAGCTTTCTAAACACAGCTCAGCACACAGGCCCCGGAGCTTGCAGTTTATATCCATTGAAGTCCAAGTCACACAGTCATGGTACCGCTGGCCTGGGGCATCCATGACGCAGCCCTCACAATCTTCCAAAAGCTTTTCCCTAAGGCAGTGTTTAAGGACAGCATAAACAGCAAAACGTACAATAGTCTGCACGACTTTTTTACGCTCACAACGTGGCACTGGGTCAGTTAGCTCCATGCCAAGCCTCCTCCTAAACTCCTTATAGTCGTCATCCTCGGAGACCTCTTCAACAATTTGTAGCAGCGTTGAGCAAAAAGAAGGCGGTCCCGGTTCATCTTCACTGTTTGATCCAACCCTGTCCAGGGCCTCCTCTAGAAAGGCATCGTCGAGCTGTTGAGAGATTTTCAGACAAGAAACGAGTGTAAGTTCCCACTGCTTGTTTTTACATGTAAGCAGAGTCAGGATGAGCTCTACCCTGACATCTGGTGGTGAGTTGTGGCGGGTTGTGGAAAAGAACTTACGGGGCTGATCTCATTTGCATAGGCACACCCATTCTACCTAGATGGTCACTTTGGCTACTGTCAGAGCCCCAGTTTCTCTGTTGTTGGGGCAGGAAGAATAAACTGTTATTATCCTGATTATGTGAATCAAGGACAGTGGAACTGTACTTGGCCTTTTGTTATGATGGGGGGGACTCACCATCAACTAAGCAGCACTTGCTAGGCAAGAGACATGGGTTCCAAAACCCAGTGAGTTGAGAGAGGCTGGGGACAGATATTATTAGGTAATGGTTTTTTTAGTTCATGTATCTAAGAGATAGAGGCAAGGTTTTCATCTTGAGGCTAAAAGGCCAAAAATATCAGACACTTGATCATAGCCTTTGATAGGCTAAGAGACTACTTACACTTGTAGTACCTGGTGGTGTGGGCCCCCTTGTGAGGGCCTGAAACACCAATTGTGCCTTCTCTTCTCTTCACTGTGGAATATCAGAGCTAATTTTGATTCTATTAGGAGTCTAGTTATAGGCTGCTGAGCTGAATTCACTTTGGGCCAATGGCGCACCAGCACTGAGGCTCCCCTACTACAAGCTGAAATCACTAAAGAGCTAAAATTGAGAACTGTGTTAAGTAATGGGGGGGGCGGAAGATACGTTGCTGAGCGGCTGGTGGAGAAGTTTGCGGCATGGCTGGCAGAGTGGAGCAGCTGGCGGAGTGGAGCAGTTTGTGGGGTGGCTGGAGCGGCTCACGGGATGGCTGGCGGAGCAGAGCTGAGCCCCACAGAGAGGCAGGGCAGTCGGCCTTGGACCACATAAGGTGCCCCTTAAAACACCCCCCCCCCATTTCCACCCAGGCTGGGGGGTAAAACTCTGCAGATGAACTTTTGAACTCTGGGGCTGCACTGACCAGGGACAGAGATTTTTGGGTTGCTGGACTTTTGGGACTTTGGGGGACTTTGGGTTGCTGGACTCAAGAACCGCTCTGGGGAAAGGATTTGGCCCAATTTGGTTGGGGGCGGGTCTTTTGCTCACGGTTTGTGTTACAAATCCTGTTTGTGGTGTTTCCCCAACATAATGCCACATAGTTTCTCTCTGTTATTAAAAGTCTTTTGCTACACTCAGACTCTGTGCTTGCGAGAGGGGAAGTATTGCCTCTTAGAGGCACCCGGGGGGTGGTATGTAATTGTCCCAGGTCACAGGTTGGGGGCTCGAGCCGGTTTTGCATTGTGTTATTGAAATGGAACCCCTAGATACTGAACTCAGCCCTTGTTGCTGCCGACTCTGATGGGCAGAAGGGTTACATACATTTACACAACCCCGGTTCCTAACTCCATTACACACACACGGATGCACGCATGCACACACACACACACACACACACACACACACACACATAAATCCTCTAACGTTACTTCTAAATTGTTCATTTACCTGAGCAATGTACCTTGTCCGCTGGTGACTCCCTCGAGCTACGTTCGCCTCTGCCCTTCACTCACTGACCCACACGGATGGGCCCCTGTCTGGTGGGGACTCAGTGTAATGGGAAGGTGGTGGCTCAGGCTCCATGGCCCGTCCAGCCCACGCTCTCTCTGTGTGAGAGGAAGGGGATGCCTACCCCCCCAACCAAAACCCTCTTCCCCCTCATCTCCCCCCCCCGCAAGCATCTCAGCAAGGACAGGATATGCCGTTACCCGTGGGGGACACCAGCCTGGGGAGAATCTGGAGAGAGGCTGGAAGAGAAGAGAAGAGAAGAGAAGAGAAGAGAAGAGAAGAGAAGAGAAGAGAAGAGAAGAGAGCTCTGGGGAAGGGATGGGACCGAGTAGGATGGAGGGATGTGGGGCAGGGTGGAGGAGGAGTCTCCAGACAGACAGATATAGGGATGGGGGCCGAGGAATGTCACTTACCCAGCAGAGGCAGAAGGAGAGTTAGCACCATGCTTAGTTGGTCGCTCTAGGCTGGGAGCTGGGTTCTCGGCTCAGCCACCAGCTCCATCTGGGTGCAAGGAGGGGGATGGGCCCCTCCCTATTGAGGGATGCAGAGGAAGTCACAACCTTAGTTGCAGTCACCGCTCAGCTCAGCGGTTGGACAGGCAGCAGCACTCAGGTAAGGACGGACTGAGGGCAGCTGATCACTTCCCGACACCTTCTCCAAGACCTGCACTGGCGGCTGTACTTCAATGAAGTGCTGGTGGGAGGGGCCGGAGTCTGAGCTGGTGTAAAGGAATCTCTTGTTCTGTATTCTGGGCATTGTAAGTTTCAAGCCTTCATATGAGGCAGCGATTTCTATTACCCAAGGTCAAAGCGCTTTGGGGACTGACTTTATCTACCCTTGCACGACCCATAATCACCATAGAGATATTTTCCAAATGTTGTGGCTCTTCTACAGCATAAAGAAGGATAAAAGATAACACCAATCAAATTGGTCTGAAAAGTGTAACTGAAAACAGAGCAGGGGGTTGATTTCCCATCTCCAACCCACTACAGCCCACTTCCCTCCCAAAGCTTGGAGTAAAACCCCTACATCCTGACTCCCAATCTCCTCTGCTCTATCCACTAAACCCCACACCTCCCCCAGAGTCTGGAATAGAACCCAGGAGTCCTGGTTCCCAGATCGCCCTGCTGGCTGCCTCAAAAGAACACATGGAAGAAAGAGAGAACTGTCCGTCATGAACATTCAGACACATTAATAGAGTGTCTCAGAGATGGAGGGTGTCAGAGAATTTCACGGTTGTCCTACAGCCCTTGTGGGCACCGCCTGGGAGCATCTTGCAGACGTTGGAAGACACAAACACAAGGAGCAATGCAGGGTCATCAACCCTCCAGGCTCCATTTCACACCAGGTCCTGCCTTGTGAGCTGTGATACACTCCAATTTCTCACACTCAGCCAGCTTGAGTAACCCCAACCATATTCAGTGTATTCCTTTGGGGGTGCTGTGCTGCAGGGAGCAGGGCAGGGGATCAGCAGGGGGCGCTCTCCCCTGGCAGGCCGTGCTGGCTGCCATGACCTGCGTGGTGCTAGGGGGTGCGGTGCTTTGGGAACCAGAATGAGAGTCTCCTTAGGGTGCATTGTGCTGCTGGATTTGTCACCTTGTGGAAGGTGTGCAGAGAAGCTAATGACATGCCTGGTCGTTAAATACCCACTGGCTCTTCACATGCACAATTCTTGTTCTCTAAATTCCCACCTCCACTTCGACTGGGCACATAAATCTCGCTCTCCTGAGCTCATGGATATCGGTCCTGTGTCTTTGT